>NC_080546.1:41954401-42263519 GCF_028640845.1 Ahaetulla prasina
CTATATAATCTTTTTGTATGATGTTGTGACAAAATAAATAAATAAATAAATAAAGAATAGGGTGGTCCATTTGTGTTTGTGTGAGTGTGTGTTTAATGTTGATTTGAAGATTTTATTGTTTTTGGAAATTGATTGTTTGGTTTTAAATTATTTTTAAATTACCTTGATAAATTCTTTGAGCTAAAGAAGAAATGTTTGCAGAAATAAATAAGTATATTAAAACATTATAGAAAGCATTTAAATGCTAGAAATGTCAATTTCCTGCTTTTTGGATTATTGAACTGATACCCTATTTAGATTCCTAAAATACTGTTAATCCTCTTTAAATTTGAATTACAAAAACAAAAAAACATTCTAAAATATATATTTGCTGTAAAATCTTATTTTTCATAATTTAGATAATCATAATCTCATAATATCTTTAATGAAATAATCTCATTAAAATGATGCTTGGGAATACATGACAATTAGAATATAGACGCACTCTACACAACGGGCATAATCTCTTCTTGGAAAGATCTGACAACTCTTGACAGTTCAAGAAAGTCCATGTCTAAAAACATTACTAGAATACAAAACCTTCTCTGACATTAGGCCTTACCTTCCAAAGCTTCCTCCTCTGGCCTGAATGCCTTGCCCTTCAGATCCAATGGGGCCAGCGCGCAGCTGCCTGTGAAGGTAAGGCTGACAGTGGGTGGCCCTCATGGGAGATGCAGCGCTTGGGCTGAGACTTCTGCTCCACTGCAGTGCCTCCATGCAGCTTCAGGACATCCGCCTCCCAGAACACTGCAGTTGTGGGGTGCTGGCCCCATTGGGATCTGAAGGGCAGGGCACTCAGGCGAGTCTAGTCTAGGCAAGTGAGGAGGAGTGGAGATCGGTGAAGGGAGGCAGTTGATGCAGAGACCTGGGCCCCTGCCGCCTCATGGTAGGCTGCAGCCAAAGGCAGGCAAGTGTTCAGGGCCACGTGGGAGGCAGCTATGCCGGGATTCAGAGGTGAACCTCCTTACTTGGAGGCTCACCCAGGCAGATCTGGGTGAACAGGCAAGATGACTTACTGGACTGGGTAGGGCAGGGTGGAGTGGGACCAGCCAATGGTGAGATTTGGCAGTTCACCAAACTGTGCAGAATCTTAACAACTGGTTAGCATGAACTGGTCCAAACCAGCTAAAGCTCACCTTTGAATAAAATAAACAGGGAGAAGTTAAAAAGCTAAATTTATCATGATTCGGAAATAAAGCTGACACTGAGCCAGTTCCTAATTTCTAGTTTAGTTTAATTCTAACACAATCTGATTCAAGCCTTGAGGGAGTTCACCACTGGATAAAATGTGCTATGAGTACACATCATAAAATGAAGAGGGTTATTTAAATACTAACTTCCTATTGGAAACTGAAGGTGACATACAGAGTGTCAGGGTCAAAAACTGCTGTCAGTTCCTGTAATGACTTTTCTTATCTGAAACTATACAGCAAACCAACACTGTGGCAAAGAATGAATAGTATCCTGAATTAGAGTAACAAGTATAAGTAGCTTAATAATGTTAATAAAAAATGATTAACATAGTTTTCAAGATTATTTTTTTTACAAGGGATTGCATCACGCTGAAGATAGACAAGCATAAGTAAATAATCCTCTATTATTTGGATTGTGGAACCTGATATACTAGCATAGGGGTCCTCAAAAAATTTATACAGGGGGACAATTCATGGTTTCTTAGAACTGTTGGGGAATGGAGTGGCTAGGAGATCATGTGACTGGGTGTGTGTGGTCAATTTAACAGTCCATTAAACAATACACATAAATTAAACTTTAATTTGTTTTGCTCCTGGGGGTGTTCTTTTGCTCATTTTGTTGGCTTTTCTTTTTACTTGATTGCTTTTTAAGTTGTTTAGGAGTCTAGTGGTCCACTTCAGGAAACTCACTTTTGTCTGCCCCACGGAGCTTACAGTCAACAACACTCTCTCTCTCTCTCCCTCTCTCAGGTTCAGGAACCTCTGAACTGGGGGTGGGGGGTGGGGTGCCCATCCACTGGCCCCCCAGGACGCCTCTGCATGCCCTGCTTTTGGGCTCCCCAGCCTCCAGAAGCACTCTGCTGACCAAAAACATTGGCCTTACCTTCCAGTTCCAGCCTTTCAGGGCTCATGAAGGTAAGTCCTGCACTCGGCCAAAGAGTGGGGGCCAGTGGGTGGGTGGGGTGATATGGGCAGGGCAGCCTTGTGGTCCCACACAGGCCAGATTAATGGCTTCAGTGGACCATGTCCAGTCCATGGGCCATAGTTTGAGGACCCCTGTACTAGGAGATTACAGAGTAATTTGAAATCTATTCTTAACATTCACTGACAATTTTCTTCTAAATTGTTGTAACTTTTAAGAATGTAGAATTTTAATATTGACGTCCTTTTCCTAGTAACACTGATTTAAAATTATGTTTGTACAACACAGAACTTGTTTCTGACCTGCTAGGTAAGAAAATTAAATAATGTGTTTCAATTCTTCTAGTCCCATATATCTTCTAGTAGGTAATTTTATTTGATGCTCTAATATTGAGTTGGTTGGTTGTTGGTTTTTTGTTTTTGTTTTTGCTGCAGAAGTAGTTGTAAGGCTATTATGGCCTATTTATTTTACTGAAGTGACAAATATATGAATAAAACCTTTAATTATATACATGTTTTAATAGTAAGAAATGTGGTTGCTCAGGTTCATGATGTTCTATGAGGTTGGTAGTTTGTTTCCAAACAACAAATTTTAGACATTGGGCAATTTAAAGGTTGTTTATACATAGTTGCTCACCCTGCCAATCTTGGTTGATATGTGAGTTTTTCCTTGATAATTCCTTGATTAGGGTATTGTTTCTTCTTTGATTATTTATCTAGTGCTGGATGTGGCTATTACACAAGAATTGCTCTGGGCTACTTCCTTTCTTGAATGAAGGACGGAGGCTCCTTCCTTTATTTTGGATATGAATATATACAATTCAAATATACAATTAAACATCTTAATTAATGAATCTTTAGGATTACTTAAGATCTTTTGGAGGTATTTTATTGGTTTGTGTGCTAGAGCTTCAATAGAATGAGGAGCGGGCAACCCAAGCCATTATGGAGTCACCTATAGAGAAAACTGAATAGCTAAGAATCAGTAACAGAGTTGGAAGGAGTCTTAGAGGTCATCTAGTCCAACCCCCTGCTCATGCAGGAGACCTGTACTGGGATTCAAACTGCCAAACTGCCGACCTCTCTGATCAACAAGCTCAATGTCTTAGCCACTGAGCCACCTAGTCAGATGTTGGGTTCAGCTTCTTGTTCTTTCTTCTCATTCATATACTTATTGACTTTAAATGCAGGAGTCACTGCATTTATATCTTTGTATCACTGTCTGAGTATGTAAAGGAAGTGCAAGTAGAAGCAAAATAATAAAACACAGGTCATAATGTCATGATTCAAAATAAAGAAAGATGTGGCATTACAGACTGGAATAACCAATCTGGTTATAAGCTCAGGAAGCAGGGGAGCCATTCTAGCCATTAAATGTTATCTAATTCATAACATGAGAATGTCATTGAGAGAGAGTGAGTGAGAGACATACTAGGTGAATTGCATTCCTCCATATCTAGGTTTCAAAGTAGGTCTATGATTCATGCAAATATAGGCTTTAAATCTTGCTCAAGTCTGAACTCTGACTAAAAAGAGCCCAGATAATAACCTTCTTCTAGGATATTGTGTACTAATATTCTAATAACAAAGATATGTAATTTTATAATGATCACTTATTATCTATAAACATCTAGAAAATTGTATTTAAAATAATGCAATTTATTTATTTATATTGATATGACTAGCAGCCAAGTTTCCGACCAAATTTCTTTCCCATTAAAAATTCCATTTTGTTCTGATAGCTATTGTATATGAATGCACACACAGACAAACACACACACAAAGATGTCTCTAAATGAATTCCAAATGATTCCTTGGAGTCATCCCTTCTATCTTACGAATTTCTAATATGGCCCAAACATAGCAAACTGTCAAATGTCTATATAAATACCTCCACTGAGAGCACAGAGTCAAAGGTCTGATCCTGTGAGAAAGCTGTTTTCCACATATAGCAAAGCAAATGAATAGATAGGCAGACAACTACATAGTACACTAAACTGCCCCTCCCACTTATAATTTCTCCACTGTATCTCCAATTTTTCAAAAGTAAGGACATAAAAATGTAAATCAGAAAGTGGGAATGAAGCAAATACCACTTTTTGTATTCTCTGCAAAAGAGAAGTTAGAGAATTAGATTCCCTGGAAGAAAACTTGGCATATAGCATTACAATTATTTCTGTAGATACTGAATTTAAAGACTTCAGATTTTATTTATAGTGATATATGTATGTACGTATATTTATTATAATGCATAAATGGAGATACGCATAATGTTCATGAGAAACTGATTGGGTTGCAGGCATGGACCTTAATTTAGCTAAATTTCTAGTACTTTAAGGAGGCAATTACTCAAAGACATTATAAAATATTTGTATAAAAAATAAAAGGACAAATATACATTTAAATTAATATTACTATCTAATGAGTATATGTGCAAATTAGTTTAATCTTGGGTTCATTTTATTTCATTAGTTGTAGAAGACAAAACATCATTACAAGCAAGTATTTATTTTATTGTGGTGTTTATAATATGTTTCATGTCATATTATAACAAGTTTTTTATGAGTTACACTGTTTTGATAAAGCAAGTAACATCCTTTTGAAAAATGTCAAGCAATGAATATTTACTACATCATTTTAATGACTTGGAGATAGTTCTCAGAGGTCTGATGAATTGAGTTTATGACTTCCAGGTTTATGTTCAAACATGTGGAAGAAGCAACTAATTGAGCTGCATCAGGTTTTAATATGAGTTTTCATCACTTGGTTATATGCAACATGTATAAACAAGAATAATGCAAATTTTGCATGGGGAAAATGAAATGTCTGATGGAAATCTGTTGACAAGCTATTACATTCTGTCTTGCTTCTTTGGCAACCAAACATGTATTTTCCAAGAACTCCACTCTCATTATTTTTAACCTTTTTGTTCCTAGTGTTATTGAATCTTTATATTACCTTCTCTTTTCAGTCAAGTGCCGGGAGCACATACTGATTGAATTTAATGGCTTTTGGATCAGTTGTCCAAAGACAGATTAATTTGCACCCTGCTCTATCTTTAAAAGGAAACTGTTGAAATTCTAACTTGTAGAAATGTCTATATTTTTGCCCCAAGTTCTCACTAATTTATTATACTTTTGTTTAATCAGTATACACTACTCTTTTTGGATGTGCAATAGAATTTGGGGTATTATGAACTTCTTTTATAGAAGACGTGAAAAGAATTTTCAGAAAATTTAAACGAGATAAAAAATGTGCTTCTATGTTGTATGGATTTCTGTGGTATACAAATTGCTCCACAGCTGACTTAGATGTGGAAAAACTGCTGCAGTAACAAGTTGATAAGAGATTCTTCCATTCACACAGTGAGAGGAAACAATAGAAGAAGCTCTATAACCATATTTAATAAAAATTTTGGTCCAATTTTCCCAGTACTGCCACTGCTCAATAATAATAAGTTGCAATGTCTCAGTCAGAAACTTTCCAACTCTGCATGAAGTTGATAGGAATTAAACCTGGAATTTATTTATTTTTTTGTATGAAAAATGTAAGCTTGACAATTAAAGTACAACTCTTTTTTTATCTTGCACAATATGGTGTGTGTGTATGTGTGGATTGAGAGACATAGAGAGAGAATGAGTGAGTTAGTGAGTTTATGGGATTGCAGCACACTAATCAAAGATGTGTGTGTGTGTGTGCATGTGTGTGTGTGTGTATGTGTATGTAGGTCTTGGCATATTCGGGTCTTTTCCCGTGTAAGGTTGAGAGTATCTTGGCAATGTTTCAATGAGGTCTCATTCATCATCTTCAGGCTGGTGCTTTCGGCTTAGTGCTTCTGCCCTCCAATCCCCAAACAAAGCAAGCTGACACACACCAGGAACACATGACAAGACCCTGGACTCGGAGCCAAACCAAAACCCGGGATGCTGCATCACAGCCATCTGCTTAAGACATCACATCACAGAACTCCAGAGGCCACAACACCAAAGCTCAGGAACAAAAGACTAGGACCATACCAACACAGGATGCTATGAAACAGCTGAGCAATCTGCAAACACCCACTCCATCTACCAATCAAGATGCAACCACACAGCCAACCAACCCTGTTAAGTTCGGGCAATGAAGAGGCAGGAGATGATACAAGTGACAACAGCTCTTTGTTTTATTGTGATCCCAGCCAAAAGCCAACAGGCAAAAACCCCTCTTTAAATAGTATTTTGGCTGAGGCATCAGCCAATCAGCAACGTGCATTTTCCTGCCCAAATTTCCCTCCTAAAATTCAAATACATTACACTCCTCCCCTCCCAGAACACATTGTACCATATTTACATAGTTTTTTGCATAACATTTGCATGTTATTTTTCCTCGTAGTCACGCAGGTAGACAGGGCGTCTCCTAACTCTTTCTGACCTGCGCAATTCATTCCCTGGGAGTGAGTCGAGCTGGTCGGAGGGACTGTTTGTTCCTCCCAGCTCCTCCTCTGGGCCATCCGGCCCTGGATTATTGGCAGAGTCGTCCCTGCTGTCCTCTGGAGGAGCCGGTTGGCGTCGCTGGACTTCTTCAGACTCAGCTAAGTCCTCCGATCGCCTCGGGGTTGAGTTAGCTGTTGGTTCAAATATTGGGTAGTCAGGGTCTGGCTGTTTGGTTTCTGGATTGTTTTGTATTCTCTTTCGTAATTGATCTATGTGGCGTCTCCACACTCGGCCATCCCCCATGTCCACTATGTATGACTTTGGGCCCGTCATTCCTACGATTGTTCCCTTTAGCCACGCTGGGCCCTCACTATAGTTATGTGCTCATACCAGGTCACCTGTTGTCATTGTTCTGGTTCTTCCCTTTGTACTTTGGTACCCATCAGGTGAGTATGTTGGGTTTAACCAATCTAGGGGGCACCGGAGTCTTCTACCCATTAATAACTCCGATGGGCTGCAGCCGGTGGTCACACAGGGAGTTCTATGTTGGACTGCCAGGAAGGTATCAATTTTGGATTGCCAATCTCCTGGGCTAATTCTAGATAGCGCTTCCTTGGCACTGCGTACGAAACGTTCTGCAAGTCCGTTCATCGCCGGGTGGAAAGGTGCCGAGAGGACATGTCGGATGCCCTCTTCTGCCAAGTATCCCTCAAACTGGGTGGCCGTGAATTGTGGGCCATTATCGGACACTAGAGTGTCGGGCAACCCGTGTGTCACAAATAGATGTCTCAATACTGTGATTACAGCTTCCACTGTTGTGGTTTTCATGAGTAAAATTTCTAACCACTTCGAGTAGGCATCTACCACAATTAAGAAGGTCTGCCCATGGAACGGCCCGGCAAAATCTATATGGATCCTGGACCAAGGACCCTGGGGTTTCTCCCAATCCCTTATGGGGGCTGTTGGGGGTAGTGGCCTTGATTCTTGACATGCTTGGCATTTCCCTACCCGGTCGCTAATGTCTTTATTCATTTGTGGCCACCACACGTAACTTCTCACTAGGCTTTTCATCCTCACAATCCCCGGGTGGCCCACATGCAATAGTTCCAACACATGCCCTCGTAATTTCTCCGGAATAACCACTCTATCCCCCCATAATAGACAACCCCCTTGTACCGACAGTTCTGAACGCTTTTTTGTAAATTCTTTGAAACGATCCCCCGGTGCAGTGGGCCATCCCCTCTGCACCCAACCAATCACAGTTCTTACGACAATGTCTTTGTAAGATGCCCTAGTCACTTCCGTAGATGTGACTGGGCCAGAGTCCAAAGAGTCAATTAACAAGACGGGCGTCCCTGGGGTCGGGTCTTCAATAGTCTCTGGCAACGGGCATCTACTTAAAGCATCCGCATGTCCCAAATCCTTGCCCGGTCGGTGAGACAGTTTGTACGAATATGCTGCCAGGAAAATAGTCCAACAGGTCAGCCTGGGTGATAATGCAACCGGTGTTGGACGGTCCCCCGCCAAGAGTCCCAATAAAGGTCTGTGGTCTGTGACTATTTCAAATTGCCACCCAAACAGGTACTTGTGAAATTTTTTAACCCCAGAAACTATAGCCAGGGCTTCCCGGTCTAGTTGGCTATAGTTCCTTTCCGCTGCGGACATTGTGCGGGAAAAATATGCGATAGGGGCTTCTGAACCGTTCGGTAACCTGTGGCTGAGGACAGCCCCTACCCCGTAGGGTGATGCATCACAAACTAGTACTAGTGGCAATGTCACATTGTACTGAATAAGAAGGCTATCGCTGGACAAGAGATTCTTAACGCCTTCAAATGCCTTAGCCTCAACCCTGCCCCAAGTCCAAACAGATTTTTTCGCTAGCAGTTTAGTAGCGGTTCGGCTACCGTTGCCTTATTTTTTAAAAATACCGCATAGAAGTTTACAAGCCCCCAAAATGCTTGTAATTCTGTTTTATTTTTTGGGGTTGGAGCCTTTCTAATGGCTCGCACTTTGCTCTCAGTTGGGTGGATGCCTTCCTTATCTATCCGGTAATCCAAGAATTCTACAGATTCAACTCCTATCTGGCATTTGTTGAGTTTAACCTTAAGCCCCGCAGACCTGAAAATGCCCAAAACCTTCCGCAATTTGACCCCTAATTCTTCCAAGTTTTCTGCTGATACCAGTACATCGTCGAAATATGGAACTACTCCCGGTAGGCCTTGTAGGAGTCATTCCATTAGGTTTTGGAATAACCCAGGGGCTACACTAACTCCAAACTGAAGTCGAGTGCATTTAAAAGCGCCCCGATGTGTGACAATCGTCTGCGCCGCCGCTTCGTCAACTGGTAATTGTTGGTAGGCTTGAGCCAGATCGAGTTTGGCAAAAACCTGTCCCTGTCCTAACGAGTGCAACAAATGTTGCACTACGGGAAAGGGGTAAGCACTCTTTTGCAATGCTTTGTTAAGCGTTGCCTTATAGTCAGCGCAAATCCGGACTGATCCGTCTGGTTTGACCGGGGTCACTATTGGTGTCTCCCATTTTGCATGGTCGATGGGGACTAGTATTCCCTGGCTTACTAATTTGTCTAGTTCCCTGTCAATCTTGGGTTTGAGGGTGAACGGGACCCTCCTAGCTTTTAATCTAATCAGGGAACCACCTGGGGGTCCAAATTGAATGAAATGGGGGTCCCCACGTACTTGCCCAGGCAGTCTTGGAAAATGTCCTCGAATTCTCTCAACAATTCGTCCTTCAGGTTGACTCCGCTTCTGTGAACCCCGGTTACTTCCATGCCCAAGGCTCTGAACCAGTCCAGACCTAGCAAACTGGGCAGGTTTCCATCTACGATGGTGATCGGCACGGTTTTCTTGAATTGTCCATATTTCACTCTGACGGACGTGACTCCTCGAACAGGGATTCGGTTCCCCTGGTAGTCTTGCACTCTCAGCTTTTGGGGTTGCAGCTGGCATTTTGCGACGTCTGGCAGGTCCCTTGCGATTGTGTTCCAAGACATAATCGTGATTGATGAGCCGGTATCCACCTCCATTTTGCACTGCACTCCTTCGATGTATGTCTTGGTGAATATTTTCTTTTCTAGCCGTGTCGATGCGTGGCCCACTCTCACAGTGGTCTGATTCAACTTTGTGCCTTTTTTGAACTGACCAATCCCTGGCCGCTTTGCGGATCCGGCGCCCTGTTGATTGGCTGGTTTGAATTTTGGGCGGGAAGGTTGAGAGGCTCGGCAGGCCTGAGCTATGTGTCCTTTCTTTTCACACCGCTGACAAATTGCATCTTTGAACCTGCAATTCTGTCATTGGTGTTGGCCTCCGCAACTCACGCACTTGTCCCGGTCGCCTCTCTCCGGCCTCCCGATGTGGAAAACCTCTTCCTCTTCTTCACCATCCGATTCGGCCTGGATTTCTTCGCTGTGGACTGGCGTTGCTTTCGCCGCGTCATTTGGCGTGTTCGGCTTTTGTAAGGTTTCCACCGCTTTGGTGGACATCTCGTGTGCCCTGGCCTCATACAGGGCTATCGCCAGGGTTAGGTTGTTTTCGACAGCAGCCACCTCTGTAGTCGGATGTCCCTGATCCCACAAATGAGTTGTTCTAATAAAGAGTCCTCCAAGTCTCTATACTCACAGTGGTTTGCAGCTTTCCTTAATGCGGCCATGTACACGCTTATCGATTCGCCCTCTCGCTGAACTCTTTGCCTCAACTCGAACCGTTGTACAAACTTCGATGGCACCGGCGCATAGTGTGCTCGTAGTGTCGTCTGTAGCATTTGCCATGGCACCGACTGTACCGGTGTTGGTTCCGACAGCGATTCGGCAGTATCGAAGACTTCTGGCCCACAGTGGCTCAGGAAGTAAGCGTGCTTCCGATTATCCGATACTCCTTGCAGTTCATTAGCTTCGAGGAAACACTCGAAACGAGTCATGTACGACCCCCATTTCTCCTTGGCTGGGTCGAATGGCGCTGGCGGCGTATAGCTAGACATCACTATGTATCCGCCCTTGATACTGGCTGGGTTTGAAATTACGTTGCTCCTTCAGCTCTTTTCCTAGTCTCACTGCCTTCAATATCCCATCCTCGTCGCCAATGTTAAGTTCGGGCAATGAAGAGACAGGAGACGATACAAGTGCCAACAGCTCTTTGGTTTATTGTGATCCCAGCCAAAAGCCAACAGGCAAAAACCCCTCTTTAAATAGTATTTTGGCTGAGGCATCAGCCAATCAGCAACGTGCAATTTCCCGCCCAAATTTCCCTCCTAAAATTCAAATACATTACAAACGACTCACAGCAACACTCCCCACCTCCCTACCAGTATTTATAGAGAGACGGCAGCTCCGACCACACTTTGCTCACAGAAGCACGAAGCCGAAAGCACCAGCCTAAAGATGATGAGTGAGACCTCGTCGAAACATCGCCAAGATACTCTCAACCTTACATGGGAAAAGATCTGAATATGCCAAGACCTACACACACACACACACACACAGAGTGGTGGGCCAGTTGGTCATGTGATTGCATGGGAGCCTCGCCTCCCAGCCACTCGCCTCAATGGCAGAGGTAAGATTCAGACAGTTGGGGCTAATCCCACCACTGGCTAGCCGCAGCTCTGCCAATTTGTTTACCAGTTTTCGGGCCATTTTTGGGCCATTTTCAGGCCTTTCTTGGGTTGTTTTCAGGCCATTTTTCAGGCTGTTTGTGGCTCGAAAAATGGCTTGAAAATGGCTCAAAAATAGCCAAAAACCAGGCTATTTTTCAGGCCATTTTAAGATTATTTTTCAAACTGTTTTCAGGCCTTTTTTGGGCCTAAAAGGCCCAAAAAACAACCTGAAAAGGTCCTGAAACAGCCTGGAAAATGGCCTGAAAATGGTCCAGAAAACGGCCTGGGAAATGGCCCAGAAATGGCCAGAAAATGGCCCCAAAACAGGGCCATTTTTTCTTTGAAGACATTTCGCTTCTCATTCAAGAAGCTTCTTCAGCTCTGACAGGATAATGGGGAATGAAAGGCTGGAAATCATCAAAGAAAAAACAAGAAAGTCCAGTTACCTCCTGAAAAAGCACCTTTGGGACAACCATGACCTGGATGACTAAGAATCTCTATAGACTTATATCAGATTTTACATACTATGACACTACCATCCTTTGTTAAAAATTCAATGGGGAAAATTGTACATTAAAACTGGAATGGTTAAACAATATTGCCACAGAATATTTATACTATGGTTATATCTAAGTCAGAAAAGGCCTAATAAATTCAAGATGGAGTGCATGGTTGCTTATTTTCTGTCTTTCTCCTTAATTGTTTATGAAGCAGTTTAATAAAGAGCAAATAACTAACTAAAGATAATCTATTCCATTGGGCGGAAACTTGCACATAGCTTTTGATGGTCCAAGTCCAACATTCCTATGTGTACAGTGCATGAGTTTGATGCATTTTTTTATTAGAAAAGTACATAGATATCAAATTTTGTTTAATTTGTAATATTGTACAAAAGAATCACAAATCTGGAAAATAGAGATATAATAAAAATAAGACAATAAATTAAATACAAACAAACGTGTGATGATAATCCATTAGACTGACTAGTAAAAATTATCATGACACATAAACATTTTTAAATAACTGTGGTCTTTAATTGTTATGCATAAAAGTATACATATTATCATATACCCTTTGTCCAAAATACATTAAATAAGCAACAGTACAACTTATTTCTTTATAATATTTTCCTGGCTACCTATTTCACAAGAGTTATAATGTACACATCTCTTGTTTATTTTTAAAATATTGTATTAAATATTTTATTTTATAAAATGGTATGAAACAAAGAGAAAGAAACAAACAAGATAAATCCTTTGATGTAAAAACCTAAAATGTACTAAAATATTGCAATAATCTTTTAGATAACACTTCTGTGGACGGCATGGAGCTATAAACTTTCCTGTAAAGACCAGAAATACTAACATGAACAGCCAAAAGCTATAATGAAAGGGCAGACTACCATACAGTTAGCACAACTAATGAAGAGATGTTTCTTTTAAACCCAATAGAGAAGGAACCAATTAAAGTGCACAAGAGAAAAAAAGGTAGTCAAAGGACTAACTGAAAAGGAGAATTATAAAAAAATGAAAAAGCCTTAACCCTAATTTTTTTATATATTGTTTATAAATAATGTCTGAGGATTCATCTAGGAAATAATCTTCTTTTTTTGACCTATTGCTCATGATTTTGGACCAGTTAGTATGTTTTGCTAGATATGTGTGTATGCGTATGTGTCTGTACACATATACATTATCATCACACAGACACACACACAAACACAGACATACACACATTCTCTTTATTTTTATTTAGCAAGCCCAGGGGTGAAATCCAGCAGGTTCTAACAGGTTCTGGAGAACTGGTAGCAGAAATTTTGGAGTAGTTCGCAGAACCAGCAAATACCACCTCTGGCTGGCCCCAAAGTGGGGTGGGAATGGAAATTTTACAATATTCTTCCCCCAGAAGGGGAGGGAATGGAGATTTTGCATTTTGAATGGAGTGGGGTGGGAATTAAGATTTTACAATATCCTTCCCCTGCCACGCCCATCAAGCCATGCCCACAGAACCGTAAAGGAAAAAAATTGGATTTCACCCCTGAGCAAGCCTCCTGTATCACTCACATTTACAGTATAAAGAACTTTTTCTTTGTTCTCATAACATTCTTCAAAGCTTCTTCTGTACATCCAGCATAGGAGAAAGATCCAAACCAGTCTCTTGGCTGGTTATTTTATATTCCTTTTAATTAATAAAACAGTTGGTTTATTTTATATGTTGTGTAATATGGGTTAGGGATTAGGGTTAAGATTATGTCACCCTTGAAGACTGTCATTTTTAAATCCACGTTCAAAGCAGTCTCAGTCATTTCAGGTAATATGTTCCTCTGCCAGAGCATATTTCAAACAGTCTATTTACAGAGGCAGGCACTATTAAACTTAACTTTTGGAAACTTTATTCAAAATTATCCTTCAGTATGTCAAAGTTAAAATATTTTGCTTCATTCTGAATTAGTAAATTGAGCTTCAGTATTCTTCTCCTTTAATTGTAATCTTTAATTCCTTCCAGTTTGCTATCAGGTCCAGTTTTGGCGGTTTTATGTTTTGTTTCATTGTTTGTTTGTTTTTTAAAAATATTCAAAACAAAAGCCTTCTTCATAATTAATTTCAAATTTTATTCAAAATTTATATGGACCCATTGTCCTTTTGTAACTTTATAAAAATCAAAGTTTAACCACCCTTATAAGGAAAAAATAATAATTCTGTAAATTTGAATGTAAAACTTCTTTCATTAAGGATGGAAGGAAATTTACCCAGTTTTGCAAAACTTGTGAACCCAAAGATTTCTAATAGCAGACAAAAGCAATTAACAAGCAATTTTGAATAGTGATTAGACAAGGAAATAGGCAAAAGCCTTTTCAAGGTGCTGACCCTGGTTTGAGCAACATGGCTATTCTCTCATCTTCTCGCAAGGAGCAACTATTTGGAGCACTTGTGGGGGTTTCAGTTTCCTTCCTTTGTCTGCCAGTTCTTCATTCCACTGCAGTTCTTGGGCCTGCTTTTTGCGGAAACATGTTCAGTTTGCCATTCCCCCCACCCGAGCAACATTACTTTCAAAATGGGAGAATAAAGCTCTTCTTGTTTTGTTTTTGAAATAAGATATATTTAAATGTTGTCAAACTTCAGTATCAAAAGAATTTCCAAAATATAACTTCATTTTTAAAATAGAGATACAAAAATGAGCCCCTGTTTGAAATAAAATATATGGGTTCATTTTATACAATACTCTTTATTATATTAAATGTGTATGTGTTGATTTATTTTCTATTTTGTTACAATATACCATATTTTTCAGAGTAGAAGACACTCCGGAGTACAAGACACACCTTAGATTTGGGGGAAGAAAATAAGAAAAAAAAATTCTGCCTCTGCCTACCAGCATCATTGGTATTCATCTGGCTAGCATCCTGTCGGTGTGTGAGACTGTTTGGAAACTGAAACAGTATTGCTGTGTGAGCAACAAGGAAGGAGACAGCAAGGAGCCTGAGCATGGCTTAGGTCAATTGTTCTAAAGCTGCATGCTGTGCTGATTTCTGAAACTAAAACTGAAACTGAAACTCCTCTCCTCTGCTTGTGTTTTGCTTGCTGCTGCAAACTCTGACAGTCCTTGCAACAAATAATGAACAGCCAGGTCAGCTTCAGCACATTATTGCATCCTGATTCAGTATGACCAGCTAACTGATTGGTGGGTGGATCAGCTGTTCCAAGTTGCAGGGATTGCCATAGACCATTGCCTCCTCCGTGCCTCACGTTTGGCTACATTTGGTGGAAAAGACGCACCCAAATTTTCACCCTCTTTTAGGGGAGGCAGGAAAAGTGTGTCTTATACTCCAAAAAATATGGTAACTATAAAAACATTATTTTTGTAGCCTCATATTAATAAATAATCAAAGGTTTGTGTTCATTGAGATATTGGGACTAAAATGGAAATGTTTTTTTTCTTATACATTATTCTTTTTGTTTAAAAGATAAACAAAAAAGAAGGCAGATCCTTAATTTTTCATTGGTTAATTCATATTCATTCTGGTGATTTAGAAGAAGATCAAAGAACATATTTTTAATATTGTAAAATGAATCCTTTCTAATACAAGTCATTATTCTTCTAATTCCCAGATGCTGACAGGAACTTCTAACATCTTCCGCCTTTGCTTCTCATCTGATCCTATGGATTACACCTAAGCTGCAGAAGAATAAGTAAAAATGAGAGATGTACATCCGATTCAGATGAATACTGAAATTTACCATCATAATATTTCAGAGTAAACTCTGAAATAATACAATGCAGAAATTCTCAATTTTCATTATCCAAGAAACAGTAGCGTTAAAAGAAAATAGGCAATTATAGGACTTGGGACAATTTAATATTAGTTATTTGCTAGGAAAATTCTAGGTGGTCAAAGAATTTCTGCAACTGCCAATCTCTGTTATTATTCTCTTGTGCCGTGTTGCTTTTTCTGCAACTTGATTGCCTGTTGAACATGAAACAACAAAAAATTGTTTTCATTTATCTAACTTTAATAATTATCCTGAAGTATGGGTACACATGTTTACTGGCTCATTCAATGAAAATGATTGACTTAAAACAGGGTAAAATAAAATCATAAATAAAATAAAATGCCTTCCGGCCTTGCGTAATTAACCTGTAGAATTCATTACCACAAGAAACAGTGAAAGCTGCTAACAGGGATGGTTGAAAAAACAGATAGGATAAATTCATGGAAGAGAGTTCCATTAAGAACAATTTACCTTAAAACAACATTGTCTCCAGATTGAGAGAGGCCTGCCTCTATAATGCTCTTGCAAAAGAAAAAAGAAGGGGAGAGGCATCACAGAGGCATTTTGGCTGATCACTTTGTGAAACAAAATGCTAATGTAACATGGAAAACGTCATATATATCAATTGTACTAATTTGTCGTACAAGCAACGTTCTGGCAAAGAAGAATGTAATCTAACAGAAACATACAAGAAGTTTTTAGAAAAATGCACAGACAAAAATAAATATATAAAAATAAATAAATATTGACTACAGGTACCCCTTGACTTATAAACATTCATTCAGTAAGCGTTCAAAGTTATGTTGGTGGTGAATGAAGGAACTTATGACACAAAGTCATAGCTTTTGCAATGTCCCTGTGATCATGGGATCAAAATTTGGGCATTTAGGCAGCTTGCCCATATTTAAGACTGCATGGATGCTTCCCCTTACCTGCCTATGCTTCCTCATCTATCTTCCCCTATCTTTTGGCCCTCTGTCACCTGACCCAGAGCCAAGCCAGGCTGGGTTTCAACTATGGGGTGGGAGGTGGGGGTCAGCCTAGACAATCTCTTTGCAAAGAGGCCAGGGCTGAAATTAACCTTCTAAAAGAAACAATAATTCAAAACAGGTCTGTACAATATTCGTACTATACAATATCAAGCAGGACAATAACATGCTGCACTTTGCCATTTCATACTATATGAACTCTTGTTAATTTATTTGAAATGCTTTTGTACTTGAAAACAATGAAATAAATATAAGGGTACAGGGTACCCTCACTCCTTTTTTCTGATTCTGAACCCTTTCTACAGTTCAATTGTTTCCATAGCCTTTTGTTGATTATAAAGAATCCTTAGAAGAATAAACTCATATATTAATACACATATTGGACTTAAAGCATGCTCATTCTGGCATTCTGGCAAGTCAAATGCTTTGCTGTGCAGGTAGTCCTCAGCTTACGAACATCAGAATTTCCACTGCTAAGTGATGCATGCAATATATCACGTTGAGGGGTTTTTAAGCGAGTATCCATTACCAATTCATGCTATCCTTAACTTGGACCCATACCAGCCCCAATCCCAGGCCAAATCCCAGGTGTTCCAACTGTCCTCACCCACCAGTCTCTTCCCATCACTGCCTTTGGCAGCCCTGCACCCTGCCTCGCAAAGCAGCAAGCAAACCCATAACCACGTGGCTCTGGGATTGCTTGCCATGCCATGCCCTAGGAAGCCGCAGCTGGTCAGAAACAAAAATTTAAAACCAGGCCCTTTGAGATCTCAGCTCTGTCTAGAAGCTCCTTGCAAAGGGGCTGCTTCAGGCTTGTTATTTTGCAGCCAAACACAGCCCAACCTAACCCCAGCCAAGTTGGGCAACAGCAAGGGGAGCAAGAAGATGTGGAGGTCAGCCAGCACAGAGTGGCCAGGTCTTGGAGTGGAAGATGGTGAAGGTGACTACAACTGGTGTTAGTGTATTTACTGCAATTATTACTCCAAAGTAACAGTGGGCTGCAAAAAAAAAGTGTTGTTGTTTTTTCCTTTTGTTGAAGAAATTAAGAAAAATCACCCACTCCATTCCTTTCCCCGCAAACCTCATGGAGAATTTTGAAATGTCTTTGTGTACCTGACTTTACCTCAAAGCAAGAAACTCATTCTCTGCAATGGCTGAAAAGTCCATATAATGTGAGGAGCACCCTTGTTGTTGTTGTTGTTGTTATTAGTTGTGAAGTCGTGTCCGACCCATCGCGACCCCATGGACAATGTTCCTCCAGGCCTTCCTGTCCTCTGGAGTCCCATTTAAACTCATGCCTACTGTTTCAGTGACTCTATCCAGCCACCTCATTCTCTGTTGTCCCCTTCTTCTTTTGCCCTCAATCTTTCCCAGCATTAGGCTCTTCTCCAGGGAGTCCTTCCTTCTCATTAGTGGCCAAAATATTTCAGTTTCATCTTCAGGATTTGGCCTTCTAAAGAGCAGTCAGGGTTGATCTCCTCTAGGACTGACTTGTTTGTTTGCCTTGCAGTCCAAGGGACTTTCAGGAGTCTTCTCCAGCACCAGAGTTCAAAGGCCTCAATTCTTTGGTGCTCAGCCTTTCACAGCCATACATTGTAACTTGACTATACGCACTTTTGTTGGCAGGATGATGTCTCTGCTTTTTAGTACACTGTCTAGATTTGCCATAGCTTTCCTCCCCAGGAGCAAGTGTCTTTTAATTTCTTGGCTGCAGTCCCCATCTGCGGTGATCTTGGAGCCCAGGAAAATAAAATCTGTCACTACCTCCATTTCTTCCCCATCTATCTGCCATGAATCGAGAATGCTGGATGCCATGGTTTTAGTTTTCTTAATGTTGAATTTCAAGCCAACTTTTGTACTCTCCTCCTTCACCCGTATCAAGAGGCTCTTTAGTTCCTCTTCGCTTTCTGCCATTAGAGTGGTATCATCTGCATATCTGAGGTTGTTGATATTTCTCCCGGCAATCATAATTCCAATTTTTGATTCATCTAGCCCCGCTAGATGAATCAAATAAAATAATAATTTTTATTATACACAGAGGAGCACCCTAGTGTATAATAAAAATTATTTAAAAATATTTTTTGAGAACAAAACTGGAAGAAACTGCTAAGGTGCTGTTTTCCAAAGTTTTCCCAAGAACCATGTACTTCAAGCAGTTCTTTTTGTTCTTAAACAAAGTGTATCTGAATTGAATGGTTAGTCAAAACTAAGAATGGATTCCTTTCTCATTTGCTTTCAAAAGAAACCTTAAACACTGCTATGCATTTGTTGATTTGTTCTTTGCCAGAAATAAAGGTCAGCAGTGCATAATAAAGAATGCTTAAACTAATTGAGAAATTTCTGTCTCTTTGTAAAGAAACAGGGTTCTGACTTATCAAATCATTGGAATTCCCCAAAGTATGACATCTTCATCAGTGAAGCATTATTATTTGCATGCCAAAGATAGCTTAATAAACATCCTGCATTTTGAAATGCCTGATTTTATGGGTATGCAGTGGCAGGAATATTCCTGGAGCAATCATAAATATTTAGATCATCATGTTGATTTTAATCAGTTAAAAATGTAAATGATGCAGTTCTTTGTCATGAAGGGGAAAAAATACCAACATCACATCGTATTATTTTATTAAAATTTTATAGAAATGGCTCCCCTTCAGTGCTGTCAATCTACTTCTGCGTTTTGTTTTTAATGATTAAAATGGGTCTCATTAGCATGGGATGCAGTATTGCTGGCATTTGTCACAAAAAAAATTCTGCCTCTGCCTACCAGCATCATTGGTATTCATCTGGCTAGCATCCTGTCAGTGTGTGAAACTGTTTGGAAACTGAAACAGTATTGCTGTGTGAGCAACAAGGAAGGAGACAGCAAAGAGCCTGAGCATGGCTTAGGTCAATTGTTCTAAAGCTGGATGCTGTGCTGATTTCTGAAACTAAAACTGAAACTGAAACTCCTCTCCTCTGCTTGTGTTTTGCTTGCTGCTGCAAACTCTGACAGTCTTTGCAACAAATAATGAACAGCCAGGTCAGCTTCAGCACATTATTGCATCCTGATTCAGTATGACCAGCTAGCTGATTGGTGGGTGGATCAGCTGTTCCAAGTTGGGATTGCCATAGACAATTGCCTCCTCCTGCCTCACGTTTGGCTACATTTGGTGGAAAAGACGCACCCAAATTTTCACCCTCTTTTAGGGGAGGCAGGAAAAGTGTGTCTTACACTCAAAAAAATATGGTAACTATAAAAACATTATTTTTGTAGCATCATATTAATAAATAATCAAAGGTTTGTGTTCATTGAGATATTGGGACTAAAATGGAAATGTTTTTTTTCTTATACATTATTCTTTTTGTTTAAAAGATAAACAATAAAGAAGGCAGATCCTTAATTTTTCATTGGTTAATTCATATTCATTCTGGTGATGTAGAAGAAGATCAAAGAACATATTTTTAATATTGTAAAATGAATCCTTTCTAATACAAGTCATTATTCTTCTAATTCCCAGATGCTGACAGGAACTTCTAACATCTTCCGCCTTTGCTTCTCATCTGATCCTATGGATTACACCTAAGCTGCAGAAGAATAAGTAAAAATGAGAGATGTACATCCGATTCAGATGAATACTGAAATTTACCATCATAATATTTCGGAGTAAATTCTGAAATAATACAATGCAGAAATTCTCAATTTTCATTATCCAAGAAACAGTAGCATTAAAAGAAAATAGGCAATTATAGGACTTGGGACAATTTAATATTAGTTATTTGTTAGGAAAATTCTAGGTGGTCAAAGAATTTCTGCAACTGCCAATCTCTGTTATTATTCTCTTGTGCCGTGTTGCTTTTTCTGCAACTTGATTGCCTGTTGAACATGAAACAACAAAAAATTGTTTTCATTTATCTAACTTTAATAATTATCCTGAAGTATGGGTACACATGTTTACTGGCTCATTCAATGAAAATGATTGACTTAAAGCAGGGTAAAATAAAATCATAAATAAAATAAAATACCTTCCGGCCTTGCGTAATTAACCTGTAGAATTCATTACCACAAGAAACAGTGAAAGCTGCTAACAGGGATGGTTGAAAAAACAGATAGGATAAATTCATGGAAGAGAGTTCCATTAAGAACAATTTACCTTAAAACAACATTGTCTCCAGATTGAGAGAGGCCTGCCTCTATAATGCTCTTGCAAAAGAAAAAAGAAGGGGAGAGGCATATTTACAGGGCATCACAGAGGCATTTTGGCTGATCACTTTGTGAAACAAAATGCTAATGTAACATGGAAAACGTCATATATATCAATTGTACTAATTTGTCGTACAAGCAACGTTCTGGCAAAGAAGAATGTAATCTAACAGAAACATACAAGAAGTTTTTAGAAAAATGCACAGACAAAAATAAATATATAAAAATAAATAAATATTGACTACAGGTACCCCTTGACTTATAACCATTCATTCAGTAAGCGTTCAAAGTTATGTTGGTGGTGAATGAAGGAACTTATGACACAAAGTCATAGCTTTGCAATGTCCCTGTGATCATGGGATCAAAATTTGGGCATTTAGGCAGCTTGTCCATATTTAAGACTGCATGGATGCTTCCCCTTACCTGCCTATGCTTCCTCATCTATCTTCCCCTATCTTTTGGCCCTCTGTCACCTGACCCAGAGCCAAGCCAGGCTGGGTTTCAACTATGGGGTGGGGGGTGGGGGTCAGCCTAGACAATCTCTTTGCAAAGAGGCCAGGGCTGAAATTAACCTTCTAAAAGAAACAATAATTCAAAACAGGTCTCTACAATATTCGTACTATACAATATCAAGCAGGACAATAACATGCTGCACTTTGCCATTTCATACTATATGAACTCCTGTTAATTTATTTGAAATGCTTTTGTACTTGAAAACAATGAAATAAATATAAGGGTACAGGATACCCTCACTCCTTTTTTCTGATTCTGAACCCTTTCAATTGTTTCCATAGCCTTTTGTTGATTATAAAGAATCCTTAGAAGAATAAACTCATATATTAATACACATATTGGACTTAAAGCATGCTGATTCTGGCATTCTGGCAAGTCAAATGCTTTGCTGTGCAGGTAGTCCTCAGCTTACGAACATCAGAATTTCCACTGCTAAGTGATGCATGCAATATATCACGTTGAGGGGTTTTTAAGCGAGTATCCATTACCAATTCATGCTATCCTTAACTTGGACCCATACCAGCCCCAATCCCAGGCCAAATCCCAGGTGTTCCAACTCTCCTCACCCACCTGCCTCTTCCCATCACTGCCCTTTGGCAGCCCTGCACCCTGCCTCGCAAAGCAGCAAGCAAACCCATAACCACGTGGCTCTGGGATTGCTTACCATGCCATGCCCTAGGAAGCCGCAGCTGGTCAGAAACAAAAATTTAAAACCAGGCCCTTTGAGATCTCAGCTCTGTCTAGAAGCTCCTTGCAAACGGGCTGCTTCAGGCTTGTTCTTTTGCAGCCAAACACAGCCCAACCTAACCCCAGCCAAGTTGGGCAACAGCAAGGGGAGCAAGAAGATGTGGAGGTCAGCCAGCACAGAGTGGCCAGGTCTTGGAGTGGAGGATGGTAAGGGTGACTGCAACTGGTGTTAGTGTATTTACTGCAATTATTACTCCAAAGTAACAGTGGGCTGCAAAAAAAAAGTGTTGTTGTTTTTTCCTTTTGTTGAAGAAATTAAGAAAAATCACCCACTCCATTCCTTTCCCCGCAAACCTCATGGAGAATTTTGAAATGTCTTTGTGTACCTGACTTTACCTCAAAGCAAGAAACTCATTCTCTGCAATGGCTGAAAAGTCCATATAATGTGAGGAGCACCCTTGTTGTTGTTGTTTTTGTTGTTAGTTGTGAAGTCGTGTCCGACCCATCGCGACCCCATGGACAATGTTCCTCCAGGCCTTCCTGTCCTCTGGAGTCCCATTTAAACTCATGCCTACTGTTTCAGTGACTCTATCCAGCCACCCATTCTCTGTTGTCCCCTTCTTCTTTTGCCCTCAATCTTTCCCAGCATTAGGCTCTTCTCCAGGGAGTCCTTCCTTCTCATTAGTGGCCAAAATATTTCAGTTTCATCTTCAGGATTTGGCCTTCTAAAGAGCAGTCAGGGTTGATCTCCTCTAGGACTGACTTGTTTGTTTGCCTTGCAGTCCAAGGGACTTTCAGGAGTCTTCTCCAGCACCAGAGTTCAAAGGCCTCAATTCTTTGGTGCTCAGCCTTTCACAGCCATACATTGCAACTGGGAAAACCATAGCCTTGACTATACGCACTTTTGTTGGCAGGATGATGTCTCTGCTTTTTAGTACACTGTCTAGATTTGCCATAGCTTTCCTCCCCAGGAGCAAGTGTCTTTTAATTTCTTGGCTGCAGTCCCCATCTGCGGTGATCTTGGAGCCCAGGAAAATAAAATCTGTCACTACCTCCATTTCTTCCCCATCTATCTGCCATGAATCGAGAATGCTGGATGCCATGGTTTTAGTTTTCTTAATATTGAATTTCAAGCCAACTTTTGCACTCTCCTCCTTCACCCGTATCAAGAGGCTCTTTAGTTCCTCTTCGCTTTCTGACATTAGAGTGGTATCATCTGCATATCTGAGGTTGTTGATATTTCTCCCGGCAATCATAATTCCAATTTTTGATTCATCTAGCCCCGCTAGATGAATCAAATAAAATAATAATTTTTATTATACACAGAGGAGCACCCTAGTGTATAATAAAAATTATTTAAACATATTTTTTGAGAACAAAACTGGAAGAAACTGCTAAGGTGCTGTTTTCCAAAGTTTCCCCAAGAACCATGTACTTCAAGCAGTTCTTTTTGTTCTTAAACAAAGTGTATCTGAATTGAATGGTTAGTCAAAACTAAGAATGGATTCCTTTCTCATTTGCTTTCAAAAGAAACCTTAAACACTGCTATGCATTTGTTGATTTGTTCTTTGCAAGAAATAAAGGTCAGCAGTGCATAATAAAGAATGCTTAAACTAATTGAGAAATTTCTGTCTCTTTGTAAAGAAACAGGGTTCTGACTTATCAAATCATTGGAATTCCCCAAAGTATGACATCTTCATCAGTGAAGCATTATTATTTGCATGCCAAAGATAGCTTAATAAACATCCTGCATTTTGAAATGCCTGATTTTATGGGTATGCAGTGGCAGGAACATTCCTGGAGCAATCATAAATATTTAGATCATCATGTTGATTTTAATCAGTTAAAAATGTAAATGATGCAGTTCTTTGTCATGAAGGGAAAAAAATACCAACATCACATCGTATTATTTTATTAAAATTTTATAGAAATGGCTCCCCTTCAGTGCTGTCAATCTACTTCTGCGTTTTGTTTTTAATGATTAAAATGAGTCTCATTAGCATGGGATGCAGTATTGCTGGCATTTGTCACAAAAAAAAATTTCAAATTGGCTAAATAAGTTAGAAAAATAAGCATAGCTTGGTTAATTAAAAAAAAATCATCAAATCCCAACTTCAAACTTTTAATTCTCTGATGTTTTGACAAACTCCTTTTAAAAGTTATAATCAGAACTTTTAAAAGAGTGAATGTCACTGAATAAACACCCAAGAAGTAGCCAATGGATACAGCTAGGGGTGCTCTTAATAAAATACATTATGAGAGATGATAATAGAAATTGTTCTGTTGTGTTGTTAATGGCAAACTCATATACCGGTAGGTTTCCATTGAGTGCACATGCAAAAATAAGTAAAACTATAATTTTCAATTAAGTTTCAATGAGAGGTTACTGGGCTTGAAAAAGTATGATTTGGCCAAATTACATAGCATGCTATTAGAGCTCTGGGTTTAGAGTTCCTAGTGTAATGGAACTGAGGTTCAGTGTAGATTAGATTTGATGTTGAAGTTCAGACAATTTTTATGCAGTGCTCAAATCTTTCCAAGTACATTTAGCAAGATACTTGCAAAAGATATTATGGTCCTACTTCTAATTAAAGCAATACAATGAATTATGGCTTTGGCACAATTTCTTATAGTTTATCCCCCCTCCTTCCTTTAATTAATGTTTCATTTTTCATTCCTGCCTAGATAATTGCTTGTAGTTTCTCTATAACTTAATGCTGATTATCTGGAACAAATGCCTTTAGTAGAAAAAGATGAAAAAAACATGGGTATTCCCAGACTCATCTTCTGGCTTTTATATATTAACTCAACCTTTAAACAAATCTTGATTTTATGCCTGAAATACATTAGCTCTATGAACTACAGCTGCAAGGATAAAGCAGCTATTGAAACTAGACAATTAATAGTCAACAGATTATGGATTCTTTTGCTTTACATTCATTTATAACTATTTTACTAGCATTTACTGTTTTGAATCAGAAAGTAACAAAAGTAGTCCTGGAAATATTTCTGTTAGAATATGTCTGCTTTCTAACAGAGTCCGCCTTCCTTCCTTCCTTCCTTCCTTCCTTCCTTCCTTCCTTCCTTCCTTCCTTCCTTCTTTCCTTCTTTCCTTCTTTCCTCCCTCCCTCCTGCCCTCCCTCCCTTCCTTTCTCCAGTTCTCATCATTAAATTGATACAATTAATGAGGGATATGAGAAACAATGGGATAAATTAATTTTTAGTTTTGTAACTGCAATTAATTCTAAACCTTTATTTTACTATTTGTGTTGGAAATAAATTTTGTTATTTTATCTTTATTTGTATAGGTTTTATTGTGATTTATTTTCTCATTTGTACTGACACTATAGAATTGCTTGCAACTTCAAGGTTTCTTCTTCTTAGTCTGTGTGATGAAGACTGAGAATGGATAGGAAAGAAGCTAGCTGATGTAGGGACTCAACAGAACAGTTCAATAGCTGATGATTTTATGATCAAAAGTACCCAAATACAATTTTCTAAATTATTGTAATTTCATGCAATATTTGAAGGGTTTCTGTATTAACTGTGCTGGGAAGTGAGAATGAATAGGAAAGATATCTCACACACAAACATAGATTATGAATAAAGATAATACTATTGATTACTATATAAATGTAGTGTAAAAGTTATGTATAAGATTTATATACCATGTGTTTTTATGTACATTTATCTATAGTGGCTTTGAATAAATAAGTATTCTAGTATCTATTTAACTTAATAGTTGGAGCTTAACCACTTAACCAAGTAATTTAAATTTCTAACAATTTGTTTATAATACAATCTACTGTGATGCTAGTTTCTTTTTTCTCCCAACCAATTTCAGACTTCAGTCAATTGCATTCCTGGCTAACAGCTCTTCCCCTAATACCCAGTAACCCTGCACCTGTACCAGGTAAATTATGCTCTGCCATTATTTAAAGTCCAGGGATATATCTCCTTTATGTTGGCTCATTTATGTAGCCTCTTTAATTTCAGCTGTCTCAGACACCTTTTTGAATCTTCTCCCTGGTTGTGAGTCCTCTGGCCTCTACCTTTCCCAGCTGTTGGTTCTTCTAACCATGCTTTCTTGAGTTCCCTTTTACTTCAGCAGTATCTTCTGCCAAACCTGGAAGAAAACACATTTCTTCTGACTACCTCTTTTCTACTTGTCTCTTCAATCCTAGGTGCATCTCAGAGTTTTAATGTCCTCCCTTCCCTTCCATCCTTTCTCTGGAAGTGCCTATGTGGCTAAGTTGAGTAGCTAAGAGACCACTGCAGATGAAAAAAAATGTGACCTTGATAGTTTCAGAGCAAATAATCCTTCCACAAGGTCTAATCTTGTTCCCCACCAAAATTAAACTGTCAGTTCCTCAACTTTTTGAAAAACAATTCTATACTTAATCCATCAGAAAACCAAAATTTATAAACTTGATTTAATTTTCTTCCATTAGGGAGTTGTGCTCAAGTGACAACTTGGTCAATCTTCTTAGATTCTGGTGGGAAGTTGCCTGCATCTTGTGATATGAGACAGGAAATATATGACGCTGTTTATTCATCAGCAAATTATATGCTGTCCAACAGTGCACTGTTACCAATGTAACTAAGTCCATCTTGCTGTTGGTTATCCTCTTCTTCTTCTTCTCTTTCCTTTTACTTTTCCCATCATTAGAACCTTTTCCAGAGAATGAGAGCTTCACACAATGTACCCAAACTAGAATAATATGAGTGTTTATCTGTGCCTTAAGTGAGAACTCTGGGTTTGTTGCAGCAGTTTAGAAATCTAATAAAAATAAATAATTAAATAAATATGATTACCATGTCTCGATAACACAGATTTATATTGAAATTCCTTAATGAAGAAAAGTTACTTATCTGAATCTATCCATTTTTAATTAGTAAATTTAAATATGCTAACTTCTTATAACTATCAGTGCAGTACTTGGTCTAAAGTTTTCTCATTGCTAACATCCACTCAGGGAGCCTGTCTGATGTAGTGGCTAGAAACCAGGACTCAGTGAATTGTAGGCCTTCCTTAGGTATTAACCCTGCTGAGTGACCTTGGGCCAGTCACCCTCTGTCTCAGTCTTAGGAAAACAATTCAGTTCCAAAAATTTTGCCAAGAAAACTGTAGGAACCTGTCCAGGCAGCGGTCAGGAATTAAAGCTGATTCAAAAGCATTAAAAACAACAGCAACAACTCTAGTTCACTAGGACTGATAATATACCATTTTCATATTTTTACATGCATTGAAGATGCAAAAGCCATAATGTTAAAGCTAACACCTAATGAAATCAACTGCATATATGACATAAGTATTGAAGGCAATGAAGAATATAACAAAGACAGAAAGCTTTTGGTGTGACTCAGATAATTGAAAATGTCAATCCTCCAAATCTTCTGGGATGTGACTCATAATTAAAGCAGTAATAGAAAATGATAGATCTTTCATATCTGGCATAGAAATCCGGTCTTGATCAGTGAACCAAACTATCTATGATGACTACTGTTAAAAACTGGAGGGGTGGTAATTGAAATCTTCATTGGCAAAACCCTTCTTCCAATAGTTGCCCAGTAAAAGATAATTACAATAGGCTGCCACCGGTCAGGCTAAACCTCATGACAGCAACAAACTGACAAACCTCTTCAGATGTTTTTAGTTTTTCTGTCAATGGCTTCTTTCTTTAAGTTAACCAGGAAAAATACAATATTTTTTCTTCCCCAAAATAGAGAAATTAACAAAATTAAGTATCTATTCTGAAATACATGATACGGCTATCCAGGCTAGCATGTAGGGATATTTTTAATAAGACAATGGGAAGGAAGGAAGGAAGGAAGGAAGGAAGGAAGGAAGGAAGGAAGGAAGGAAGGAAGGAAGGAAGGAAGGAAGGAAGGAAGGAATCAGGAAAAAAAACCAGAATAAAAAAATCATATTACAGAGATATTTTTGGGAGAAAATGTCCAGTTCCAGGAATTTGGTCTCAGGACTGATGTTAATGTGGTTTTGAAATTCCTGGTTTGCTTTTTGTTATTCTTACAGTTGCTTTAGCCAGGTTGCCTTACTCAATCTAGTCTTTAGTTATGGCTATTGTTTTTGGATTCTGTAAGATACTCAAGGTGTATTAGAATGGGTAATTACAACAAATTTAAGATGATGATGATGACAACGACAATGAGATATTCAGAGATGCATAGTTTTGCTGAATTTTTCTAACATTTGTAATATAAATAATTATTGGTAGTCATTAAACCTTTTAATTCTACACTATGTTTTTCTTTATGCCAGTTCTCAGTATGTTTTGTTTCAATTTCTATCGCGGGACTATATAGCTAAGTGTGGCCATCCTTTTTAGATTTAACCTTTCAAAATAGGTCTAGGACTTGCAAATGAAACTTTGAAGAAATTCATTGCCATGCTCTACTCTGTGGGTGGTGAGAAGAAGCAAAACATTTGCTTTAAGTTTCCTTCATGAAATTCAAATTGGGGAATACATAACAGTTGTTGCCTGTGAACATCCGTATAAAGATAAATATACTATATAAATATTTAAATTAAATTCATTTCTCTTGGAATTTAAACTCTAACCACACTTGGTAGGGAAAATACTTTTGGTTAAAGCCATTTTTTCTTCAAGGGAATGTTCTGAAATTGTGGGATCACTGCAACCAGCAACAACTGGTAAATATTAATTTGCTGCTCGGTCACCCACTGGAAAAGTGACCGCAGAAAACTCTTCAAATTTGACAGACTGCTTTGATATGTCTTACCAAATGTCTTTGCACACTTCTGCCGCCCTATTTTTTTTCTCAGCATACTTTGCATGAAAGCCAAGTAATACTTACTTAGTCTTCCTCACTGCCCCAAAATCAACATATTATTTTAAACTGTAATTGCTCTTCCCAGTGCTAAAGAGCTGACCTTGAGTGGGGTGGGGAAATTAGAATAGTTTCTTATAATATGGGAAAAAGAGGAGAAACTTTCATGAAATTAGTAGAGAACAGATTAAATTATTTCTATCAGTGGCTTCGTGTGAGGTACCAGCTGTACGCTGATGACACCCAGCTGTATTTTTCCACACCGGGCCACCCCAACGAAGCTATCAAGTGTTGTCTCGGTGCTTGGAGGCCGACGGGTCTGGATGGGGAGAAACAGGCTCAAGCTCAATCCTCCAAGACAGAGTGGCTGTGGATGCCGGCATCCCGGTACAGTCAGCTGAGTCCTCGGCTGACTGTTGGGGGCGAATCACTGGCCCCAACAGAGAGGGTATGCAACTTGGGTGTTCTCCTGGATGGACGGCTGTCATTTGAAGATCATTTGGCGGCCGTCTCCAGGAGAGCCTTTTACCAGGTTCGCCTGGTCCACCAGTTGCGTCCCTTTCTGGACCGGGATGCCTTATGCACGGTCACCACGCCTCGTGACGCCTCGCCTGGATTACTGCAATGCTCTCTACATGGGGCTCCCTTGAAGGGCATCCGGAGGCTGCAGTTAGTCCAGAATGCAGCTGCGCTGGTGATCGAGGGAGCCCTCGTGGCTCCGTGATGACACCTATCCTGCGCAGACTGCACTGGCTACCTGTGGTCTTCGGTGCGCTTCAAGGTGTTGGTAACCACCTTTAAAGCGCCCATGGCATAGGGCCGGGTTATCTACGGGACCGCCTACTGCTACCGAATACCTCTCACCGACCTGTGCGCCTCACAGAGAGGGACTCCTCAGGGTGCCGTCAGCTAGACAGTGTCGCCTGGCGACGCCCAGGAAGGGCCTTCTGTGGGGGCTCCCACCTCTGGAACGAACTCCCCAGGACTCCGCCAACTTCCGGACCTCCGAACCTTCCGTCATGAGCTTAAGACGATTTATTCATCTGTGCAGGACTGGCTTAGATTTTAGATTTTAAATTTAGATTTTAAATTTATAGATTTTAAATTTACAGGGTTTAAATTTGGTTTTAAGATTTATTTCTATTTTTTAATATTTGGCATTAGAATAAGTTTTTTAATAGTTATTTTAATTGTATATAAATGTTTTATGTGCCTGTGAACCGCCCTGAGTCCTTCGGGAGATAGGGCGGTATACAAATTTGAATAAATAAATAAATAAATAAATAAATAAATAAATAAATAAATAAATACCAGGTTCGCCTGGTCCGCCAGTTGCGTCCCTTTCTGGACCGGGATGCCTTATGCACGGTCACTCATGCTCTCGTCACTTCCCGCCTGGATTATTGCAATGCTCTCTACATGGGGCTACCCCTGAAGTGCACTCGGAGACTCCAGTTAGTCCAGAATGCAGCTGCGCGGGTGATCGAGGGAGCTCCTCGTTGCTCCCGGATAACACCGCTCCTGCGCAGTTTGCACTGGCTACCTGTGGTCTTTCGGGTGCGCTTCAAGGTTTTTGGTTACCACTTTTAAAGTGCTGCATGGCTTAGGGCCTGGGTACTTACGGGACCGCCTGCTGGTACCTTATGCCTCCCATCAACCCGTACGCTCTCACAGAGGGAGTCTCCTCAGGGTGCCATCCGCCAAGCAATGCCAGCTGGTGGCCCCCAGGGGGAGGGCCTTCTCTGTTGGAGCACCTACGCTCTGGAACGACCTTCCCCCCAGTTTACGCCAAATATCTGACCTTCGGACCTTTCGCCGGGAATTAAAAACTCATTTATTTATTCAAGCGGGATTGGACTGATTTTTTAAATTCTAAATTTTAAAGTTTTAATCCTTTGTAATTTTATATGGGGTATTTTAGGTTAGGTCAATCTGACGGTTTTAATTCGGCCATTATGGAATAGGTATTTTAAATTGATATTTTAACTTTGTATACTTGCTGTTTTTATTTTTGGCTGTACACCGCCCTGAGTCCTTCGGGAGAAGGGCGGTATAAAAATTTAAATAAATAAATAAATAAATAAATAAATTATAAGAAACCCCTGACATTTTGTTTTTCTTATTTGAAATTAAAAATAAGAAAACTCATAAACATGAACTTCCACTCATTTTGTCTTTTCATTTCCTTTAACCTCTCTGAATCTTATTTGTCTTTTCTCTACCTACTAAAATATAGATAAGCAGGTGACAGGCCATGGGCCACAATTAGCATCCATTAAGAATCAGAGTGTTGGTTTACAAAATAAAACTTCAATTTTAAATATAATTACCAGAAAGAAAGGAGAAAACTGCTTTACCTGTTGTCCTCCATTAGTCTGCTAGAAACCATTGAGGGACAGGAGAAATTGGATGCCATCATCCTTCTCTTTGTAGATCTGAAGATAGTTTATTGAAACAAAAACAAAGAATGATGTTTCTCTCCCTTTAGACTCATTCCTGCAATCTTAATTCAAAGAGCCTTGTAGTACAGGATTGTGGATTCCTCAGACTCTCAACAATTGTTAATATCTGGGAAGAAAGGAGACAGTAAAGGGCAGAGGTTTGTGTGTGGCATGGAACTCCTATGCACAAGCTGTACAACTGAATAATTATAATATATAAATGCAGTGTGTGATTACATGTTCAGGGTGCTTATTATTGGTGTCACTTCTATTATGATGAAGTATTTTGAGAGATTGTTAAAGGACTATATTGTTGCATGCCTTCCCTACATTTGACACATTACAGTTTGCATATTGGAAGAACCAGTTTATCAATGATGCACTTTTTTGTGTGCTTCATCTTAGTTGGACACCTAGAAGAGAAGAATACTCATGTGTGAATGCTGTTTGTCCATTTTAGTTTGGCGTCCACACACAATCATTCCTCAGCATTTTGGTGAACAAACTGAGCCTATTAGGTTGTAACACTTCCTTATGTAACTGGATACTTGATTTCCTTATTTATAGGCCCCAGTTTGTCCAAGTTGGAAGAAAAGTTTCCAGTTCCATCTCCTTGAATATGGGTTCCCCAAAAGTCTGTGTCTTGAGTCTGTTACTCTTCACCTTGATGACCCATGACTGCTGTGCCAAGGCTGCTATGACTCATATTGTAAAGTATGCGGATAACATGACAGTGGTGGGTCTTATAAGAAATGAAAATGAAGATTCTTCTAGGGAGGAGGTGAAGGCTCAGGTGGACTGGTGCACTAAAAATAACTGGTTTTGAATGTTAACAAAACAAAGGAGATCATTGTTCATTTTAGAATAAGCCAACATAGTCATACTCTACTTTGTATCAAGACTGCACCTATGGAAGTGGTCAATAGTATTAAGTATCTTGGGGCACAGATAACTATCACTCTGATTTGGTCTCATCATATGTTATATTTAGTGAAGTGTGCAAACTAATGTCTGCATTTCCTGTGTTAGATAAGGAGAGCACATCTTTCTCCCTCTGTCCTGACCATTTTTTTACAGACCACACAACTGAGAACATTTTAACAAACTGCATCACTGTTTGGTTTGATGGTGCCTCAGATAGAAGGTCCATACAGAGAGTAGTAAGGACAGCTGAGAAGATTAAAGAAAGCTCGCTTCCTGTTATTCAAGACGCTGCTTATAAGCGCTAGGTGCTTAGAGATAGAAGCATTTTTACAGACCCCAGTCACCCACTTCACAGTCTGTTTCTGTTGGTCCCACTTGGAGGAAGTTTTGAAGAATCTATAGCAGAACTACTAGATTCTGCAACAGGTTTGAACCTTATGCCACCTGTCTTGTAAACTCCCAGAATTCTCTTTTTTCACCATTTTCACATTTGAACCAGACTATGATGTTTCTCTGTGTCATATATCTATAATGGTTATCTTTTGAGAGCGGAATGCAACCAAATTTCTTTTTAATGTATACTGAATAGTGTACGTTTAAAGTGCAATAAAGTTTTTATTCTATTCCATTCTGTTCTATCATAGTTATATTTTATTTTACTTGTTTTAAACTTTATTATTTCATTATTGTTTCATTATTTCAATTGTATATATAATGTATAAACAATATTTCCATCAATAAAATCAACCAAATTATAGTTGCTGTGATTTTCAGTTCATCCAAACCAATTCATTATCAATATGTTAAAAATAATTAAAATTTCATTGTTCAAGGTGATGCTCAACTTTAAGTTCAATAAGAAAATATGAGAGATGAAATGTGATATTGCCCAGCTAATCATATCATGAAAATGAAAAAATAAACTCAGAAGTTATTGCAGATAAAGTTATTCAGTCATAGGAATTTTATTCTTACTTATATCATATTTTGCCTAGTAGCTGCCAACAATTGTCTGACATATACCTAGGTATGAGATATTAGATGACCCAATAAAAGGTTTTAACCTTATCTAGATGCAGTGTACTATGTTCCAAGCAACACTTGCCACAATACAAAGGATTTTTTTAATATAACGATATCTTGCTTTATGTAGCATAGTGGTGATTCATATATCGCTTCAAGGGAAAAGCACCAGTGAAATATTTCATTAATACACTATGAACTGATTGCAGATTTATTTATATCAAGTTTATGAAGGGCCACTGGACTCCCCTGTGCAAACCCTTCGGTCTTCTACCACATTGCCAATTCTTGTTAATAAAAGTTTTCCTTTAAGATAAGTGCTTGGAGCGGAATAGAAAAATATTAATTTGATAAAAAGATTCTCTGTCATGAATATTTCATTCTACTCAATGCAGCATGATTCCTGTTTACTACCCATAAATTAACCTAGGGATATAACTTATAAATTTACATGTGAAATTACTTTTCCTTATAGATTTTCACTGAACCTTGAAAGATGCATTACTTTATTGAAATAGGGCCTTTAGTTAAAACATCTCCTTGACTTACAGATTTATATCTCATTTCCCATACAAATGCATTGAACTTACCCAGATACTCAATCTTATAATGCCATTCCTGAGAGATTTTTTAGAGACCTTCAGTGTCCTGTGTTTCGTTTTTGATAATAAATGAACACCAATTATGTCACCCATGTCTTTTGCTCAATAAAATATAGAGTTAAACATGCTCTTTGAGGCTGTTGAGATTTACTTCTCTCAATGCTTCTGAAGGTAGTATAATATGAAATTAAAAGATAAAAGCAATAAAGAAGAAAGATAACATTTTAAAAGGTGGCAAAAAGAGTGATAATCTTAAAAGTTACATTTAAAAATTGGCAACATTTAAACATCAATAATGGCATATAAGAAGAGGCTATATATTTTCTGCCACCTGAAATATAAAAATGTATGTATGCCTGAAAGAAGCTTCACAATTTAGCCACCAGCATTAAAGATGTGCATTAGCTTGTATATTGAATTTTAAGATTTTAATTTTTTTAAAAATGTATCGGGTAAGAAGTTAAATCATTGCTGTGTCTTGATGTAGTTGGGTGTATTTTGGGGGCAGAACTTGGTCATAAAAACAACTACATAGTGAATTTTTTGTGATTTCTATTCTCCGTTAGTAACTTACACAATTTCAAAAGAAAGTACACGGAGTCCTTGACCATAATTGACCACAACTGAGCCCAAAAGTTCTGTTGCTAAGCAAAATGGTTGTTAAGTGAGTTTTGCTCTATTTTACGACCTTTCTTGCCACAATGGTTAATGGAGTCACTACAATTGTTAAGTTAGTAACATGGTTGTTAAGTGAATCTGGCTTTCTCATTGATTTTGCTTATCAGAAGGTTGAAAAAAGTAATCACATGACCCTGGGACACCTGCAACTATCAAAAATATATGCCAGCTGTCAAGCATATGAATTTTGATTATGTGACCACAGGGATGCTGCAATGGCCATAAGTGTGAAAACTACTCATAAGTCAGTGCCATTTTTTTTCCAGTGCCATTGTAACTTTGAACAGTCACTAAAGAATTGGTTGCAAGTTGATGAATACCTACATAGTTTCTCGGTATTGTTATTAGCATTACTTCTATGCATGTTGTCTTCAACCAGCAGCAGAGAACTATTTCCAATTGCATTATCGGCTTTTTTAAGCAATTGAAAAATTGTCCTTAATTTCCTGAACTCCTCGGTAAATCCCAAAGCTATAATGTAGTTGACAGTTTTTAACTAAGCTTCATTACTTTATAATAAAATAACTTAACTTGCAAATAAGATGCCTTCTTGGCATTAATAGTGGTGCCTATGTTATTTTTTTCTTTCTTTTTAAAGTCAAAGTTATAGTGAAACTATTAGGATCCAGATATTATGACAATTAGAGAAAAAATGTAGTGTGTATCAGAAATGTTACTTTGATAAATTATACAAACAGTTATTAAATCCTTGCTATGGAAATGTATTTAATCTAGTGCACATTCTGGTAATATGTTCTGTTTTTTAACATTTTTTCACTTGTTGTTCACCAATCCTTTATATTTTTGGTCATTGAAAGAAAATGCATGAAAATGTATTGCTTCATAAGTCATATGGACTCAGTTAATAGAATATGTTTTCATCCAATTATATAACATTTGTTGTTTAATCTATGAGAAAACTGAAAGTGTTTTTAGCATTTCAAAATACAAATTTTTTTTTCAAGTTCATTGTGTTAAAGCAATTTAGAATTATTTTATAATTAAGAAACTAATAGTGAAATTAAAAACTAGGTTAAATCCCCAGACATCAATTCTGTCTTTTTAAAAATGTTTTTATCAGGAAATATTGCCCTTAAGTTTTAATAAGTCCTAAAATGTATGCTACTCAATACGACTGCAAATGATCTTGAAATTCTGATCCATTCTAGGTTTTCTTTCAGATTTGAAACAATAATAGTTATTTTGAAGAAAATCCAAATATAAAAAATCCCACAGCATTAGTTTTATATATTTATTTATTTATTTTATTTATTTGTCGAGTACATATTACATAATATATAGTATATGCATGAATTGAATACATAAAATGAATACAATTAAAGGGAACATTAGGACAGGGGTGGTGCTCTTATGCACGCCCCTTACAGACCTCTTAGGAATGGGGTGAGGTCAACAGTAGCCAGTCTAAGGTTAAAATTTTGGGGGGTTTGGGATGAAACCACAGAGTCAGGTAGAGCATTCCAGGCATTGACCACTCTGTTGCTGAAGTCATATTTTCTGAAATCGAGTTTGGAGAAGTTCACTTTAAGTTTGTATCTATTGTGTGCTCATGTATTTTTGTGGTTGAAGCTGAAGTAGTCATTGACAGTTAGGACATTGTAGCAGATGATTTTATGAGCTATGCTTAGGTCATCCTGAAGGCATTTTCTGAGCCCAAAATTTCAATTATTTTATTACGAGCGGAGAAGTGGAGGACTCTTCTTGTGAAATATTTCTAGACACGTTCAATTGTATTAATGTCCGATATGCAGTGCGGGTTCCAGGCAGATGAGCTGTATTCAAGAATTGGTCTAGCAAATGTTTTGTATGCTCTGGTTAGTAGTGTAATATTACCTGAGAAGAAGCTATGCAAGATTAGGTTTACAACCCTTAATGCCTTGTTTTGTTTTCATTTACTATGCCTATCCACATTACTAAAAAACTACTAAGGAAACACATTATACGCTCTGATGATATAAAAATGGTAGATTATTGTATACTTTTACAATAAAAACTGTTTCCTGCTTTATAAAATAAAAGGGGTATCTGAATGTCATTGTTCTTCCGTTGTGTACTTCTTCAATATCTGGAATGTCATTTAATGAACTGTGAAAAGTAAACAGAGGATACATTGTTTCTATATTACAGAAGATTTAAAATTATATCAATATGTATGTGTATGCTGGAAGAAATAGCACATATGAGTTTCTATACAGTTTTTTCCCTGTGCCCACCCTAAAATTACAGACTAGTATGAAAAAATGTAAGAAAAAAGCTTATGATTGATTGCATGCAAAATTCATGTACCCCATCCTGTGCTTTTCACTTATAGCTTTTTCCTATAATGAAGAAAGATTTTCCAGCTTTTTACATACATTTTGGCCATTTATCACAGAATAAGAACAAGCAAGAGCCCTAGAATTAGAGGGAAAAATAAAATAGTCATAAGTACAATCATAAATCTGAAAAAATTGAATTATACTACCTCTTTATTCCAAAGCTCCTGATTTCTAAGTCTGCTTAGATTTCAGAGGAATGCTCAATGTTGTTAAATAACATTTTCATTCTTTCATCACTCTACAAATGATTCCTTTTTATTAAATAAAATTACAATTAGCACAGAAGCCAGTCTGTGTTATGATATGTAACTCAAAAATGCACTATTCCCTTTATTGTTCTGTACTGCAAAATAGGTACTCTTTCCTTTTTCACCACAATTGTAACACATGGAAAAATATAACAACAAGCAATAATATACTTGAATATTTTAATGTGACTTTTAAAGCTGATATAGAGCATTAATTTTACATTTACTTAGTGGGAAATCTATACAATAAGATGTATAAAATTATTTATGTATGCATAAACTTCAGATAGACATGCAGCATTGCCTATTTCTCCCTTGAAAGTCAGTTCAATTCAACCTTATTTAATTGTTAGTAAGTTAGAACAGAAATGCATCACCTCTCTAAAACTGTGTCTAACCTTGAAAGGACTCATGAAATTGCCTCAAGGGGAAGGAGAGAAAATTATCTATTCCTAAGACGCCTTATCTATACTCACCTTGAATAATGCTTAAAATAAAATTTGCAAAACTATGTCTGAAATCTAAAGAAAACAGTAGCTATTATGATGAAACCAGCTGTGGCCTTTTATAGCTTTCTTTATCTTTTATGACTATTCTGTTCCCTGAAGTCTATCTGTGAAGTGCAGAAAAAGTTTGCACTAGGTGATTATACTAAGGTTCCAAACTAGTAAAGTATGAGACAATCTTTTGAGCTGAGAATTAGTATCTCAGGCAACCTAGCAAGAAACCAAGAGAAAGTTATTCCTTTGAATAACTAAAGGCTCACCTGAAGCTATAGCACTTTATTACTCTTCAAATCAATATTTGGAACTGCATGTTAATATTTTGCCTCACATGTGACATGTGCCTTAATACAGGTCATCTTGTAATGTCTAGTTGTTAAGACTCAGAGCATCTACAAAGCAAATTTCTGCATGTTTTCATCTTTGAATCCACAAAATAACTAAGACAGAAATACATTGGGTATTTGGAACTGATTGTCTCTTTAGAATCCTTTCCATGTATTATTAAAGTGTATAACCCCTGCACTTGTACAGAGGCAATATTTTTATTCCTTCCAATCCTATGACTTCATCACCGTCCAAATCTGAAGAGAGTTTTTGAGCAAGAGATTAGTCCTTGGAATCCTTTATGAAACACATGATTTTAACAACTACATACAAAATCTCCATGGAAAGAAGAGGGTTTGAGGGGTCTCTCTGAGCTCAGTTATTTTCTGATATTTCATTAAGCTAAACTTGGTAACATCAGTGCTAGAAGAGAGTCTTTAATATAATCAGCCTGCACCTGAAGAGAACAATAGAAATACAGGAGCTAGACTACTCTTTTTCCATAGAGAGAGAGTCTATGCATTTTAATAATGTTTGAGAAATGCTCTACTTTATTATTAAAACATCCAGTCCTAAGATAAAATAGAGTTGAGATAAAATAAAACTGACATCTCAAAACTGTTTTAAATCTTCATCTTATTGTACTGCATATTCATACCTGCAGAGATCAGTGACAGTAGTTGATGTTAACGGTACAGAATTGTCATTTAGCTGAGCTGTATGTCTATGAAGTTTATGATTTAAGAGTATTCTGGAATTATTTATCACTCTGAACATTGTCTACTAAATTGGAGATTGTTTTATTTGATTTGATTTTGTTTTATGACATACTATAAAAAGGGATGACATTAGTTATGGTATTGGCAGGGAGCTACATCATATACACAAAGAGGAGTCTTTTATAAAAGGAACAGGGATTTGTGAATGTTGTATCCCCGGAAATCTTTCACTATATAATCATATAACTCTTGCAAAAATGCTACCAAGGGAATATATTTTGTACTTAATATATTGGAAATTCTAGATCAGACCTGTCTACGAATCAGCAGTGATATGCCAAAACTGGATTTCAAAAACTAGAGACTATCAATGATCATTTTTAGGGACTAGTAAGTTCTTCCAATACCAGCATTTTGAGTCATTCAGACCTGACTTTAATGACTGACCAATAAATAAAGGCTTGTTTATTATGTGGTGCTTGCAATATAATTTGCCACTAGAAAAGTCAAACCAACAGGTTAATTTCTTCCCAGGGTTACTGTGCTGTAGAGCCTGGTTGATTACACATATACAGACATTACGTAGTAGCATGTCAGATTTCAGAACACTGAACTTTAGTGTTTGTCCAGTCTAGCTTATTATTTCCAATTGCTCTTTCAGTGTCATTGGTAAAATTTATAATTAGTTACCAGAAATGCTCATGGCAGCAAAGTAATCTTCACTCTGGGGTCAAGATAACTGTAATAAGGCACTCAAAATAATTTATCCTGATTGCCTACTATATGCATTCAAAACTTAGAACATGGGAAAAACAAACAATTCTTTTTGTCCTTCAGGCTTATTATATTCAATTAATTTTCCTATGCTGTTAACTGAAGTTGACAAGTCTATCTAATTTTACTCTCAAACTCACATTCACACCTGCTAACAAACATAGCTTTTCTCAGTCCTGATTCATTTTTTTTGGGGGGGGGGGGCTTTTGGCAAAATAACCGTGAAAACCATAGATGTTAATTCAAGTGTTTATATTAAAAAAATAACATTTCTTATAAAAATAAAAATATACATTGAAGATCAATATAAGGAAGCTAAGAATAAAAATTTAAGAATAAGAAGCTAAGAATAAAGATTATATATTACAGGGGGATTATGGATGACAAATCTACAATCAAGAAGGATCTCAAACCACCACCACCCTCCCAAAAAAAGATAAAAATGATCTAGAAGAGATTGTACAGCTATGAAAGGGAGCAGTTCTCTCAATCTGAAGAAAGAACTGTCGTTCTTTCTATTCGCTATTTGTATCTTTTTCTTCTTTCAGAGTCTAGTCTCCTGGTTCTGAGACATTGATTCTTTGCTTTCCTCAAGCATTTCCTAAAGCAGGATTTGGCATCCCGAATTTGAATACCATTACTGTTTCTGTGCCAGCTCATTGAGCCATGATCATCATTAATATGGCTGGGATTTGGGGAAGTAAGATAAAAATGGCACCCACTTTGTGCTTGTTCATAACTCTTTCAGACCATGGATTAAAAGTATATATATATATATATATATATATATATATATATATATATATATATATATATATATATATATATATATATATATATATATATATATTTAATTAAGACTATAATTTTAGTGTTTAACTCATGTTTTCTCTATCGACAGAATATTACATAGAAATAAGTTAATTATTGGAAGTCAAGATATCTTCTGATACTGTAACTTAGACTAAAGTGATCTTGAACAAGCGAGCTGAAGTCAGATAACAAGGGATAAAAATGTCAGGCAAACAGTAGTTTAAGAGAAGTGAAACACCATCTTTGACTATGACACCATCTTCAATTTGTGTGATTACTTTATTGACAATATAAATTTGAAGCTTTTCTTGCCTTTTCCTAATCCTTTTTAACTGTAGATGTACCATTTCTATCTTTTCTATATGCACAGGACCTTCTGTGCATGTGCAGAGCATCAAAAACGGGACGTGATGACGTCCAGGTGGGTGGGTGGAGCCTCCTGCAGCCACCGCTAGCAGTTCGCCTGAACCAGATAGAACTGGCTGAATACCACCACTGAGTTTGCTGTAATATGGGTAAATTCTTTTGTTTTAAAAAAGCCAACCATCTCTATAACAAAATAGAGCTTGTATTCCACGTAAGTTGGTTCATACTTAAAACAGTACCTGGAGTCTCTATTTTATCTCTATATTCATGAGGGTGAAAAACTGCATACTCCTGTTTCTGGATGCTTTTTGTTTTCAAACAACATTGGGCATTTCCTTTTATTGTATACATGTTGTATTGTTTCATTCTTTTTAACATTGTAACCCACTCACAGTCCCCTTATGGTAAAATGTGTGGCAGACAAACAAACAAACACAATTGTTTACTTATACAAACCAACATCTAGCACAATTCTTCATGGTGTTGAAAAATGTGACTTATAATTGAGTATTGCACTTATGACTATTAAGCATCCTGTCCTGTGATCAAAATTTGGGCACTTGATAACCAGTATTTATTTACAAGAGTTGCAGCATCCTGGGGGTCATATGATTACCATTTGTGACCTTTTCCACCTGATTTCTGGCAAGTAAAGTCAATGGGGAGAGGTGGATTCACTTAACAACTGCAAGATGTTGAAGTGCAGTGATTCACTTAATGAACATAGCAAAATCAGGCATGACTCACTTAACAACCATCTTAGCACTGGAAATTCTGATCCCAATTGCGGCTGTAAGTTGAAGACTACTTGCATTAGGTTCAATAACTGACTGTGTGCCTGAACATCTAATGGAAGCCTTTCAGGTATCTAATTGATAACTTCCCCAGCCCTCTATTTAGCTGAAGAATAGAAAGGAATTTTCTGATGAAAACCATCCATCTTCACTGCACGGGTGTATTTCCTTTCTTGCTGTAGGCCTTTTCCTTATGATGTCAATATTCAGATTTCTTATCATGATGGCATGAATAGTATCAGATTTTTTTTAATCATTATGTATTTAAAGCAGAGGGAGAGGGATCACATTACCTTTCATGGCATAATAAAAACATAATCTGATAAACTGAATGGTATTCTTTTGTTAATTTTTAACACAATTTTTTACATAATTGCATAACAATGATTTCATCAATTGTTTTAGTACCCCATATATAAATTCACCAATATCTCTTTAAATATGTGGGGTACCTAAAGTTTTTATTTCCTCTTATTTCTACATGTTTGTTTTGCAATTTCATTTTAAAAGTAAAGTGTCGAATTCTACTTTGCAACTCTTGGGGGAGGGGAAAGGAGGGGAGAGAAAGTGGGGAGGTAATATCTCCTTGGAATTATTTCAACAAGAACTTATATTAGATGTTGATTTGACATTAGAATATCAGGCAAAGAGAATGGTTAAGAGATCTAAGACAGCAGTGAATCAGCTGCCACTCCAAAAAAATTCAAACAAAGAAAATGTAAGGACAACTGACCTATTAATTATGTGTTAAAAAAGCAAAGCAGGTCCCCCACTGTTTTCTGAATTGTCTACACAACATAAATTGGTTTATGAGCAGCTATCAAGAGTATAATAACAAATAATTTAAGGAAAATATTAAAAGTTAAAAACAAAGTTTATAATGTGTGAGCATTTCTTTAAATTAGTGTGATTACAACATGCTGGGAATAAATATATACTCAAATATTTTAACTATTTATAGACATCATGAAAAGTATGCATGTGGGGTTTTGTTGAAAACCAAATTTGCATAATTGTAAAACACTTTTGCAAGATTTAGTTTTGTCTTGCTTTCTTAAAAATGGTCCCCAAAGGAATGTTACAATTCTAATAACCGCATTAAGTATAAGCTACCATACTCTCTGAAAGTATGTCACAGATACATACAGCCACTCAGCTGTACAAAAGAAAATTTTGTGATTTGCAGTTGAAATATTATCTCTTTATAGGTTATAGAAGGAAGAAATCAAAATTAATACAATGATATTGGACAGATTATACCTTTCTTTGTCATAGTTTGTGCAATAAACTGCGTCACCTGCAAAGTAATGGAATCAATCATCAACCAATCCATCACCCTCCACCTAGAAACAAACAACCTACTCTCTAATAAACAATTTGGTTTCAGAAAAAAAATATCCTGTAATTTACAACTTCTTCACTGCAAAAACATATGGACTACAAAACTTGACCAGGGCAAAGCAATAGATGCAATTTACATAGACTTCTGTAAAGCTTTTGCCTCAGTGGTACATGACAAACTTCTTCTAAAACTTAAATCCTACGGCATCTCTGGACCCCTCCATAATTGGATAACAGCGTTCCTGTCAAACAGACAACAAGTAGTCAAAATAGGCAGTGCCCTATCAAATCCCGCTCCTCTCAATAGTGGCGTCCCCCAAGGCAGCGTTCTAGGACCAACACTCTTCATATTATACATTAACGACTTCTGTGACCATATTATAAGTAATTGTGTTCTCTTCACCTATGATGTTAAACTATTTAACACTACCAACAATGCAGCTACCCTTCAAAAAGACCTTGACTTTGTGTCGGAATGGTCAAAAATTTGGCAACTCCAAATCTCAACCAACAAACGCTCTGTCTTACACATTGGAAAAAAGAATCAGAACACTAAATATAAGTTTGATGGACATGACCTTGTAGATGACCCTCACTCCGTCAAAGACCTTGGAGTTCTCATATCAAATGATCTAAGTGCCAAAGCCCACTGCAGCTACATCGCCAAAAAGGCATTAAGAGTTGTAAACCTAATCTTATGTAGCTTCTTCTCTGGAAAGATTACACTACTAACCAGAGCATACAAAACATTTGCTAGACCAATTCTTAATTACAGCTCACCTGTCTGGAACCCATACTTCATTTCGGATATTAATACAATTGAGCTTGTCCAGAAATATTTTATAAGAAGAGTCCTCCACTCCTCTGATCACAGCAAAATACCTTATGCCACCAGACTTGAAATTCTGGATTTAGAAAATTTAGAACTACGCCGCCTTCAGCATGACCTGAGCATAACTCATAAAATCATCTGCTACAATGTCCTTCCTGTCGAAGACTACTTCAGCTTCAATTGCAACAATACACGAGCACACAATAGATTCAAACTTAAAGTGAACCGCTCCAATCTTGATTGTAGAAAATATGACTTCAGTAACAGAGTTGTTAATGCCTGGAATGCACTACCTGACTCTGTGGTCTCATCCCAAAACTCCCAAAACTTTAACCAAAGACTGTTTACTGTTGACCTCACTCCATTCCTAAGAAGTCTGTAAGGGGCGTGCATAAGAGCAACAATGTGCCTACCATTCCTGTCCTAATGTTCCCTTTGGCTGTATTCAATTTTTGTGGTTATTTCATGCTTATACTAATATATATTGTTGTGTTTGACAAAATAAATAAATAAATAAATATCAATTTTGGATTTGTAAAATTATTATAAGATAACTGGGATGTTGCTCCAAAAAAAAGATATACAATTTATGTTTCATCAGTTTCCAAATACTAGAAAATAATAGCTTTACTTTATTCTGCATTAATCATAGTCTACTCAACTAGTGTATTAATTCTGATTATCCCACTTTTACAAAGGTTAAGACTAACTCGAGCAGTAGAGAAGAAAGAAAGTGAAAATCTTCATGGCATAAGAAACCAAATACAGTGAGAAAGATGGATGTTTAGTATTAAGGAAAGACAGGGAAAGTGATAGCATTCTTCAAGGGTGATAAATTTTTGAGGGATAGAGGCCAGCTGCTAACTTTACAATGGCAAAGTTGACTTTTTCAAGCATTTTTGCCCTTTTCATGGAGGGCATATCAAGGATGGGAAAGGAAGGTTTCTCAGAGACAACTGATCTCATTCATATTTTTAATACCATCCTAAGTTCCAGAAATGGGTCATGGCCAAAGTTATAAAATTTGGCTATTGAGTGCTATGGTCTAAAAACCACATGCAGATGTGATATTTAAAGATATCATAAGAAAGAAGGCTATTACCTGTTCTCTATTGTCTCAACATGAACAACATGGAATAACTCTTATTTTTCATGCAGGAGATTCCAGTTGCATTTAGGGCATAAAAAATAATGGGAATAGTTCAGCAGTACAACCGGTTCCGAGAAAGTTGTATCCTTTTCCACTGGTTTAATTAAAAAAAGAAGCTGGGGAGATATTTTCTGGAATACTTTAATTTGGATTCTACTCTGAGAAGTAGCCTCTTCCAGCTTTAATTATGTTTTGTGGAAAGAATAAGACATCAAAGTATCCATGTTTGAAAGTCTTGGTATATTATTTTGAAGAATTATCAGTATTAAGTCTAGCTGCCTATTTTATCAGCTGATAACCATTTTAATTTTCCACAATGCCTTCAAGCAATGCTTTATTTATTTTTTATTTATTTATTTTTGTCGCACAATATATATAAGCATAAGCATGAAACAACTAAACAATACATAAGCATATATATGAGTATGAGTATGTAATAACTATATTAATTGGATATAACGAAGGAAAACAATAGGACAGGAACGGTAGGCACGTTTGTGGTCTTATGCACGCCCCTTACAGACTTCTTAGGAATGGGTGAGGTCCATGGTAGATAGTTTTTGGTTGAAGCTTTTGGGATTTTGGGAAGAGACCACAGAGTCAGGTAGTGTATTCCAAGCATTAACAACTCTGTTACTGAAGTCATATTTTCTGCAATCAAGATTGGAGCAGTTAACATTAAGCTTAAATCTATTGTGTGCTCGTGTATTGTTGCAATTGAAGCTAAAGTAGTCTTTGACAGGAAGGACATTGTAATAGAAGGCGGCGTAGTTCTAAATTTTCTAAACCCAGGATTTCAAGTCTGGTGGCATAAGGTATTTTGCTGTATTTGGAGGAGTGGAGTAGTCTTCTTGTAAAATATTTCTGGACATGTTCAATTGTATTGATGTCAGAAATGTGGTATGGGTTCCAAACAGTCGAGCTGTATTCAAGAATTGGTCTAGCAAATGTTTTATATGCTCTGGTTAGTAGTGTAGTGTTTTTGGAGAAGAAGCTACACAAGATTAGGTTTAATTAGGTTTAATGCTGTTTGGGAAGCCCACAGAAAATAGCATATGACCATTGCTATCATGTTGGAAGCGTAACGATGGGAGCCAGTAGCGAGCCTATTTTCTGGAACTTGAAAGATAATAGGACTAGTGTTTATAAAGTTTTATGAAGGACTTTAAGGAATACAAATTGTATATGTGAAATCCTAGGTATACTAGAAATGTAGATGAACACAAAGTTTCTTTTCAGATCTTAAAATAAGCACATAGTGCTTGAGGACAGAGTTTACTTTCATGATCTTGCTTCTCAGAAAGCCATTTAAGCAACACAAACAAACTGCCTGGAACATTGCTATTGCTACTATGATTGTGGAACTCTCACCCAAAAAGGAACGACAAGCATCAGTTCAATACAGAATCCATACATTTCACAATGATGCAAATCACATTCTAATGAAACCAATCCTCTTGTTTTAATCTAAGAATCAAGTTCATTTATTTATTGTTCATGTTTTTGTAGTTTTAACCTCTTTCAGGTATGTATACGTTTAGGTGCATGTATGATAGTATAGTATACACACAAAGTCTATAGATAATACAAGTCAGCAATATGATGTTATAAGCATTTGGTGTTTAAATCATCGTATAGCCTTTTTTGTAAAATGTAAGTCAGTGCTGAGTCGTATGGCTAGATGGTGTAGTACTTAGAATGCCAACCTTTGACATGAAAGACAGAGCCTTGAATCCTAACTGGCACCTACATTACCAGGTAGGCAATGACCCTGTAACATTTCACCTATTTATCATGGTTATGAGATACAAACAAAGACAGTGTTGTTGGCTCACATGTTGCATGGTGTTGGAGTCTGAATATGAGATAGAAGACGAACAGCTGACAAAGAGTGGGAGAATGGCTCTGTTGGCTTTGGAGGAAACTGGGGAAGGGCAAAGTCAGGCTGGGCAGAGCAGGGGAGAGGTAGAACAAGGGAGAGGATGTTCAGATGAAGCCCAAGGCCCACCCCCTCCTCATGCTAGGGTGTGCAGGAAAGAACGCAGAAGAGAACAACATGGGTTGTGTGGCTTATGAGGAAGGAAAGGGCCTTGATTCCCTTCACAAGGCACACCTGGGGATGGAGTTTAAAGGAGAGGCAAATGGGAAGAGCGTTTGTCAGGAACAAACACTGAATTAATCTAGTGCTGAGAGTTGTGCCCTGCATTTCTGGCATTCCTCCTGACGGTTTGAATTAGTGCAGTGCCACTGTGTGCTTATCTTGTCTTGCTGGAATTATTCTTCGCTTCTTCGACTCATTATCTTGCCCTGCTGGAGTGATTGATTGCAATCATTCTGCTTACATCATTTAGACTGGAGTACTTGCAGCCAGAAGCTTCTGCAAATCTGTGAGAGAGCTTTTCTCCAGGCCAGAGAGTAAACGGGACGTTGGGGGCAAAGTTGGTGCCAAATAAAGGGACTCATACCAGTTCTCTGGCTTTATTGCCTTTGTGCCATGTCTTGGGTCATCACACATGGATTAACAAGTTTCTTCTGCAGATGTTTGGTAACCAGGACAATCTGATGAATGAGCTAATAGGAACAAACCATACATGACCATACATTGGGCCGTGGTGGCTCAGGCTGTAAGATAGCCTGTTATTAAAACACAGCAGCCTGCTATTACTGAAGGCTCGAATCCCACCAGGCCCAAAGTTGACTCAGCCTTCCATCCTTTATAAGGTAGGTAAAATGAGGACCCAGATTGTTGGAGGGGCAATAAGTTGACTTTGTAAATATACAAATAGAATGAGACTATTGCCTTACACACTGTAAGCCACCCTGAGTCTTCGGAGAAGGGCGGGATATAAATGTAAATTTAAAAAAATGAAAGAGACAAGAAAATCTGGATTTTATGGAATGCTACTACAACAGTAGACATAATGAAAGAAGATACATTAAATGTATGAAGAAGTTTGAGATGGACAGAATATCTCATCTATATTAACCTAGAAAAAGATCAAGAACCAACACTTTTACGTAGTGAAGAGTAAACTGTTCTACATTGTGGCATCAAGGTGACCCAGAAAAACAATTGGATGTACATTTAACACCTGAACCCGGAACATCATGCTATTCCCTGTATTACAATGCACGTCAGTTGATATGAGGCATAAAATCATTGATAAACTAGCTACTAGTCAACCCTAGAAACTTGTTACCAACAGCCAATAGAGAAATACTATCAGATATGGTCTAGAAGATGCCAATAAATCTCTCATGACAATACTTATTGTTATCATAACAAATGAACTGATATATGCTATAGCTACTGTAATCCTGAAGATGCTGGCAACTATGAAGAGTAGCAGCATTTCTAAAAATGAAGGTGGAGGCTAAGATCAAAGCAACATGGAAAAATATTAGTCAGCTGGTGGAACTACATGATATTGATATAATAATAGCTTATATTCCCTCATCATACCTTTTATGAAGTTAAAAAGACAGCGATCTCAAATTTCACATCATAATATTCATAATAATCTCATATTATAAATAACTGCATCTCATATTTCTTGTCTGCGTACAAAATAAACATTTATAAATTTGTATACACAAAGGATTTGTGTTAATATGATTGAATGAAACTTTACTCAGATATTTTAGTTATCTTTCTTACCCTCCAATATACACCAATATTGCTTTATAAGTACCTTATACCAATGTAGCTTTATAAATACCTTACTTAATTATATCTTAGTTACATGAGATATTTAGCTATTCAGATTCATTCTATTTCAGAAGAAGATGAATGTAATATAAATTGTATTATATAAATATAAATTTCACTGGGGAAAAGATTCCAAGAGAATACAATTATTTCAATCTGTATTAGAAAGAGGTATGTGTCAACTATTGAAGAGACAATCTATTCATTAAATCTTATTCTGAATTATATCATTTCATCAACAACTCCTGTATTTTCCTGAGACAGATTTCCATCTGTCATATTTTTCTTGGACATCTTCTACAGATCCCTGGAGTTTTAAATCAGTTAATTTTGAAACTGATGGAAGAATAATACAACTTTCATTAGTATCAGTTCCTAATTTATACATTTATCTTCCAAAAACCTGTTTCTATATCTAGGAGAACAGGCATTGGTGAAAACCTTCTGTGTGTACATGCTAGAAGGAACATTTCTCTGTGTTAAGATTCAGTTGTAAAAACTATCTGGCAAGAAAAGCTGGCAAGAAGGCTACAGTATTGTGAAAACAAGTGGGAGGGGACCTTTCCTTTCTTCCCATATCCTTATTTTAATTTATATTCTCCATTATGTTTTAAAAAGAGTATAGAAGCTTTTGTATTTTGTTTTGATCGGACTCATTCAAGTTGCATTAGTATTTTGTGAAATTTCCATCATTCCAATGGACCTATATGACTGTAACAGTTTTAATAGATGCAGCTGGCTTAAATCAGTAGAATTGTTAAAAACAAGAACCTTGACCACTCATTTTATCTTTTCAAATGGAAGCCTAACATAAAATAGCTAAAATACTATGGAGAAATTTAGGAAGGAAAATGGGGGGAAAGAGCAAATAGAATTTAGTTAGACTTTCAGACACCTTTGAATGAATATCAAAGAAATGTCTGTGAACTTGATTGCTTTGATTCATTCTAGATTTTGGCTAAAACAGGTAATAAATAATTATTTCAGTGCGGTCCTTATTACCGGCAACATACTCCATCAAGATGAGAATTTGATTTGTTCTTTCTATCAGATTTCTCTTTCTTTAGGAATGGAGAAGGAAGAAGCTTCAGGGAAAATAAAAGCTTGAATGGATTTAAGATAAAAAGAAAATAGTTATATTTATTTTTATTGCTGGCCTCAGTCTACACCTGAGAGAAAACCTGTCAATCACTCACTGATGAATGCTGTCTTGGAAAGGGTGGTGTTTCTTTCCTATACTTACCTGGCAGGAGAGATACCTTGATCATTTCCTATCAACTAAATATTAAAAACATACACACACGAACATGCAAGTACAAATGCATACAAACACAGACAGAATGTAAGAAAAATAAAGATAAGTGATTGTAATTGCTAATATACTCCTCAGTATGTGTGTAAGTCTTCTTATTTTAACAAAGTATTATAATTATTTACTTGGTACTATTGATAAAGAGGTCAATGTTTGTGTAATTTGCTTTTATTAATTCTAAGAGTATTTAAGTTCATATGATTAACCTTGCTGAATGAGGCTATGAGCCTTTTCAGTCCATACAGAATAATTCAACAGCCAACAGGATGCATTTAGGAAGTTTACAAATTCTGTGTTTCCCCGAAAACATGACCTACTCAGAACGTAAGTCCTAACTTGATTTTTACACATGTACCCAATAAAAGCCCTATCCCCAAAATAAGTCCTAATTAAGACCCCACCCACTCCATGGTACACAGGTAAAAATTAAGCTAAGGTGGGGATGGGGGACGGAGCTGCCCTACTACTTACCTTCAGACAGTTGTAGCCAGCACCTCGGCCCATTTCTTCACAGCCGACAAGCCTTTTCTGAAGGCCTCTGTAGCCAATAACAGAGCTCTGGATTGATCCAGATCTCTGTTATCGGCTGCAGAGTCTTTCCTAAAGACCTTTCCTTAAGGCCTCTATAGCCAATAACAGAGTTCTGGATCAATCCAGAGCTCTGTTATCAGCTAAAGAGGCCTTCAGGAAAGCCTTTCTGGCCTTTCTGAATGAAGAAGTTCCTGAAGGCCTTTGATAGTGAAAAAGAGGCTGGGGGCGACACACCCAAATGAGGTGAATCAATGGATGACATCCCGCTCCCCGAAAATAAGACCTGGTGCCTTTTCTGGTAGCAAATATATATATATATAAGACAGGGTCTTATTTTCAGGGAAACATGGTCTTATTGGAAGGTACAGCCTTTGTCTGCTGTTGCTTTCAAACAACTCGTGTTTATGATATACGACCTATGAATATGGAATAATAAACATATACTGATTCTTTGTTCTTTCAGGATCTATTTATTTTTTGTAAAATGATTTACCCTTTGAGGAATGTCAGGATTGGCAAAGATATAAAATAACACAGTTGGAAGGGATCTTTTAGTCCAAACCCCTGCTCAATTAAGAGATGCTTACCATTCTAGACAAGTAACTGTCTAATTTTTTTGTAAAAGCCTCCAGTGTGAATTGCAATATGATATGATCACTCTCCCCCCAAAATACCGACAAAGTATGAGTACAGCTGTCCCTCTAGTTCCCTCATCTACCTTTTGGATGTCAGTTAAAAGGTATGACAATTCCAATCTAATGAAGCAATCTGGAATTTATTTGTATTTCTTATACATCAGTTACAATTAATACAAAAGTACATGGGTTTTAAAAAGAAAAAGGATGCTACCATAGCAGTAGTAAGGACAAAATAAATAGCAGAAAAATGTGATAATAGTATAAAACAAAATATTTCTTTTTTTTTATTATTCAAAAAGTTTTACAGAAAATTTCCCCCCCCCTTTCCGCCCACCTCCCCTCCCCCCTCCCTTCACAACCCCCCTCCCCCCCGACTTCCCGGAACGGGCACAAAGTATAGTTAAAAATAAAACAAACATATGCTAAAAAATTTTCGTCCCAACTTAATTATACCCCTACAATCATCAATTCCTAACTTCCCCCGAAAACAATCAAAAATAAACAAAATATTTCATTTTATAAGAAAATAACAATACTTTCCTTAAAATATCACTATTGTTTTAAAACTCAGATAATATACCTGTATTCAGCATTTCTGGTATGTTAAATGGCATACAGTTAAATGTAATTTAGGTAATCTGTCTGCATTGCCTTATTTTTTAAAAAAGACATTAACTGTCTGCCACAATGTTCACAAAAATTCTCCCAAAGGGGATATACCGTTATTAACTGTTATTAACTGTTTTCATAAAAAGCTCTGCATCTTACAGATACATACTGTATTTGCTGGGCACCTCTGGTATAGCCAAAATACTGACACTGTTATGAGAAAGAAAATTACTATATGAATAAAAATAAGACTTATTAAGGGAATTAGTTACAGGGGAATAAAGTTGCTTTTCAACTCGAAGTATGAGATTATTTCAGAATTAGGTCAAATATATTCAGTTCCAATCCCTAGTATGTCACAATATTTCAACTTCTTTAGCCTTTAGTTCAGATAACCTAGCTCATTGCTTTAACTTAAAAATAGAGATTACTCACAAAATATGGACTGGTTTTCTCTCTCTCTCCCTCCCTCACCCCTGTCTCCATGAGTGTTTGTGTGTGTGTGTGTGTGTGTGTGTGTGTGTGTGTGTGTGTGTGTGTGTGATATATTATATATTATATATATATATATATATATATATATATATATATATATATATATATATATATATATATATATATATATATATATATATATATATATATATATATATATATATATATATCTGAGAGAATATTTGTTCTTTCAAGGAGCTGCAATGAGATTTGTACAATTTCCTTCAGAGCCCTATTGTGCAAGAAAATGGCTTAGGTACTATGCAAAATATTGTCCTCAGTCATACTTCATGAATAGAATAGAGCTGGAAGGGACCTTGGAGGTCTTTTAGTCCAGCCTCCTGCTCAAGCAGGAGAACCTATACTATTCAAGCAGGAGAACCTATACTATACTACTTCATAGTCTTTATTATTCAGAAAGGCAGCAACTGTTATCTTTTTAACTTGCACTCAGTGCTGAATGACATTATGACAACCTTTGAAAAATGACAAATAACATTTAGTAAGGTGTGATAACACTGGCTTTTTTTGTTTTTTGGACCATCAAGTTAATGTTGACTCCAAGTTCAAATAGTTGACTGTATACTCCTGAAGTTTTCTTAGGAAGATTTAGGAAGTGGTCATTGCCCGCTTCCCAGGGCTAAAAAGCAGTTAGTAGCCCAAAGTCACCCACCCAGCTTTCTGCTTCAAATAAGACTAGAACTCATGGCAGCACAGTTTCTAGCTCAGTGCCTTAACCACCATACCAACTCTATAGTTAGTTATTCTATATATAGATTTTTGTTTTTGTCCACCTTCATTCCTGTTTTGTACATCTCTTGGTATATTTTAAAAATACTTTTCATGATAATTTATCTTATTTTTAAATTTTATTGTTTTATACTTATAATATCCAACCCTTTTCAGAGTTAAGTAAGAACAATCTTATTTGCTATTTTTAATAATAATAAAAACAACCACAACAACAGAGTTGGAAGGGACCTTGGAGGTCTTCTAATCCAACCCCTGCCCAGGCAGGAAACCTACACTACTTTTACATCAATTAGTTTTGACTCTTGATAAAATTTAAATGATATCCCTGTTTCAAAATTGTCTATCAGAATCTAGAGAAATATGCACCTACATTAAGATTTTAGAATTAATACCTTATTCCCTTAACTCTGAGAGTTATACTAAACTATCTTTATCGTTTCTTGTCATTATTTCAGACAATAAAGCCAATAGCCTCTATAAAATGTTAAATTTCAGGTATAACATACACCCAAATGTGTGCAGATTTAATTAGAAGTCCTGATTAGCTTACCTAGATGTATCTGTTTCAAAACATATTTTTATTAGTTTTGATTCATTTATATTTAAGAACATTTAACAAATCTACATATCTGTTAATCCGCAAGATGGCGCCGATGAAGGCTGCCTTGGTGAAATACTCTCAAATGATTTTATTTATTTCTTTATTTCTAATTGTTCTCTGGACTCACAACAGATTTCCTACTCACGAGACCATCTGCTAAGAATTAAGCAACATTTCTTTAAGGAGCAGCTTTCTGTGATCTCACCCCCCCCCTGTTTTTACAAATGCGGAGGAGACAGGAAGAACAAAGGAAGAGGCAATTCCCCCAGAGCCATGGATTACCAAAAAAAAAAAAAAACACACCAAATGGCAATGTAAACGGAAAAGAGGTAATCAGGCTGGGATCTTAAACAGATTAAAAAAGAGGAAATAAAACTCCTCTGCCTTCAATTTTTCTAACAAATGTACATTCACTTGCAAATAAGATGGATGAAATACTCCTCTTAAACAAATACTAATCTGATTTTCGCAACTCAGCAGTCCTATGCTTCTCTGAAACCTGGTTAAATGAATGAATTGAAGATAGCAGACTGCCTATTCCAGGGTTTCAGATTATACAATCAGACAGAATTACAGAAGCATCTGGTAAAATGAAGGGTGGAGATTTATGCCTATATATTAACATCAGCTGGTGTCAAGATTTATCTGTAATTTACAAATTCTGCGACAATTTAGAGACTTTAATTATTAACTGCAAAACATACTATTTGCCTCATGAATTTTTCTCATTTCTTCTAATTGCTGTTTATGTACCACCTCACGCCTGTGTAAACAAGGCATTATGAACTCTAGCTGACCAAATCATGGAGGCTGCAGCCAAATACCCTGATTCACTGGCCATTATTGTGGGAGATCTTAACAAAGCAAACTTAAGGAAAGAGCTACCAAAATACTTTCAGCATGTCAATTGTCCCACCAGAGGCAATAATACTTTAGACCATTGCTACACAACACTAAAAAATGCTTATCGGTCTTTACCATGTGCAGCTGTAGGACACTCTGATCATTGCATGATTCACCTTGTACCTGCTTACAGGCAAAGACTTAAAACCACAAAACCAACAATTAAATCAGTGAAGATCTGGACAGAGGAGTCAAAATTAAAGCTGCAGGCCTGCTTTGACTGCACTGATTGGAACATTTTTGAAGATAACTCTGCAGACCTGGATGAACTCACAGATACTGTAACATCATATGTCAGCTTCTGTGAAGACCTATGTGTACCGACAAAGAACTTGTGAATATACAGTAACAACAAACCTTGGTTCAACCTAAACTTAAGCAGCTACGTCATTCCAAAGAGGAAGCCTACAGGAAAGGTGATAAAATGCTGTACAATCAGGCCAGAAATGTACTAACAAGGGGAATCAGAGCAGCAAAAAAAAAAGCTACTCTGAAAAGCTAAAGAATCAGTTTTCAACAAATGAACCAGCAAACATGTGGAAAACTTTTAAAAATATCACCGGCTATGGCAAACCTCCCTCCCAGGCTGAAGGAAATCAACAACTGGCAGATGACCTGAACGTGTTTTACTGGAGGTTTGAAAGGAAACTACAGCCACCTATCTCCATAACCCCCATCTCAGACACACCAACAACAGCCAAGCCTCCTACAACTGACCCCATCCCATTGGGTTCACAACCTCTAGTGATCACAGAAAAGGCAGTGTAGGACCTATTTCAGAGACAAAAGCCAGGAAAAGCTCCAGGGCCAGACAAGATAACTCCTTCTTGCTTAAAAGTATGTGCTGACCAATTGGCCCCCATCTTCACCCATATCGTCAATAAATCACTAGAGATGTGCTATTATCCTTCTTTGCTTCAAATGCTCTACCATCATCCCAGTGCCGAAGAAGCCCACTATCAAGGAACTGAATTACTACAGACCAGTTGCTTTAACATCTGTAGTCATGAAAGGCTAGTGCTTTCCTACTTGAAAACCATCACAGATCTGCTTTTAGACCCCTTGCAATTTGCATACCGAGCAAATAGATCAACAGATGATGCTGTTAATATGGCTCTGCACTACATCTTACAACATCTTGAATCTCCAAAGACCTATGCAAAGGTCCTCTTTGTAGACTTTAGTTCAGCATTTAATACCATCATTCCAGACACTCTTCTAACTAAGCTAAACCAGCTACAAGTACCTGAACAGACTTGTAAGTGGATCACAAGCTTCTTAACAAACAGGAAGCAGCAGGTGAAGCTAAGCAGGATCACATCAGATACCTGTAAAATTAGCACAGGGGCCCCCCAAGGCTGTGTGCTCTCCCCACTTCTCTTTTCTCTGTATACCAATGACTGCATCTCCAACGATCCATCTGTTAAACTACTGAAGTTCGCAGATGACACAACAGTGATTGGTCTCATTCGAGACAATGACGAATCCGCATATAGATGTGAGGTAGAGCGGCTAGCCTTGTGGTGCAACCAAAACAATCTGGAACTGAACACACTCAGAACTGTAAAAATGGTGGTAGACTTTAGGAGAAACCTTTCCATACTTCCACCTCTCACAATACTTGACAACACAGTATCAATAGTAGAAACCTTCAAATTTCTAGGTTCTATCATATCGCAAGATCTAAAATGGACAGTTAACATCAAAAATATCATCAAAAAAGGACAACAAAGACTGTTCTTTCTGTGCCAACTCAGAAAGCTCAAACTGCCCAAGGAGCTACTGATCCAGTTCTACAGAGGAATTATTGAGTCTGTCATTTGCACCTCTATAACTGTCTGGTTTGGTTCTGCAACCCAACAAGAAAGACACAGACTTCAGAGGATAATTAGAACTACAGAAAAAATAATTGCTACCAACCTGCCTTCCATTGAGGACCTGTATACTGCACAAATCAAGAAGAGGGCCGTGAAAATATTTACAGATCCCTCACATCCTGGACAAAAACTGTTTTAACTCCTACCATCAAAATGACGCTATAGAGCACTGCACATCAGAACAACTAGACACAAGAACAGTTTTTTCCCGAAGGCCATCACTCTGCTAAACAAATAATTCCCTCAACACTGTCAAACTATTTACTAAATCTACACTACTATTAATCTTCTCATCGTTTCCGTCACCAATCTCTTTCCAGTTATGACTGTATGACTGTAACTTTTTGTTGTTATCATTAAGGGTTAAATTGTACCCTATGACCATCATTTGTGTTGTAAATGTTCTATCTTGATGAAGGTATTTTTTTTCTTTTTCTTTTATGTACACTGAGAGCATATGCACCAAAACAAATTCCTTGTGTGTCCAATCACACTTGGCCAATAAATTCTATTCTATTCTTTATATGTGCTTGATCTATTTAGTGTATTCCTGTATTTTTAAGCAATTTTTGTTGATGCCAGATTTTGTGCATTACATTTTTGATTTATGATTATGAGTTATAAATATAAATATACCTGATACATATATTACCTACCTACCTACCTACATATATACATACATGTATTAGCAAAACTATTAGATTTTGATTACAAAAATCTAAATGATTACAAACTATAGTAAATAATTTTTAAAAAAGCAAAGCACTAGACTATTCTACCATTTTGCTAAGAACTCTAAGGAGTCAAGAACTTAATATAAAAATCTCCATGGTTAGAAAGGCATTCCTTTGCATAGATTCTCTGTATGTTAATGAAATAAAAGAATGAAACTACCATGTGGGCTTCACAGTAGTCCAAAACATAACCCCTGGGAGTAGCACATTTTGTAAGGTTTTTTTTTAGGTGTTTTATTTTAAATAAACTCTTGTTTCATTTTAGCTGAACTTCATTTTTCCCCCTGAAAATGCCAAGCCTTGATCTACAGAGTAGACTTTTCTTAATTTCGCTTTAAAGATTTAAAATGATCAAAGTTATTGCTTGTTCATTGAAGTTGGAAGAAAAAGTTAAATCTAATTCTATGTATATATGACAGACAACATCTTCCCTTGAAGATTAGCATTTGGAATGTCTGAATTTTGTTGGAAATCAAGGAATTTATAGGCACAAGTGCACTGTTTCTCAACCTTAGGGCATGTTCTCTGGGGAATCTGGGAATCCACAAATCTCAGAATTTCCAGTTTTAGAGCTGCAGGAATAGTAGACTTCCAAGTCTATGATTCAATGCTTCTTCCTGATGAATATTTATCAAGAAACTAAGCTAAAACCAGCTTCTGTATACATATAATTTTAATTACATTCATTCCTTATCAATTTATCCAGAAGTAAAAATGTTTAAAATAGTAATATAATTAGGCTTATGCAGATTTGATTAGAAGTTGTGAATGCTCCAACACTGGAAATTTTAAAGAAAATGTTGGATAACCATCTGTCTGAGATGGTGTAGGGTTTCCTACCTGGGCAGGGGGTTGGACTAGAAGGCCTCCAAGGTCCCTTCCAACTCTGTTGTTGTTGTTGTTGTTGTTGTTGTTGTTGTTGTTGTTGTTGTTGTTGTTGTTATTATTATTATTATTATTATTATTATTATTATTATTATTATTATTATTAGGCTAATTCTTTCTCTACACACTGAAGTTCTCAATCAGTTCTTTCAGAATAGTAGCCAAGGAATTAATTTATTTCCCTACCTAATCTGTAGAACATCTTTATACCTGTGTAAAAGCTACTATGAATGGTCAGAAACTTGACTTTTCATGTGGTCAAGAATCCTGTTTTAAAAACATATATAAAAAGAACATCTAAAATATTTGTGGAAACCAATACAATACCTACAAATGACATTTGAAGCACATTAATCTACTGCTAGTAATTATTAGTTAATAGGTAATCATTAGTAATTAACTACTGCTATAAATCTTTTTTGTCCATATATATATTTCTGATAATTCTCCAAGGTTGATTAAATATAAATATATCACATTGTATGCCAAATATGTGTTTTATCATTAAATGTGAACACATGTTCTTGCTCTCCTATGAAAGAGAGGAGAAATCATGATTTTATTAATGTTATTGTTTGCATATGGATTGTCATCCTTCATTTTATTCTTCTTTTTTACTGAATGTTTATTAACATACATTTTAAATGAGAACATAGCCTCACACAAAGGTTAAAAGACTTTTCATGAAAGTAATGAAGTTTTCTTAAGTTGCTTCTAGAGCAATTTAAATTCCCCTTAAAGAGTAAAGGTGTAATATAGGAAAAGGATTTTGCACTTTGTGTCTCACAACTGATACCAGATTGTAACTGCAAGTTTTCAGAGAATTTGGCAATTTCTCTTAATGACTACAATATGTTATTTTTTTAGATTCTACATACTTTGATTTTGAATGTGATTTCAGTTTGTGCAAATAAAATGTATATGTGTCTTTCCCACAATCCTTTTGATTCTTAAAAGTGTGTGTGTGTGTGTGTGTGTGTGTGTGTGTGTGTGTGTAGAGTAATAAAAATGATTCTCATCAGAACTCCATAGAAATATGAACAGTTTCCCTATTTCATTTCTCTATTATAGCAATTACCAATATATATCCAAGCCCTTTAAAATAATTTTAAAAGAAGGGAAATTAATTGCTCATAATAAATACCTGGAGAGTTTGTACTTTGAAACATGTCCCAGTTTAGTAAAATATCTTTTTTTAAAAAAGAAAAGAAAAAAAAGGACGTTCTGGTTATTATATGGAGGATTACACTTTATTTAAAATGTAGAAATTGCCAGGGTTCTCCCAAGGTTATAATATGAATAGCTTGCAACTGCCTCAAACCTGACTGAGTGCTGCATATACTACATTTTTATTAGGACTGGATTATAGTAGCAGCAATCCAGGAGTTTCAAATGCATAACCACTGGAGACAATCAGAAGCATACAAAAATCTCTACATAATGAACTTAAATATTCTTTCAAACAGAAAATCATAATCTACTCTGCTGTAATCAAGTCTATATTGTTGCATGAAGAATTTTAAACAGCTGAATCATGTGTGCTGCTGGAAAAAGAGAAGCAAAGAAACTCTTCCTTTTCTAGTGTTCCATAAAAGCATTCTAAACCCTTAATGCTTATTTAAGTCTAAGTATAATTAGAGCCAGAAGATGAGGTCTGTGGTTTTTGCTCTCATACACTTTTCCTTTAAAAATAGAAGAACATTGAAATTTGCCTTTAACCTGCAACTTCTGAGAAATACATTTAACAGGTTTCTGTGTTTAAAATGATCATTCTGAAAACTCTAATATGCTCCACACCATAGTACTCCTGTTTGGCATAGATTCAGATTATAACTTTTATAATCTCAGGCTATAGAAATGAGTGCTCTCCTTTCATAATTAATTAGTTCTTTTTTGCAGTTTTCATGCTTCTTTGAGTCTCTGCTTACTTACTAGGAATTTTAGTCACTTCACTAATAGGACAAATATATAATTATACTGTATTCATAATGTTAGAAGAACATTTTAATTCAGTTTTTAAACTACTCATTTTCTCATTTATAAACCCAAGTTAGAAGTACTCTTGTTTATATATATTGGAACTAGGGTACCATGGCTCTCCAGTACTGCCAAATGATGCTCTAGGATTTTTTTTCATCGTAGGTTTACCTAGCTGGGGTTGCTGGAAATGGTAGTTTAGGTCCATTTAGAAAGATAATTTCCCTAACCCTTTTTCTGACAAAAAGACAGTGGGAATGAAATTATTTATTTATTTGGGAAACCCATGTAGTTATCCATTTTATATACTATAAACCCTGGCACTGCAGAGCACAAGAATAAAAACGTAAGAAACAATATAAATGAAACAGTTAAAAACAGCATCTAAATCAGATCTCCCTAAAACAACAACAATGAACAATGGACTCCAGTTTCATCCAGTCCCAATCCTTAGAAGAAAACCCAATTTCTTAAGACCTTCCAGAAAACTATAAGGTTACAGATCTTCCATCAAAGAGGAGAATGTTACATGGGGCTGGGGCCACTAATGACAAATTTTCTCCCCCGACCCCCACCATAACAATCTGCAAGACCTGAATGATTTGGTGGAATGGACAGATAAACTCCAGGAAGCAGTAATCTTTCCCCATATCATATAAAGGGTTTTAAAAGTGATTATTTTAAAATTCAATTACCTTGAATTATATCCTGAAAAAAACCTGGAAGTCAGCGTAATTAGCACACCTGTAATATAATATAGGCCATGGGTGTCAAACTCAAGGCCCAAGGGCCAGATACAGCCCATGGGGTGCTTAGATCTGGTCTGCGGGGCCGCCCTGGAAACAGCAAAGGACTGGTCTGTGTTTCCTCTACCAATGAAAATGGAGCTCAGGAGCACTATGCACAGCCCTTGCAAGCTCCATTTTCATTGCCAGAGGGATGCAGGTTGAAAACAGAGCTCTACAGGGCCACACACAGCCCTCCTGAGCTCCGTTTTTCCTGGCAGAAGCCATTGCAGTTGAAAGCGAATGCTGGGCTACCCACGCCCACCCTGGCCACCTCCACCCAGCCATGCCCCCCACAAAGTCAAGCACAACCCTGATGCAGCCCTCAGTGAAATCTAATGACACCCCTGATATAGGCAAACAAAGGCACCTGAGACTTGATGTGCCACTGCATTCTGAACCAGTTGTAATTTCTGGATGGTCTTCAAGGGCAGCTTTTATGCAGCGTAGTAATCCAACCAGAAACTGGGAAAGGTCTCTGTGTTGTGTGCATTCCAGTGTATGCACTGTTCTACTATAAGAATTGGGATAATCAACAAAGGTATCAACTTCTAAAAATAAATAAATAAAACTGCTCGTCTCTCAGTGGGAACTTTAACATATAATTATATGGTTATATTCAACACACATGCATACAGTATTTTAATCAAGCACAGAAGTGTGGCAAAGAACTTAAATGAGAAGAGAATCTAAATTAATACCAACAGAGATTTCTCTTTAAAAGCAATTAAATTAGGGAGGGAGTATATAATTATAATGTCTGCAAAAGAAAGCAATTCTTAAGTAGTGCTCATCAGTGATTCCATTTTAAATTGGAAAAATACTTTGAATGGCATGTTGCAGGACTATAACCTGAGTAAGACTTTTTAACATTTTAATTAATGTCTTAGATCAGGAAATCAGTTTTTAACTGAAATATGTATTTATTTTTAATATGTGGATAGGGCCCTATTTAAAAATAGGTAGGATCAGGTCAAAGAAGTCTGTTGTGCATAAAAATTAAATTTGATGCCGGATGCCCTCTTCTGCCAAGTATTCCTCAAACTGTGTTGCCGTGAATTGCGGGCGTTATCGGAAACCAGCGTGTCAGGCAACCCATGGGTAACAAATAGGTGCCGTAGGACTGAGATCACGGCCTCGGCTGTCATGGATCTCATGAGAATGATTTCCAGCCATTTGGAGTAGGCATCAACTACTACCAGGAAGGTTTGGCCGTGGAAGGGGCCGGCAAAATCAATGTGGATTCTGACCAGGGCCCTTGGGGTCTTTCCCATTCCCGAGCTGGGGCCGTTGGGGGTAGAGGCCTGGACTCCTGGCAGGCCTGGCATTTCCCTACCCTTTCAGCAATTTCGGAGTCCATTAAGGGCCACCACACATAGCTTCTCGCTAGACCCTTCATCCTAACGATCCCTGGGTGACCTCGTGCAGGAGATCCAACACCTTTTCTTAATTTCTCTGGGATCACCACTCGATCCCCCATAGCAGGCACCCCTTGAGCCGAAAGTTCCCACGCTTTTACAAATTCTTTAAAACGCCGCCCGCAGCGGGCCACCCTCTTTGTACCCAACCGAGTACAGTCCTCAAAATAATGTCCCGGTATGATGCCCGAGCCACCTCCTTAGACGTGACTGGGCCAGAGTCCAGAGAGTCAATTAGCAGGATGGGCGTCCCCGGAGTGGGGTCTTCGATCGCCCCTGGTAGTGGGCATCTGCTTAAGGCGTCCGCATGCCCCAACTCTTTTCCGGGTCGATGCTGCAGCTTGTAGGAATAAGCGGCTAAGAAGATAGTCCATCGGGTCAATCGTGGCGAAAGTGCCACAGGCGTTGGGCGATCGCCAGCCAGTATCCCTAACAGAGGTCTATGGTCTGTAACAATTTCAAAGTCTCTACCAAAAACGTATTCGTGAAACGTTTTTACCCCTGACACAATGGCTAGCGCTTCCTTATCCAACTGGCTATAGTTCCTCTCTGTCGAGGACATCGCTCTGGAGTAGAAGGCTATTGGGGCTTCTGTGCCATTTGGAAGTCTGTGGCTGAGCACAGCCCCACCCCGTAAGGGGAAGCATCGCAAACCAATAATAATGGCAATGAGCTATGATACTGGATCAGTAAGCTATCGCCGAGAGTAGGTTTTTACTGCTCAAAGCCCTAGCTTCCGACTTTCCCCAAGACCAAACAGTATTCTTTCCCAGAAGCTTATGCAGCGGCTCAGCAACGGTTGCCTTGTTTTTTAAAAAGACCGCGTAAAAATTCACTAGCCCCAGGAATGCCTGTAGCTCTGTTTTGTTTTTGGGCGCTGGAGCCTTTCTTATTGCCTTGACCTTGCTTTCAGTGGGTGAATTCTTCTTGTCTATTCTGTAGCCCAAGAACTCTTCTGATTCTACCCCTATCTGGCATTTGTTCACTTTAACCTTTAGTCCGGCTGACCGGAAAATGCCCAGAACTTTTCTCAAACGCTCCCCCAATTCTTCTAAATTTTCGGCTGATACCAATACATCATCGAAATAGGGGACTACCCTGGGAGCCCTTGCAGAAGTCGTTCCATTAAATTTTGAATAGCCAGGTGCCACACTCACCCCAAATTGTAATCGGGTACACTTGAAAGCACCTCTGTGAGTCACAATTGTCTGGGCTTCGCTGTGTTGGCGCTCACGGGCAGTTGTTGATAGGCTTGAGCCAAATCTAACTTGGCAAAAACGTGCCCTTGCCCCAGCGAGTGCAGCAAGTGTTGCACCACGGGGACCGGGTAAGCGCTTTTCTGTAAGGCTTTGTTTAACGTCGCCTTGTAGTCAGCGCAGATTCTAACTGACCCATCTGGTTTCACTGGGGTGACGATTGGCGTCTCCCACTTTGCGTGATCGACTGGCACCAGAATCCCCTGACTGATGAGCTTGTCTATCTCCTTGTCAATCTTGGGTTTAAGGGCAAAAGGGACTCTCCTTGCCTTTAACCTAATGGGGGCTACCTGGGGGTCTAAGTTGAAGGAAATAGGGGTCCCCTTGTACTTGCCCAGGCAGTCCTTGAAGACATCTTCGAACTCGTTCATGAGTGTGTCTTTTAGGTTACAGTCACTTCTGTAGATGCCAGTCACTCCCATGCCCAATGCACGGAACCAGTCTAGTCCCAACAGACTTGGCAGGGTCCCTTCGACTATCGTGATGGGCAGGGTCTTCTTGTGTGGTCCGTACTCGATGCGGACGGAGGTGGTCCCTCGAACAGGGATGCGATTCCCTTGGTAGTCGTGCACTCGTAGCCGTTGTGTTTGCAGTTTGCGTTTGGCGATTCTCGGCAAAGCTTTCGCAAAAGTGTCCCAGGACATGATTGTGATCGCTGACCCTGTGTCCACTTCTAGTCGGCACGGCACTCCTTCGATTTTCGGTTTAGTGAAGATTTTCTTCTCGACGCGGGTTGCTGCACGGCCTATTATCACGGTCGTTCGATTTGAATTCGCGCCCTTTTTGTTTTGACCAATCGCGGGCCGCCTTGCCGATCCTGCGCTCTGATTGGTCGATTTGAATTTTCGGCGGGAAGGTTGGGGTGCTCGACAGACTTGAGCCAGGTGCCCCTTCTTCTCGCACCGCCGACATGTAGCGTCCTTGAACTTGCATCATTGACGCTGGTGTTGCCCTCCGCAACTTCCGCATTCATCCCGGTCTTCTTTGCCCCTTCTCTCGGTGAGGCAAACTCCTTCCTCATCCTCGCCGTCTGATTCGGTCTGGATTTCTTCGTTGGACCGGGTTGATTCTACTCGCCGTTGGCGTGAGTGGCTTTTGTAGGGTTTCCGCCGCTTGGGTGGACATCTCATGAGCTCTGGCTTCGCCCAGAGCGTTTGCCAGCGTTAGATTGCTTTTGATAGCAGCCGCCCGCAAACGCATGTCTCTGACCCCACGGATGAGTTGCTCTAGTAGCTCCTCATCCAAATCTCGGTACCCACAGTCTTTGGAGGCTTTTCTCAGGGCGGCCATGTAATCGCTGATGGATTCGCCTCTTGCTGTCTGCGCTCTCCAAATTCAAACGCGCGTATTTGGACGGTGTTGGCGCGAAATGGTTCTTCAATAGATTTTGCAGAGTTTGCCACGATACCGATTGTACCGGCGTTGGCTCTGCCAGGGCTTCCGCGATGTCGATGACCTCGGACCGCAGTGGCTCAGGAAATATGCCCTTTGCGGTTGTCTGAACTCCTTGCAGTTCGTTTGCCTCAGGAAGCTCTCAAACGGGTCATGTACGCTCCCATTTCTCCTGGATGGGTCAAACGCGGGCGGAGTGTAGCTGGCCATCGCTGCGATTCTGCCCTGAGCTTTGCTGGGTTCGGTTCTTCGTGTTCAGCTCGTTCCTGGTGCTCTTAGCCTCGAGATCCCACCTTCGCCGCCAGTGTTAAGTTCGGAAGTAACGAGGCAGGAGACCAGGGTAGTGACAACAGCTCTTTACTATATGGTGAACCCAGCAACCAGGCTGGGGAAAAACCTCTCCTTATATACTGTTTAACCGGCGGCTTCAACCAATCAGCAACGTGCTTGTTTCCCGCCAAAATATTTAAAGATACATTACAATAAGGTTACAGATCTTCCATCAAAGAGGAGAATGTTACATGGGGCTGGGGCCACTAATGACAAATTTTCTCCCCCGACCCCCACCATAACAATCTGCAAGACCTGAATGATTTGGTGGAATGGACAGATAAACTCCAGGAAGCAGTAATCTTTCCCCATATCATATAAAGGGTTTTAAAAGTGATTATTTTAAAATTCAATTACCTTGAATTATATCCTGAAAAAAACCTGGAAGTCAGCATAATTAGCACACCTGTAGTATAATATAGGCCATGGGTGTCAAACTCAAGGCCCAAGGGCCAGATACAGCCCATGGGGTGCTTAGATCTGGTCTGCGGGGCCGCCCTGGAAACAGCAAAGGACTGGTCTGTGTTTCCTCTACCAATGAAAATGGAGCTCAGGAGCACTATGCACAGCCCTTGCAAGCTCCATTTTCATTGCCAGAGGGATGCAGGTTGAAAACAGAGCTCTACAGGGCCACACATAGCCCTCCTGAGCTCCGTTTTTCCTGGCAGAAGCCATTGCAGTTGAAAGCGAACGCTGGGCTACCCACGCCCACCCTGGCCACCTCCACCCAGCCATGCCCCCCCACAAAGTCAAGCACAACCCTGATGCAGCCCTCAGTGAAATCTAATGACACCCCTGATATAGGCAAATAAAGGCACCTGAGACTTGATGTGCCACTGCATTCTGAACCAGTTGTAATTTCTGGATGGTCTTCAAGGGCAGCTTTTATGCAGCGTAGTAATCCAACCAGAAACTGGGAAAGGTCTCTGTGTTGTGTGCATTCCAGTGTATGCACTGTTCTACTATAAGAATTGGGATAATCAACAAAGGTATCAACTTCTAAAAATAAATAAATAAAACTGCTCATCTCTCAGTGGGAACTTTAACATATAATTATATGGTTATATTCAACACACATGCATACAGTATTTTAATCAAGCACAGAAGTGTGGCAAAGAACTTAAATGAGAAGAGAATCTAAATTAATACCAACAGAGATTTCTCTTTAAAAGCAATTAAATTAGGGAGGGAGTATATAATTATAATGTCTGCAAAAGAAAGCAATTCTTAAGTAGTGCTCATCAGTGATTCCATTTTAAATTGGAAAAATACTTTGAATGGCATGTTGCAGGACTATAACCTGAGTAAGACTTTTTAACATTTTAATTAATGTCTTAGATCAGGAAATCAGTTTTTAACTGAAATATGTATTTATTTTTAATATGTGGATAGGGCCCTATTTAAAAATAGGTAGGATCAGGTCAAAGAAGTCTGTTGTGCATAAAAATTAAATTTGATTTCATTTAAATTTCAATTTAATTTAATGTAAATCAAATTAATAGAACACAGCTAATAAGATCACTTACTCATGAATATAATAATTTCTTAGTCTGTTATATTTAAAATCACCATTCTTTATAAACTTTGGAAAACTTTGCAAAAGTCCTTTCTGTTGTATAACACTAAACATGAGGTAATGTAGACAATTCTTAATTTATTAATATTATAGTCCATTTTTCCCCAGAAGAAAAAAAGTTGTATACATAATAATAATAATATTTTAATTTGTATACCGCCCTTCTCCCGAAGGACTCTTCTCTTTCCCATTTTCCTCAAACACTTTCCTCAGAAGTAGCTTATCCAAAATCACACTTTCCACTTCTTCTGCCTGTCTTGGTTAACACTTAAACCAGTGTTCCAAATTGGGCATTAATAGTTATTCATATTTAACCCCTAACTGGTACGTATCCTGACATTTCAGAAAGTATGAATAAAATCATAATGATTGTGAAAAATCCAAAAAATGGACTAAAATTACTAAGATACATTTTGTAGTTTTTCAAGTATAGGAACCAGATTAAAGGAATTGTCCCTAAAATTTGCATAATCCATTGAACAGACAGCAAAATTTAAACAATCTTACTGTTAGTTCTTTCCCATCCTTCCCTGACACTCATACATAAATAAAACAAAATTATTTATTAGGAAAATTACTTCCATAAAGATACTAAACTCATCCCCTCATCCATATGTATACTCTACACTATACTGTAGCCCCAAAGATTAAAAAAAAACCCTCATCTTGATTTTCCCCCAAATCCTGGAAAAATACACAAGATGTACAATGCATCAATAGCCATAGGCACACAGAGACAGTGTTTTATCCCAGGATTGTGAGATACCAGAGTCATTTCTTTTTCTATTAAACAAAATGAAATTGAGGTTAATTGATGGCACAAGAGTAACTCAATTAATGCAATTTAGAACAGAAGCCAGTTTTTCTTTCCTTGCTATTCTCAAGACTATTCTTGCTCATGATTTTCCGTCACACCATTATGTATAGAAGCATGCTGTAAAAGCATGAGACGTTGTACTAAAGAGCAATCTGGTTTTAAAATATTGAAACGATTCAATATTCAGTACAGTTTCATTCTTTCGTCTTTTTTCATTAAAAAAAAAATCAGAAGCAGCAGAATAATTCAGTGGGCATTCTGTAGTTCCTGTGACATCACTGATCCCTGATTTATGGTAGCAAAGATTCTGGTCAATATGTAATGCTCATCAATCAGTTTGAAAAGTCCTTGAATCTATCTATCTCCCTATTTCTCTATCTCATCAGTTAGACATTACAAATTAGAGCATGGTAATTCTATATTAGCAATTAGAGTATGGAGAGTGAAGTGATTTGAATAGACAGCGGTTATATTTTCAACCAAAATAAACTGGAAGTTCTTTTACTCTATCCTCATAGCAGGCAGCTATAACCAAAGTATTAACAGAGATAGTGTGCTGTGTATGCAATTACTGGAATTCAATTTAGAGTGATGCAAACCAGGAGACATTGAAGCCATTAGTGCAGGCAGAATGCAGAACCTTCCATGTCATGATGCAGTCCTTTTTAAAATGGAGATTGCATAAAACCCTAAACACAGGCAACAAAAAGGCAGAGGCACGTTTTCCACAGCGGGTCTAATCCTACACAACCTGAACCTATGATTACAGGTTGAAGTGTAAAGGAAATTCAATTAAATTGTGTATTACTTCCATCTAAAGTGATGTACTAAAGAATGCAGGTGCCAGTTTGCTGCATGCTATGCTGAATACTAACAACATGCATTTCATCCAATAGTTTTCTTTTTAAAAAATCCTGAAAAGATTTTGCTCTTTTAAAAAAATAGAGTTAAGATACTAAAAAATGTAACTGGGAAGAAAGAAATCTAGAGAGAAATATCTGGAAAGGATAATGTGAAGACAAAGAATATTTGTAAAAAAAAAAAAAAGTTTATTTCATACCTAGCTAGAAGTACAGTGTACTTAAAAGAATTAAAATGTTGGTTCATTATTCCTAAAACTCTTTAATTTTGACCTTCATTTCTGCATACATCTTCTCTTCCCCACCCCTCTTTTCTCCCCTCCTACACCTTTTCTTCCCCCTCCCCCCACCCTCACCCCCACCTTTCTCAGAAATATCTTGTTTTACTGAAACAATCTGTATAGATTAAGGAGAAAATATTTGTGATCCTATTCCTTTTTCATCTTGTTTCTCCAAGGAAAATCATCAGAATGGGCAGTAACAAGGTCAAAAGAATTTTCTTGGCATCCACATGTCCTGCCTTTGCTGCAAGCTGAGAACCTCAAAACAAAACATCTCATTCTGTAGATCTGTGGTTTTCAGTATTCCCTTATTATCCTTTGTATCTGTTAAGGTGTTCTTCATAGGCAAGTAGGACTGGAATTAGACTTACACTGCTTACACTAAACAAAATGTTATCTCTTCCTATTTAAACAAGAAAGCCCTGAGCACATGTAGCTGGCATGACTATGTAAGCTCCCCAGAACCCTCTGTGACTGACCTCAAGGAGGCCATTCCTGAGGGGAAAATGCCTACAATGAACAAGGATTTCTTAGAAGACTTAATACCATTTTTCAAAGATTAAACAAAGGTCAAGTTTTTTCATCACTTTACATTTGTTAACTAGCTATTCAGTACAAAACTGTTTGCCCACACTTAATATCTGCTTTATGTTTATTCTCTTCTAAAGCAATTTCATCTCTCACTTTTTATTCACCATTCTCCCTTGTGTGTTCTCTTGTCTCAGCAACAGCTATTTCAGAGGATTGAACTCCATGTATCCAACATAGGGAACTGTGATCAGGAAAGCTTATGTAATCATGCACTGGTTAAGCTTTAAAGTGCCATAATACTCTTTGTTCTTTTGAATTCACATCTTTCTTTTGTTCCTACCCATCCCTTTCTCTTGCTATATTGAGATTATGTTATTAGCCATTATTTTAAATTGTGGGCTGCCTAGAATACAAGACAGAAAGTTGGCATGTGAATGTAGCAAGTATATTATTAAACATGTGGCCAAATGTACATTTGCAGTGAAATAGACATTCAGTACATAATTAAATATAAGCATATAAGAAGAATCCTGCTGGATCAAGATTATATGCTACTGCGTGCCCTGTTTCTAACAACATACACTCAGGGATACTCACAAGTAGAATATGAGAATGTTTTTTCATAATTTTAAGAGCCAAGCTTCCTTTGAGTCTACATCTAATGCTCTTAGCTATCAATGGCTATTATAAACCTTCAGAAATTTCTATAATGCTACCATTTTCTGTTATAGCAGTTTAGTTTGGCAGCCTTCATTACATCTTTTAGTAGTAATTCTATAGCTTTATTAGGGAGCAATTGAAAGAATAACTCCTTTAGTCTTCTACTGTTCAACTTCTTTAAATGAAATCAGGTTCTAATACAATGAGAAGAAGAGAAACCACATTCACTGTCTTCATATCAAACACTGCATCACTGAATTGCCCATTTCTGCAGCTCCAAAATATAGCAAAAAAGATCTTATTTCAATTTATTTATTTTTTATTAACTTTATGTAGCTGTTCGTCCTACATTGTGACTCCAAGTAGTATACTTAGTCATGGAACAAAAAAAAATTCTAAATAATTTAAAAGAAAATCATTAAAATACAATGAAAACAATTAAAACATGTATAATGTTATATATGTACAAGCAAGTATGTATAATGCCATGCGTCTAGACTCTAGGGCATGGTCCACAATGCCAGCATGGGAAACCCAATCAAGCAAAGTAAGCCCCACAGCTTTTTACCCACATGTCATGTATGATACCAATGGTAAAAAGCAACAGTGTTTTGATCTACCAGTGGTGCTGAATTTTTGATGTTGTTGCTCTTCTTCATAGATCCCCAGGCATTCCTCTAATATTAAAAAAATGTTGCCCTTAAAGAGAAAAGAAAAGAAATATGACTTGTGAAATACGGCTTGTGAAGTAGACCAGTTTTTCAATTTTTGAACTTTTATTGCATGGAATGAAAATACAGAAAGCAATTTCAGAGCATGATCTAGATAAATCTAAGATATTTTCACAATATCTGAGATTTTTTATTTAAGAAAATTCAAAATCAACATGTAATCCAGCCTGAAAGCAAAAAAAATGTAATCAATTTAAAAGCAGAGCAAATAATGCAACTTAACAGTTTGGAACGCGGCATGCTTCCATACTGTAAAGGAATATATCCTTTAACAAACACAACCTAAATTAATTGTGCAAGCAAAGGAAAAGTATAAAATTGCCATATAAACTTTATAAAATATGATTACTCAACAGGACAATGCAATCAACAAGAAAATGACTGTTTTATGGACCTATGTCAGTAAAGAAAATGTACATGTTTCATCCCATCACACTCGTGTATAGGAAGAAGAGAACCTGTATTGTAACCAGGGCAATGCTGGTTTTGTCATTTTGATGAATGCATCAGATCCTGCAGGTGCCACAGCATACATCTGCTTTCTTCTTCTAGTAGAAACAACAAAATAGAAGGGTAAAAGTAGGAAATATGGGAAGGATTAGATTTCCTAGAAAAGAAATAAAAACAAAGATAAAGAAACTGACTGGAGATAACTCAAGCTGCACAAGAAAGAAAAATAGGGGGAGAAATATGTTTAGCAGGCTTACTTGAAGCAATGAACTATTTTAGTGAAGTAGTTCACACTATGGAGCTGAGCTCATTTGGCTTGCCAAAGATAAACAGACTACCAAAGTTATGCTTACAAAGCAGGGGTGAAATCTAAAAGTTTTCCCTACCTGTTCTGTGGGCGTGGCTTAATTGGTGGGTGTGGCTTGGTGGTCAGATGACTGGGTGGGCGTGGCCAATAACAATAAATAATAAAAATAATAAACAAAGTATATAAAACTATAAGAAGTACCAAAAACCAACTTTCACACTTTACACACACACAACACAACACAACACAACTGACTCACACACAATGTAAAATCAGCTGCACTTCACCCAGAATGGCCCCTGCAACAAGCAGGAACCTCACACTTTCACACTTTACACATACACAACACAACTGACACACACACACACAAAATGCCACATACAGCTTTGTGAGATTTTGTGTGTTTGTGTAGTTAGAGTGAAACACTACAGAAACACACCAAATTTCAGAAAGCTGCACAAATATTTTATTTTATTATTTTTATTTATTTTTTTAGATCAGGGGGTCTCCAACTTTAGTAACTTTAGGTTTGTGGAATTCAAATCCCAGAGTTCCTCATTCAGCAAAGCAGGAAGTCAAAGCAGGCTGTAATCAGTAGCTGAAGTAAGCATTGCGTTGCCAGCCCAGAAGGAGCAGTATGCAGTAATTATAGATAAGTGAGGAGGGGGAATTGGCTGGGCATGGGTGGGGGCTCTTGTAAGTGGGGGCTGTTAAAAAGTGATTTTAAAAGCCTGCTAGGATCAGGAAACTCCTCTGGGATCGCCAGAGGAAAAAAAGTTTTAAACTCAGCTCCTCTGACGATCTCAGCTGAAGTTCCCTCATAGCACCCCAGAACCTCTTAAAATAATTGTTTTAACATGTAGGAAACATGTTTTTTAAGGTTCTGGTAATGAGGAACTCAGCTGGGATGGCCACAGGAGCCTTTTAAAGCCCCCCCCTTTTTTTTTTCCTTTTTCCCCCCTTCGGCTGAAGAGGTTTTTTTTAAAAAAAACTTTTAAAGTGTTCTGATGATCTCTGCTCAGCCCCGCGATCATCAGAGGGTTGTTTGGTTTTTTTTACTTTTAAAAGCATGTTTCGGCTGAAGAAAAACTTTTAAAAGTAAAAAAAAACACCTCTGCTGATGGTGCGGCTCAGCAGAGGCAGGGGGGCGGGGCCAGGGATTTTTGCTACCAGTCCTCCGAACCAGCAGCTGCCATCACTACCTAATCGGGAGAGCTGGTGTGAACCGGGAGCATTTCACCCCTGTTACAAAGTAATTTAGGTGGCCTTGAATCTCTCTGAACAATAGTACAGAACAATGTTCCTCTCAGTTTTCAAAATTTCTTGAAGATCTTTTGGTGGATTGATTTTCTTCTCATACTGCATATGGAAACCAGCAGAATGATGTCTTTTCCGTCTCTGGTCTTTCCAAACTGCTGGCCATTTGGAAGAGTTGAGAGAGCCTAGTCACATAAAGGAAGCTTTCTATGTCGTTAGTTTTCTTCATCTATTGGTAGGATTAGGAGAATCAAAGCCAGCTGAAAGGACACATGTCAACCACTGATCCTCTTAAATCACTGGTCACCTAGGCAGAGATTGAACAGACCAGCAACATAAAAGGAGCTTCTGCATTTTTCTTTCTTTCTTTCTTAATAAGGTAAGAAGTCCAGAGGAAGATTCCCCGCAATATCCACTGAAATTTGAGAAACTTTCACCAGTACTGTAGAGAAAGACTCATTTCAGCTATCTACCATAGGATTACCTTTACAGGGTAAGATTAAGAGGGCTCTAGAACATGGCTTAAAGAAACACGGCTTCTTCACTTTGATCTTATAAGTGATAGGACCTCTGTTGTTTCACACAACAAGTTTGAGAGGGTATTTTATTTGAAGCTTCTTTGAAGTAAAAAAAACCTCTTTCAAAGCTTTGCACAATTCTACTATTTAGGTGTTGAAAAAGAACTGTAAAACTTCTGCAGACAAGCAGCCATTCCAAGCTTTGGCTAATCTTCAAAATTTCTATATTTTATGGCAATAATGTGTAGAGCCATAGACCTATTTATTTCTTTTCAAGACCATATTTTATGCTACCTAGTACATGCAAGATGCCTCCCTCCCCAATCCACAGATTATTATTACAGATTATTAGTCTGGAAAAAGGAAAGTTTATTTTCCAATCATATGAGTATAGTATCTCAGATATACAAATGCTGCCACATGCAACAAGTTAATGAAAAATCAAGAAATAGTTTAATATCTTTTAGACATGTATATCACAAGGGAAAATATCTTGATTCCAATAATTAACCATGGAGGGTTCTGTTGAACATCCTTTTTGATATGTTGCTAAATATAACAAAACTTCTTGCAATTTGCCACTGCAAATTAACCCTCATTGCCATTACATAGGAACATTGTTGTCTGCTGCAGGTAAGAGGTTATTGGTGAGAATCAGATGTAAATTAAATTTTGCTTGAACATTTAATACATTTCTCCATGTTCCACAAAATTGGGATCCTTGAAAATCTTAAAGTATATTTGTCATGACTTTGATACATTTAGCATTTTATATTGGTGGAAGAATTCATTTAATTTTGTGTGAAGGCTCCCATTACATCAGAATGGGCATTTGTAAAATAGAATTGCCACTGAGCAAGGCTTGGATTTAATTATTTAAATGTCTGTTTAAGATGTATAGTTTTTAAATTGATTTTTAGTCAATTTAGCCATGCTGTTTCCTGTATCAACCTTCTGTGCTATTTCAGCAATTCTTATTATCCTTTGGAGCCTATTTTAGATGTTCACACAGATGCAAGTAGAATAAGGAAGATGGCATTCTTCAAGTAGCCATTTTAACTAAATCCAAAAGTTTCCAAGATTTAACTTATATTATCTCCAGTTCAATAGGGTTAAGGACCTCCAGTTCAATAGGGTTAAGGATAATAAAAAATTGTGCGTGGAAATATGGAATAAGAATAGATGATATAGGTACATAGGAGCAAATAGTTTGAAATGGTGGGGTTACTGAATTCCAACAATGCAAGATTATGCAAAATTAGGCCATCTACATGACACAAAGTACATGATTATGTGTCAATGTGTGATGGGATTGTTTTTTGGTGCCCATTTTGGTGCCCATTTTGTAACTTTGGCCTGCTTGTCCTCCACATATCCCACATGAGTATAATAGGAATTATGACCAATAGTATGTATGTGATCCACCCAAGCATTTACAAAGCATACATAAAATGCAGCAAAAGAACCATCGATTTTCAGTAATATAATTCTATCTAGTTTAAAGAAGAAAACTGAAAAGCACAATGTCAGACAAGGCTTCAACACCTCCCTTATATTTAACACTTTCAAGAAATCTCCCTGACTCTAAAATATGACTTTCACGTATTAATTTTAAAAAGGTTGTAGAGAGATATTTGTATATCCAAATGAAAACTTTTAATATTATGTAAAAATGAGGAGATACTAACATGCATTGCCACTGCAAAATCATTTTTCAAGGCATGTCTAGCACTTCTAAAATTTACAAAACCATATTTAATTATATTTTACTTGAGTAAACACATCATATTCCATCTGGTCCTGTCTCTGTTTCTACTTTTAATTCACCTCTGGCTTTGAAAAAATACTCAGACGGCTAAAGGAAGGGCAAGAGTTCAGTTCCTAAATATGCATAAAATTAATTTATATTATGGATTTATATAAATTCGTCAAGTGGCTGTAAGGATAAGATTTGGCCTCCAAGGAATCATTTCAAGTTGACAGAAGATTCTACTCTGCTGAAATAAGAACCAAGAAGTCATTTCCCTTGTTCTAGTAATAAACAGTTTTAATTAAAAAAAGAAAGCATTGAAAATTAGACTCAAGAGGATAAAAATTAAAGATAATAAAAAGTTTGCCTGAAAGGAGTCTATGCAAAGTAAAGTATAGCTATGAAACTATATCTAGACTGGCAGGCTGAAGTTCTGCAACAAACCATGGTTATATTATTTTACTTATACCTGTATTATCTTTAGATTGAATGCTAGGCAGAGATGAAACTCAGTATACCCAGAAATACAACATTGGACAGAAATGAATGACCAGTTTAAGCCTGAATTCTCCTCTGGATTTTTGTTAAAATAGTATATTATTGGAAGTGTAGCAAGAGATGAAGTTAATACCTTTTATTCACTCTGAACTTTTTTAAATCTCCAAAGTCACTTTGCCTTATTATTTTAAGTGAGACTACTGAACCCAGCATGAAAGGTAAGGCTGAAAACAGATAATTTTAATGTCACAATTTCTAACATACTACTTAAGGCTGAAGACATAGATAATTTTATCCTTTTAAGGAAGAAAGGAATCTTCACGGGTTTAAACTGTATGCTAACTTGCAATTTTTCTTATAACTTATATATAAAATGGAGGATAACAAGACACTGTTAACAACAACTACTGCTATAAATATAGAATCCTAGTCTACTTTATTTATTTCCAATATGGATTCCCAACAAAAGTTTATCTTAAACATATGGCATAATTTGTATTTTCTTCCTTTCACTACATTTTTACTTTTATAAATAATATGTTTTATCCTAATTGTGGGAAAATATAGAAGAACAAAATAGCAAGATTTTAACAAGAAATCAAGTTCTTCATTTAAAGGGAGTTTATCAGAATCTAGTGTGTGTGTGTGTGTGTGTGTGTGTGTTATGTGTGTCAGAGATGGTATTTTGAGTAGTTCGGAGAACTGGTAAATACTACCTCTGACTGACTCACCCCATCTATTCTCTGCCTCTCGAGGCCCAGCTGATTGGGAGGGAATGGAGATTTTACAGTATCCTTCCCCTGCCATGCCCACCAAGTCACACCCACCAAGCCTTGCCCATAGAACCAGTAGTAAAAAAATTTGAATCCCACCACTGATGTGTGTGTGTGTGTCGACCATCAAATCTCAAATATAAATCCACCACATGAATAAAACTGTTCCTTTTCAGCAGCAGTAGGCTATCAATATTTTCATAGAATCTTGCTCTTTTGTCAAAGCAATGAAACTGTGCTGCATAGTTGTTGAGTTGTTATTCTATTTGGCCACTCAGATTCCTGAGTGGTTAGGATTGCCCAGACAGGGTGAGAACTTCTGCCAATGATCTAGCTTTACATGGGTAATTCATAAAGGGGCAAATGGGTATTTGGAGATGTTGCCATTTAAAGTTGGAGACCTCAGAAAAAGAGTGAAGGACAAGTTCAGTTATTCTCACAAGTCACAGTTCCCTTGGCTATTTGGAACTGAGCCTTCTGAAAACTCCAGGACCTAAGAAATCTCTGAATTTCAGTGACAAACTGCTAAGAAATATCATTTGCCAGAATTTACTGGAAGATTTTTTTAATTGAAGTATAAACTTTCATTTAGATTTATAACTCTTGAAACATACCCACTAATTAGAGATAATCAACCTTGTTGATTGCATAAATCAACCAACAAAAAATAAACTGAAAAATATGAAGAAATGCTTGCCCAGCTACTGTAAGTAATTGTATATTGGTAGCTCTATGTGCCTATGTTTCTATAGCTTCTCTTCCTACTTAATTACATTCACCATATCTCTACTTAGATTCATAGCAGAATGAGTGCCCAAGTGCCTCAATAATTCTCTAACAGAATGCAAATGACCAGCTGTCTGCAAGAAATATAAACTCTTCTATTCCCACTCATCCAGTCACAGCTGAAGAAGCTTCTTGGGTGAAAAGTGAAATGTCTTCAAAAGAAAAAACAAAAAAGGCCTCTTGCCTCCTGAAAAAGCACCTTTGGGATTACCTTGTGTTAATTAGCCTTGCCAAAATGCGTTTTAAGAAAGTTATGTGTGTGGAGAGAGGTGGGGAGGGAAGGAGGGAGGGAGGGAGGAAGATGGAGATGGAGATATTGTAATTTATTTCTTAATCACATTTATATAGTTACCCATCTAAGAAGTAGCAATTATGAACAATATACAGCAATAGAAATAAATTAATTTATAAAGACAATCATAAAAATGTAGAATGTCATGATTGAAAATAAAAAAATACTAAAAAAAATAAAATGTACAAATCACATCAAGAGACTAAAATATCAATCACAATGGAGTCATCTAAGAATGTTTCTGGTTCCTTGGAGTCCCCAGGCATGATAACACAATGAGGTATTGAAGGGCTTCTGGAATGATAGCAGGGGTAGAGCTAACATGACTTTAGGAGACAGCAAGCACCATGGCAGAGAAGACCTTCCTGCTGAGGCCCATCAAACGTAACTTGCTGGCAGATAGTATACTTATCTGCCAGATTAATGGGATTGGCTATATATATAATCAAGGACAGGCAGTCTGTCAGACAACCAAGTCCCATGCCAATAAGAGTTTTAAAGCTAGCATCTTAAATTTGACCTGGAAGCATCAGGCAGCCTATGCATCTTGTGGAACAGAGCTATAATATGTGCTCCTTTGGAGCATAAAAAACTGCCCACTCTTCTGCATTCTAACCCAGTTGATGTTTCTGAATAGTCTTCAAGCACAGCCCTTGGGCATTATAGTAATCTAATATGGAGGTGACTAGGGCATAAGTATATGTATGTGCATATTCAGTCCAATGTAGAAATATTTATGTTGTTTATATTTAATGGCTATGTAATTCAATTTTGTTAAAATTCAAATATCCAGATGAATTTGAAATTTTATTCAGTTTTTCAGACTTACTCAGAAAAATGTCTTAATCTTAGTGACAGTTACTTAAAACTGACAAGTGTTTCCCCACTCTTTCTTTGGGCTGTGGAAAGGAGTTTAATGGAAATACCACAGGCGATGCTACGTACCACACAAGTCTATCTCTAAGGTTCCATTTCATCTAGACATAAACTTCAGTATAAACAAAATAATCATTTTTTTTATCCTCACCAGGAAAGATCAGAACACATATCTTCAAGAAAGGGATCAAAATAAGATGCATAATGATAATGCTTTAAAAATATGTATTGTTACCATATGTTTATATACCTTCAATACAATTCCCAGGTATAGGACTGGATAGCTTCTTACATTGATCAAAGTTTTTACTTTTGATTATGAAATCTCAGAGAAACTCCTTCAATTAAAAATTGTATGGGTCCTGAGATGCAACTCTCTATACTTACTTTTCAAAAGAAGTAAACTAAGATTGTATACTGTCTCACCTCCTTTTTCATGTCTGCATTAATACAATAACCTAAACTCTGAGAAATATTGAATTTTATTCTCTAAATTGGCTAATTAATACATTTCATTTCTCCTTTATAATAGTGACACACTTATCCTCTCTACAAAGCAAGTTTATTTAAAATAAAGTCTTCAAATTCATCTTATGTTGTGAAAAAGAAACACTTGCATGTATCATTCTTGGATAAATATAGTGGTCCTTACCAAAAGGCTCCCATTAACATTTCTAAAGAGCAGATATTGGAACACTGTTATCATGTCACCCCTAGTCCTTTTCATTAAATTAGACATGCCTCATTCCTGCAACCATTCATCATATGTTTTAACCTTGAATCCATCTTTGTTTCTCTTCTCTGACTCTTTCTAGAGTCTCAACATCTGTTTTATATTGTGGTGACCAACACTGGATGCAATACTCCAAGTGTGGTCTTGTTGTGGTCTGCCATCAACCAGCAGAGCTGGCAGCAGAGTTGGATAGTGAGGAGGTTGGAGAGGAACATGGGATAGTCCTGGAGTCTGGGGAAGGCTCAGACGAGGGCTCTGCATCGGAAGCAGAGAGTGAGCCAGGGCCATCTGGTAGTTATGTGCTGCCTTTGGAGCCTCTGGAATCTGACATCAGTGAGGCAGAAGAACAGGAGGACCCTGTTCCCAGTGCGCGCATGCGCAGAGCTGCCAGGAGGCAACAACAGTTAAGACAAAAGGGATGACTCCAGAGTAAGGCTTGGAGATGATTGGCCACTCCCATATAACGTAAGAGAGGAACAAATGGATGTGAGCCTTTGCAGGAAGCAATTTGTTCATTCTGGTTGGTTCAAACTCTGAAAAGCTCTGTTTGATTCTGTGCTCCATTTGGCCTTGCAAAACTAATTGGCAGTTAGGGCTCTGGCAGTGTTTCAAAGGAGATAAAGGTGGTTGCTTATCAGCATTACCTTGAAAGATTGTGGCAGACATCTGTCGGATTCTTCACAGAATGTTTGTGAATTATTATGGGCTGTGAATGACCATAATTCACAGCCATTTAACTAAAAGAGGGTTTTTTTTGGGACTAACCATGTGATTTAAGCTTTCTCAGGGAACCTAGGTCAGAGCAGATCTTACTAAGGTATAAAGGGATATTAACACTTCATGTGATCTTGATTCTATCCCTCTGTTAATACAGCTTAAGATTCATTTGACCTTTTTGGTGACTGCAGCAGATCATTGGCTCATGCTTAACTGATTTTCCATTAGCATTTCAAGCTCCCTCTCACAGTTATTAATATAGAACCCCAAATGCAATTCTGTATTTTCTGAATAGTAGAGTGCCTTATCCTAATTTATAAGGTCCTATAAAGTTAATGGTTAATGTTGTGATTCACTGATTTAAATTTATGAAGTTTTAAGTCTCCTTGAATATTCCAATGCTTAAGATCTCTACTCCATGATTTTTAGAATGTTTTCAACTTCTTGTCATATTTAGAATTTTGACTAGCTTCTTTAGACTATGCAGCATGAAGTTTTGTCATCTGAAATTTTGGTTCAAATGGATACTTGATTAAAACTGAATTTTAAGGTGGCCTCTTTGAGACTTTGGGGTGGTTTAAAATTGATATTGATTTGAATCTTAGGAACTCTGGTTTCATAACCTAGAGTTTAATTTCATTCAGGTTCAAGGGAGCCAATTCGGAATAGAAAGGATGTGTTCCTGACACCAATCTTCAAAGTCATTGAAGCACAATACCACCCCAGCAGCAGGGGTGGGGCCTGGCCAGAAAATTGTTTATTTCAGCTAACCAGGGGTAAAATCCAGCAGGTTCTGACAGCTTCTGGAGAATGGTAGCGGAGAGTCTGAGTAGTTCAGAGAACCAGCAAATGCTATTTCTGGCTGGCCCCAGAGTGGGGTGGGAATAGAGATTTTGCAATATCCTTTCACCTGGAGTGGGGTGGGAATGGAGATTTTGCAGTATTCTTCCCCTGCCACACCCATTAAGCCATGGCCACCAAGCCACACCACACCCACCAAGCCATGCCCACAGAACCAGTAGTAAAAAAAATTGGATTTTACCACTGCAGCTAATTACCACCTCATGTATGTTGCACCATAAAGTATTGTAACTGGAATAATTCAATACTATTTACTACTACTACTAAAAACAAAAGTTTTTAGAGTTTATAGAGACAGGTTCGTCCTCAGCCTGAAAAATCCCTATTAGTCCTAAACTGTCCAAGAAAGTTTCATGTGAAAGCAGTCCTATCCTATTGGCTAATATGCCAGTTAACATATCTAGAAAAGTAGACAAATTTTGTATAAATGTAATTGTTATTGACAGTTAATTATGTAGACTTTTTCCTTATTGAAGCTTAAATTATTAATATCTTCTTAGTTATTTAATCGTCTAATGTAATTAGCAAGATTAATCAATTTTCTTACATTCTTACATTATTAATTACATTATTAGTGTTTCTTTAAATTGTTTTATTTTTTGAAGTGGTGCTTTTAACATTAGCTGTAATAAACAAAAATAAAACTTAGCTTAACATTGTAATGTTGGCTCTTCAAAAAATAATATTCTGAGAATATTAGGAGCAAATATTAAAGATTTTTTTTAAAAAAATAATATATTTAGAAATATATTTTGATTCATAGTCTGGATGGCTAAATAATTTCATAAATTGGAATGGTACTAAATTAATTCTTTGGAATTAAAAAAAACCTAATGTAGCCAAAAGCAAAATTTATATGGCAAGAAACTACTGACCTATTAATAACTACTCTGGCACATATAGGGACCTAAAGAGAAAAGACTGGACTGAACAATTTTCTCTCTAACAAGTTTTCTTTCATTCAGTTAAAATTGGAAAATGTATACTGAGGCTGTCACACATGGCTCAAGATTCATGACTTCTATGACAACCATAAAATTATCCCAATATGTATTAGGTTTAATACACATAATAAGCCTATATTGCGTTTGACTGGTATGGAACACTTTAATAAGAATAATTGGATGAATAACATTATACCTTTCAAGTCATGGACAAATAATTATACAATGAATTAAAATGAGATTTTATAGCCTCCAGGGGTTTGGTGAACATTAATATAGGCTCCCTTTTGAATGATTGATTGATTGATTGATTGGATGGTTCATAGGCTTTTCTGAGTCTGTCTCTAAATAATTTCTCAGCCCATTCCTAAGAGGACCATAAGGGGCGTGCATAAGAGCACAAATGTGCCTACCGTTCCTGTCCTATTGTTTTTCTTTTTCTTCTTCTTCTGTGTGTGTGTGTGTGTGTGTGTGTGTGTATATATTATATATATATATATATATATATATATATATATATATATATATATATATATATATATATATATATATATATGCTTATACTTCCTAATATTTACTCATATATATGTTTATATACTATATAATCTTTTTGTATGATACTTATATATATTGTTGTGACTAAATAAATAAATAAATAAATAAAATAAGTTTTTAGTTATCTTATAGAAACCTTCAGTAACAAAACCAGCCCAAATAATTGACCTGATTGTTCCTGTACACCTTCCACATCAACAAGAGTCCAAATTGTTTCTTAGGGCTATTTAAATTGTTGAAGGCATTGAAACAATAAGAATAAAGCAAGATAGGAGAAAGCAGAAGTCTTGCTATAAATTCAGGGTTTTTTTTAAAAAAAAAAACAGGACATATTTGATGGTCTAGGTTTGACTTGTTGATAAATATAGCAAAAACTAACAATGTATTGTTATTTTTTTTAGTTTCTTTTTTTATAAGTTAATCAGAAGAGACCACTGTACATTTCATTCATCTTTTGGTAGACCAGATAATATGAAATTTCCTGTTTCTCAGTGTCTTCAGTCCAAAGGCTTCTTATAAGGCAAGTTGCAATTGGAAGAAAAGGATGAAAAAAGAACATTGTGACAAGAGTTACATTTTTTAAGATGCATGAAATCACCTATGTGTAAGTTGGGTAAACTATATAAATTTGATTAACAAATAAATGAAATTAATGATTGATCATGATAACTAAGTGAAATATGGATGCAGAATTGATTTGGATCTGACAGAATTTAAGTTCATTTTTAACATCACTATATATCCATTTCAGAGGTGGTATTCAGCAGGTTCCGACCAACTCTGGAGAACCGGTAGCAGAAATTTTGAGTAATTCAGAGAACCGGTAAATACCACCTCTGACTGGCCCCACCCCATCTACTCTTTGCCTCCAGAGTCCCAGCTGATTGGGAGAAAATGGGGATTTTGCAGTAACGTTCCCCTGGAGTGGGGTGGGAATGGAGATTTTGCAGTATCCTTCCCCTTCCATGCCCACTGGGCCACACCCACCAGGCCACACCACACCCACCAAGCACGCCCACAGAACCGATAGTAAAAAAATTTGAATCCCACCACTGATCCAATTGCTAATCTGATGCAGTAACAGAATACAAAATATGTCAAATAACACTAAAGTCTGTTATTGTAAAAGCAAAACAAAGAAAAGAAGGGGGTTTTTTTGTTTCCCTGCTTAACTACAAATAGTTTTAAATACTGTAAAATTGAGCAATGAAGGAAATCTAAGTGAATTGTGTGTCATCTGTTACTATTTTTGCATATTTGGAGACAGGAGTGGCAGGAATGTAAAAAAGCAACATGTTACGTAGTCAAGTTTGACTCTGGTAGGCATGTCAACAAAATTACTGCAAAAATATGGAAACAGTTTGGCATTCCTTTCCTCTGAGATTCTTTAAAACTTCATAATCTAATTGAATCCTAGATTGCCAAATTATCACATGCCAATACCTGCAGATGAAAACATTGCTTAGTTTCCCCACCCACTAAGATAGCCACAGTAGTCTAAGTTCCACTTGCTATGATTTGCTTTGTTTTAATGGATTTATCCCCCGAACTTTTATACAAGTTTTGTTTAGACACCAATACCCAAAAGAAGCAATTATTCTTTGTACTGTCATTGCTATTTAACATTCTCATAAGAAATCTGGCCCTGGTTAAATTTATGTATCCTCAAATCAATGAGCAGGTTAGTCCAGTCAATGGAATTATGTACTTATTGTAAGAGATAAATATATCTTCTTCCATTTATAAGGTAACAGAGAAAGAAATAACTCAATATTTCTATTTTCTAAGTTCAGGTAAATAGTGAATGTTGCTAATTATGGTCAAAATTAATTTCCTTAATAGTTATGGAATGGCAATATTCATGCATTCACAAAATTATGAATTGCTAAGCTATGTTTACATGTGTATTGGATGTTTTAATCAGAAATGGTTTATAATTTTATTTTTGCAAATAAGAGTCATCTTCTCTTACCACAATAGATTTATTTTATAGCTCTGATTTGTATCCAAACTCAGTTGGATTAAAATATGGTTTTATTCTGGAATATATGCCATAAGAGCAGATAATAATGTTCCTAATGTATTCAAAATCCAATCATCATCATAGAGTAAATTGTCAACACACATCAAACACTAGGAAAGGGTATCTACATCAAAGACTTGTTTTCACACAGATTTTAGTTCCCACTTTTATTCTGGAAATTAATCTCTGTTGTTATTGTCTCTTTGATGCTTGTCTTTTCATATACTACACAAGAAGTAGCAAAAGTATCTTTTAACATTTTTTTTTTGTTTACATTTATACCCCACCCTTCTCCGAAGACTCAGGGCGGCTTACAGTGTATAAGGCAATAGTCTCATTCTATTTGTATATTTTTACAAAGTCAACTTATTGCCCCCCCCCAACAATCTGGGTCCTCATTTTACCTACCTTATAAACATTGAGACATTTACTCAGAAATATTTAGCTTTAGCAATTCTTTAGTGTAGTTCCTTGTGATTTCTTGTGCTGGGCTCTTTTTAATCTGGTTTCGGTTACCTTTAACTGCTGCTGTCTTGAACTATTTGTTTGTATGATGGCTGTTTGTTATCTATGCTTTAATCTTTTACTGTTTTAATCTTGTAAACTGCTTTGAGTGTCCCCGAAAGAAAAATGGGAGTAAAAATAATAAATCAAATCAAAAGAATAAGACAGACAAATAAATTGAGAACTCAGGAAAATCTAGTTTAGTAGTATTTATTCTGATAACAACTTCTGCCAACCTGCAAATAATTTGAAGAGCTAATGAGAAGAGTCATGCTGCCATCTATTGGTTTTGGAGCTGTGTTCTTGGTTTTTGAAAAAGGATTGAATGGAACTGTTGCATGTCTGTCTACATATTCATCCACAATATATACTTGAAGTATGTGATTTAGTATTCTCTATTTGATATATAGAATATCAAATGCACAGAGAATAACTAGTGGCATTAAAGATGCAATTCTAGTAATTGTATTCAATATAATTTACTTCTGCATATGTATCAATGTTCTCACTGAAAGTATATCATGCTACTTCCACCAGTGAGGAAGATTTTATTTTTAGAAAGAAAATCTAATGTTTAAAAATGTTAATGTGTTTCAACTGAAGGAAGAATTCAAAGGTTGTATAATTCATCTTCTCATGATCACCACAGTCACTGAAACTATAGTCCACTTTAGAACACAGAAGATAGAGTAATAGATTTGGAAGGGACGTTGGAGGTCTTGGAGGTCAACCCCATGTGTGAGCAGGAGACCCTATACCATTTCAGACAAATGATTGTCCAATCTATTTTTCATAATAATGGAAAAATATAAATATTAAATTTCTTAAATATTAAAAAATAGGAAAAATAATTGTGTAGATTAGCATAAACAATAAGAATGAATCTGACTTATTTTACAGATCTAATTTGTATCAAAATTCAGTTGAATTAAAACAGGATTTTTACATATGCCATAAGAATATATGCGGCGGAGGAGAGGAGAAATAAGGGAAATGAAACACAAAGATCACTTTCCTTCCACATTTACAGCAATATTTTTCCAGTCCTAGCAACAGTATATTCAAGTGTACATATACACTTTCTCTAATATTATATATACCACCATTTGGAGTAATATGTCTCTGGCTCTAATCATGGCAACTGGACCAAGTTTGGGGCAAATTGAAACTGGTTAGGTTTTCATTCAAAGCTAGGACAAAGTTATATCAAATCATTTCACTTTTCCAGGGCATTTCATTCCAGAGTACCCATCTTTGAAATAAAATTTACTGAGTGAGATATTGCTGAACTCACATATATCAAAAGGTTTCACACTATCTCTGAAAATATCAACAAACACTCCAAGTGAGGCAATGGCAAACAAATGCTATGTTTTTTTAACACAGTAAAATTATTATTTTATGAGGTACTTGTAATTTGTATCAGTGTGTGCCTAACCAGCTAGTCTTCCCCTTGCTCCACCCCAATTTAAATCTTATATGTATGTCATGAAGTTAGTTGAAGCTCAAGGAAGCTTATATCTTTTAAAATTTGTTAAGCTGAAAAGATGCTATTATTCCCCACTAATTGTTAAAAACAAAACAAGAAAGTTTCCAAAGCAATGTTTCTGGTTCAGTGACTAACTATGGAATGTCACTAAATTCTATAAACACTCTTCATAGATTAACACACAATAAAGAAGGCATTTATATTTTACAATCCAATCCTAAACTGGTTTACATAAAAATTTGGAACAGCAAATTTTGGTCAGACTCTTTTCAAAAGGTAAAGTTCTGGCAGAATGGCTTTCAAGGTAGCTATTTTTTCTAGGTGGCATAGAAGTACCTCATATCATGACTTACACTAATCAGAAGGGTCACCCAATCCTTAAGAGGACACAAGTCACCACAAGTTGAAAAATTGGTGAAAATTGCCATTCTGCCCCTTCCTAAATTGCTAGCAAAATATCACTGAACATAATTCTAATCCCACCTATTGATCTATTTAAACAAAGACAAATTGAGTAATCATAGGTAGACTGTGATAAGACAGCTCTTAAACCAAATAACTAGATTTGATTCACCTTTGTTTCAAGAAGTTTACTATGTATCTTATCTGGATTACTAAATTGAGTTCTTTGAATGAAGAATGTGATTAAAAAATAAAATAAATAAGGATACAGCTCAAATAGTATTGATGTTTTTACTAGGATATACATTACTGAACTACATTTGTAACATGTATTTTAGGACTGTGCTATATAAAACAAAAAAAAATAGCACAACTTGTAAAGGTGTCATCATAAAATGACATTGTCAAACATTTTTATTGAAAAGGAAAAGACTGTGACAACCTGGATATGAAAATGAAATTGTATTGAAATAAAACAATAAAATAAAGTAATGGCTTCACTTTCCTGTGAAAATAAATACTGCTAAAAGTACATTGCAAGTGCTATTTGCATATAGAAATATAAATCAGTGAAATGACAAGTGACCTTACTACATAGACAAAAGATGTGAGATGCATACCTTTGTGGATTTTAACGACTGCATAATATTCAAAGGCAAGATTTCTTTGATGCGATTTTCTCCCTTCTCCTTCATATTGTGATTTGTTAATACCCAGCAAGATAGGAGAATCTTATTTGAAACACTTCATTGTATTTTATATTAAATTTCAGGAAATTCTAAACTGTTTAATGCATAGAAATGTGGTTGAATTTGCATTTTCTGCTTTGTAATCAGCCATGTTATTGTCTGTTACTCTCAGCTGAATCTTCTGTCAGAAGCAATACTCTCGTCAATCTATCAGGAGACCCAAGCAAGAAGTTTTCCTCATCCAAAGTTCCTATTAGCTTTGCTGCCTGGAGACCACAGCATATTTAAGAGTACACAGTCACTCAAGCTTCTTGCAATGTCAAATATCAGTGGTAGGTTCTTCTATTCATCTTGTTATATTGTTCATTCCTCGTGTACAACCTTACCCAAATTATGGTAGAAAAATTAACATCTGTCTGATTATTAAAAATTATTTATGTTTTTTTACTATTTCATTTATACAGTACCTTTATACCTTAAGCTTACCATATTTGTAATTGCATTTTGAAGTCATTGTGAATTATCATCTGTAAACAAAATATGTCTCACTCAATGTACAATAATTTAAACATACACATAATAATTTGCACTTTTCCTTTTATGGACTGAACACACACACAAAATGATACTAACATTGTTTCTCGTTCAAATTCATGCTTTGTAAACTGGACAGAAACATTTGATCTGATATACAACTAGTTCTACAATCTACTTATTCTACTTACTCATAGTTTGCCTTGGTTTTTTTTTTTTTTTAGCTTAACATTGAATTGTAAAAGGAGAAATAATGACATTCAACAAGCAGAGTTTATTTGATAAATTCAGTCTGTTCAGAAATTGTTCCTACAAATTATTTACTCCTGAATAATCATGTCCACAAAACCTGGAAACCTTTGATACATATCCATGTTTTCACCTAAATATGTGAAAAGCTCAAAGTTAGCATGTCCACATTTTTCTCTGAATTTGACATCTTCAATATCATTTTAAAACACTTGGAATTAATTTGGAATTTATGCTAAATGTAATAATTTATACTCTAGGTCCCACCTTAAACACTTTTTGGAAGGGGAAATGCAAATGGTGAAATCCATAGTGATTTCTTCCTTTAAAAAATACATTCATTACATTTGGATCAGTTACTTTGCTGTATTGGCAGAGTAAAGAATGCCTCTTCTTTGCATAATATCTCTTCATTTTCTTGCATTAGGAAATAGTATAAGGAGCTTTATTATATGATAGATCTGTATATGAATTATGTAACTCTTTCTCTCTTACCCCATATTCTGCAATGAGAGTGTGCAATGAAAAATATTTTAAAAGCTTGGGGACACAGGGAACTTCTTGTCTGATATCAGCTATTGATCATCAATGACCTTTTCCTTCTTTTTTCTGTAGATTAGGAGAGATTAACCCACCATTTTCTGCTTTTCAAATATAAAACCAGACAAAAGTAGATTTGATTTCTGACTTTAAATTTGTACTTGACCTGCATTATGAAGTCTTGTCATCACTGTATTTTTCTTAAAATGGGGATGTCAAAAGCTCATAATTTGAGGAAATATAGAATTTATTTAGTCCCACAGCTACATTTTTAAAGCATTTAAAGGCACCCTTACACAAAGAAAAAATATTACCACCCCCACCCCCTAAAATGGAAGTTATAATAACCTATATACTTTGAAATATCTTTTAAAACATCAATGTTTCATCTCACTTTTATTTAGATATGGTCTACAGCTATACTGGTAAGGTTATTTATTGCCTACTTGATGGATGTCAAATTTAAGGGGACTGTAATAGATGGTTTAAATCATCTATTACCGCATAGCATAGTTTAGCATAGTTTCCACATATTATGAAGTGGGAAACCCATTCAAACCACAGTATAGTTCATATTCTCCCTCTCTCTCTCTCTCTCTCCACCCCCCCCATCTTCTAAAGTTTCACATGACTCCCTTTTACTATGGTAGTGTCCTTGATTTTGCACAGCAGTTAAATAATCAGAAATCTAGTGACTTGAATTAATGAAGATTGGAATGTTATCTAAATTAGCTTATAGGTAACTCTTGATCTATAGGGATTTAATATTTTGCAGAAGGAAATACTACACTGAGTAAAATGTTGCTTATATGAATTATTATGACTTATTATATTATTGTACAAATAAATCATATACCAGTGTAGCACTTACTTTGTAGATACATACAAAAGAAGGTCAGTGATCTTTCTATCTCAGGTTGAAACAGCAATCTCACAAATGTCACAAACATCTTATATTTCTTGAGAATAGCATGGGAATGGGAATAGAATAGAATAGAATAGAATAGAATAGAATAGAATAGAATAGAATAGAATAGAATAGAATAGAATAGAATAGAATAGAATAGTTAAAAGGGACCTTGGAAGTTATCTAGTCAAACCTCCTGCTTAGGCAGGAAACCCTACACCAATTCAGACAAATGGTTGTCAAATCTTTTATTAAAAACTTCCAGTGTTGGAGCATTCACAACTTCTAGAGGCAAGTTGTTCCACTGGTTAATTGTTCTGTCAGAAAATTTCTGCTTAGTTCTAGGTTGCTACTCTCCTTGATTAGTTTCCATCCATTTGCTGCTTGTCCTGCCCTCAGATGCTTTGGAGAATAGCTTGACTCCCTCTTCTTTGTGGCACCCCTGAGAAACTAGAGTTCTTTCCATTTAAGAATATTGAACAAAAGAATGTATGTGTCAGTTTCTTAGATAATTGCCTTAACCAAATAATAGTTTTAACATGTAAAACAAGTCACATACAAACACATGTGTGCAAAGATAGAATATAGCGTAGGTTTATATTATTGAATTCTTTACTCTTATTTTTCACTCTTGTCCCAGTCTTGCTTTTATAGTGTTGTCTAACTCCTTGCAAATCTGGAGTCTGTTGACAGCACTTTTAACCAATCACATTTTTACACAAAGTACCAAATAACTGAGTGCAGATGCAGAGGATATTAATGTTAGTTTCTTTTCCTTCAAACTTCAGCTTCCCGCATTCTATATAAATCCTTGTATTAAAAATTTAAAATGATTCCAATTACTTTTCCCACTTCAAAGCACACAATCTATTTGTATTTTGTGGTTTCTAAAGGATTCCTCTCATAGATAGCAAGTGAACGTGAGTTTTGAAGCAATTGCCAATATAAAATAAACTCAAATAACATTTGCTTCATAATTTCATTCCAACCTTGGCATAAAATTCATAAAATATTATAATGCAGGATTTATTCAATCCTGACAAGAGTTTAAAAAGTGATAAGGGTTTTTTTCACTGTAGAATATTATAGTTTACAATCAGTGTCATATAACATGGATGTATATTATGAAATATAACTCCATTGACTTTTGTCTGATAACCTAATGTGGACTTATGTAAGGTTGATTCTTACCAGGACAAAACTTTCCAAAATGTTTAAGGTCACAATACATGGAAATAAAGTTCTGCAAAGGAAAAGTGCTTTAGAGACAATCTTCTTGAAGGCCATAGGTCAAAAGATTGATGGAAGAATACAAGGTCAAAGATCTGTCTGTTTTAGGATGACCAGCCAGTCACTTGTCAGTTCAGACAGAAACTAAATGGTAGAAATGTTATTAATTTTGCAAGACTTTTCTTTAAATCTATATGTATACATAGGACTACTTATAGTAATTAATATGAGTAATACTTCCATGTTAGGAACAAAAACGTATTAGATTATGTGTTAACATAATTTTTAACATAAAAACTAATTTAGAGATAGATTTTTGTTGAATAGGAAAAAATATTTGCCATTGAAGATGTAGACATTTAGCATTTAGTTGCAAAAAATAAGATGTTAGCCTGTGACATTAGTTACTTATTATAACATTAGTTAGTTCAGGTTAGTGTTGGCCCACCTGAAAGCCATAAAAATAGATCAGCACATGATGCTGTCAGTATTGCACTACACTACATCTTACAACATCTTGAAACCCCAAAGACCTATGAAAGGTCCTTTTTGTAGACTTCAGCTTGGCATTCAACACCATCATTCTAGAAATTCTCCTCTCTAAACTGACTCAGCTAGCTGTGGCTGGGCACACTTGCAGATGAATTATAAGGTTTCTACAGATAGGAAGCAGCAGGTGAAGGTAGGTAAAATCACATTGAATACCTATTTAATTAGCACAAGAACACCCCCCCCCCAACAGGGCTAAGTGCTCTCTTCATCACTCTTTTTTCTCTATACCAATGACTACATCTCAAAAGATCCCTCTGTTAAAGTACTGAAGTCTGCAAATGATACAACAGTAATTAGTCTTATTCAAAATGATGATGTATGCATATAGATGGGAGGTAGATCAACTAGCCCTGTGGTCCAGCTGGAACAATCTGGAGCTGAACACTCTTAAAAATGTAGAGATGATAGTAGATTTTAAAAGAAGCTTTCCTTCTTACAATATTAGACATCACAGTATCAACAGTAGATAACCTCAAATTTCTAGGTTCTATTATCTCCAAGGACTTGAAATGGACACCTAGCAATAGAACTGTCATTTAAAAAAGCACAACAAATAATGTTCTTCCTGCTCAGAAAGAAACTCAGAAAGCTGAGATTGCCCAAGGATCTCCTGATATAGTCCTAGAGAGGAATAATTGAGTATGTTAATTGTACCTCAATAACTGTCTGGCACAGCATCCAAACAGGACAGACACAGATAGTTAGAACTGCAGAAAAACAACTGCAACCAGCCTGCCTTCCATTGAGGATCTGTACACTACATGAATCAGAAAGAGGGCTGAGAAAATAACTATAGACCCTTCACATCCTGGACATAAATTGTTTCAACTTCTCCCCTCTGGACACCGCTATAGGGTATTGCATGCCAAAACAATTAGACACAATTTGTTTGTATCGACACTGACAGATTTTGCACCAACACTAATTCCTTTTGTGTACAATCACACTTGGCCAAAAAAGAATTCTATCTTCTATCTATTTTCTATTATTGTATTTGTAGTGCCAAAGTTTTATTAAATGAACCTGCCCTGGACATAAGAAAGGTACTACAAATATGAGTCTAAACGAAATATGGTCAAATGTTTTGAGCTAAAATATTGAAAAGACTGTGAAATTTAAATTAGATTTCTGTCCAGATTTGAATATACTATGTGCGATAGTTTCAGCCTTTCATATATTTACCAGTATCTATTCTAGTATGTTCTTTGGTGAAGGAAATAAAAAAAAACCATTATGATAATGGCCTACTATATAATGTCAGTGCCAGGTCCTACTGTGCTAAAAAGAATTCATCATAATTACACTTTAGCAAGTCTTTAGAGAAAAGCTTTAAAATCCTTATTTTACAATGCCATTCTGCTTGCTTTAGTTCCCCACTGTGTACATATTTAAACTGCTGTTAGTAGCTATACAATATATCCATATTACTTTGTAAAGTAGAATTTTACACATACACATAATTCACCACTGAAGATTTTTTAAATGTTCTTTTTAGATGACTAAGTATTCTGAAAGTATTAGTAAAAAATTGTACAAACATTAATAATTTTATTTTTACTTTATTCAATCAATATGATTTTTATCTTTATTTTTTATTTAGTATGATTGTTATGTCATTAGTTTTATACTGCTCTATGACCAAACTGCTAAAAGAAATCCCCTACAAAACAAAGTACTATACTAGCATAATAAAGATGACTAAATGATATTTATTGCATACCTAATTACTGTATTGAGCAATCAGAGATTATATTTAGTAAAATTTAAAAAAAAACACTAAGAAAAGAAAGTTATATTTTCAAGGATTGAGCCTATGAAAGCCTCTGCCCTATTTTTTAAATATTCTGAAACAGTTCTCAGAGGTATAAATGCTGCATGAATTATACATTTTTCAACCACGGTTCCAAATAATTCTAATATATGTTATAGAAAGTTGATAGGGTAGGTTTTTTTCACTCTCATATACACAGGATAGTTTAATGCCCCACCTTTCGTCCTGGAGACTGAAATAGTATATCTAGCATTCCCTTATCATGAATAAAAACAAAACTTGGTTGAGAGATAATGGCTAACACAAAAGCAGGTCATGAGCTTTCAAGGGCTAAGAATAAAGTTCAACCTCAGTTTGTTCTGATCCTTATATGATACCTTAATATTTACAATGGAGTGTCCCCTGTACCTCAAGAATTATACACACAAATTAACAAAATTATAGAATTAATTTGGATAATTAATTAGCAATTAGCAATTTTATTTATTTATTAAATTTATATGCCACCCATCTTATCATCAAATGACTCTGAGAAGCATATAAAAGTGTAACTTAAAGGAAATGTTCCCCAAAGGGAAAATGCACAACTTCTTATATTATGTTGCCCGTTTTTAAAGTTTGGAAAATATGAAAAAACCTTCATTGTTACATAAGCCTTTAATACTTTTATGTTAGATCAAGTTTTCTTAACTTCATTCCTTAACTTCCTTGCAACCAAGAATAAAAGCTTATTTTATTTATTTATTTATTAAATTTTTATGCCATCTCTACTGTAAAACAACTCTGGATGGTTTATAGATAATAAAAAATAAATATAAAATAATTAAAATATTAAAACTATGCATATTAAAAAAAACAAAATGCACAGGTACCGTATATGTGGTACCTTGCTCAATAGTAATAACTGTGAGAGGGATCTTGGAGTCCTAGTGGACAACCATTTAGATATGAGCCAGCAATGTGCAGCAGCTGCCAAAAAAACCAACACAGTTCCGGGCTGCATAAACAGAGGGATAGAATCAAGGACACATGAAGTGTTAATACCACTTTATAATGCTTGGTAAGGACACACTTGGAATATTGCATTCAGTTTTGGTCGCCACAATGTAAAAAAGATGTTGAGACTCTAGAAAGAGTGCAGAGAAGAGCAACAAAGGTGATTAGGGGACTGGAGGCTAAAACATATGAAGAACGGTTGCAGGAACTTGGTATGTCTAGTTTAATGAAAAGAAGGACTAGGGGAGACATGATAGCAGTCTTCCAATATCTTGGGGGTTGTCACAAAGAAGAGGGAGTTGGGCTGTTCTCCAAAGCATCTGTGGGTAGAACAAGAAGCAATGGGTGGAAACTAATCAAGGAGAGAAGCAACTTTCCTGAAAGTTAGAACAATTAATCAGTGGAACAACTTGCCTGCAGAAGTTGTGATTGCTCCAACACTGGAATTTTTTAAGAAAATGTTGGATAACCATTTGTCTGAAGTGGTGTAGGGTTTCCTGCCTGGGCAGGGGGTTGGACCAGAAGACCTCCAATGTCCCTTCCAACTCTGTTGTTGTTGTTGTTGTTGTTGTTGTTGTTGTTGTTGTTGTTGTTGTTGTTGTTTTTAAAATGTTAAGACTATAGAACAAACCAGGGCTAAAAGACAGACAGCACAGAGATGAGGTCTTCTTCCCCATCAATCACCTCCAATAGTGAGTGCTTCCTTGGGGACTCCAAGCCAACTGGCAGAACCAAGTTTTAATACCTTCCCAGATGGCCAAAAGAGTAAGAGCATTCTCACCTCAAGTGGTAGAGTGTTCCATAGGACGAGGCCACAGTAGAAAAGACTCTTCTGCTTGATCCTTGCCTCCTGGAATTCCATACAGATAGGATCCCTAGCAGGCATTTTTCACTAGCAGAAGGGACCAGGCTAGTCCCATAGAAAGGATAGAATATAATGGAATGGAGTGGAGTGGAGTGGAGTAATACAACTATTATTCCACAATCTTTTTCTTCAAGCTTTGCTTACTAGTCTTTATTTCTAGCATATTTGCAAATAGGTCAATGTATAAATACATTCTGGATGAAGTAATGTATTACAAGATATTCTATTGAGCTTGGGATTTTATCACCAGTTCATATTATCAATCTGTGCTACTATTCCAGTTTGAAGTCCACTTCAGCAATTTTCTCAAACTAAAAATGTATTCTTTGGTATGAGGGAGTGTTTACGTTGTTTTCTTTAGCTATCAACTGTAGTTGTCTCAAAATGACCAGTTATTTATAAATGGTCTTAATACATTTTTAAAAATCATTATTTTAAATTTACTGATATAGCAATTTAGTTTCTATAGTCATAGTATAATATTAGGAGGAAGTAGTTACTTAGTATTTTCTAGATGTTATTATTTTCTAGAATGTTTCTAGCTAGTGCTATTACCTTGTTTTCTATTTTGTAGCAGCATCAATCATTCCCAGAAAAACTAATATAGCAATGGAAGAATAAAAAGACATTCTGAAGAAATACTTTCTGGCTTTTTCTGAAATGAGAAAAACTAGATTAACAGAACTGAGTTCTAGAGTTCTGAGGCAGTAATAGACATGTCTGAATTCTGATTTTTATGTAGGCTAAATTCTTCACTAGATGCAATTTAAATAAGGACTACAAATCCTGTTTTGTTGCTGAAATATATTTTGTTTTTTGTTTGCTTTAACTATTTTGTTTTAATCCCTGGTTTTTTCATTAAGGGTAGGAAAGAAACACATAAAACAAGGTGTAGTTTTGTTAATATACCTTAGGATGAGCTACAAAGCACTGTACAAAGCCCTAGGTGTAATTTTTTGCAGCCTTTGGTCAAAAGCTCTTTGTCAATTGTAGACTGCTGGTAAAAGCAATCTGCTTTTTCCTTTCCAGCATGCTTTATGAAAAGGAAGAGGGAAAGAAAAATTGAATGCTAGAAAAGGGTGAGAAAATCAAACATGCTATCAGAGGGTAAATGAGAAAGAGAGAATAAGTATCTCCATAATCCATTGGCAAAAAAAAATATAGCATCCAATAAATTAGTTGTTGAGTCCACGAAATAAGGAGGCAGGACTTCAGTAACAACAGCTCTTAAGTTTATTGTGAGAACCCAGCAACTGGGACAGTAGAACAGTCTTCCTTATATAGCATTTGGGCTGAGGCACCAGCCAATTAGAAACGTGCTTTTTTTCACCAAAATTTCCCTCCAAGAATTCAAATACATAACACCAGTCATGTTGGAATACTGTTTATAATAGGAAGACATAGGATTCCCTTTTCTATAATCTTAGCCAACATATTAAGGAATAGTCATAATGAGAAAAAAATTAGGTCTGCATTTAAATACATTTGCCATTTTTAAATATTTTATTTCACTGTGTGAGAAGCTTTTCCTTTTCTACCTCAGGATATTTGACTTCATTTTTTCAAACTCTCTTAAAGATATACTTGAGATAACTTTACTGCTGGAGGTAGGAAAGGGTGGTTATGGCTGGTACTATTATTTTCTTTCTATCACTCTGAAGCCTCCTTGCCTACGCATCTCAAATCTGGAGCCAAATGGAAACAGTTTCTATAGAATGCCTTTCCCTGGTATTCACTGAAGAAAGAAAAGGAGAAATGCTGCAAATCACTGAAGAAAAATGAAAGACAGGATGACCATATACATCCCTTGGCTATCTTCTACTTAAATAAATATAAAACCTTAAATCCCAGAATTTTCATTGAAGTTCTCTTATTTTTACCTACTTTTCTTAAAAAGAAAAGTTAAAAGCAAATTCTATTTAGAATAAAAACATAAAGGTAAAGGTTCCCCTCGCACATATGTGCTAGTCTTTCCTGACTCTAGGGGATGGTGCTCATCTCCATTTCAAAGCCAAAGAGCCAGCACTGCCCGAAGATGTCTCCGTGGTCATGCGACTGGCATGACTAAACGCCAAAGGTGCATGTAATGCTTTATTTAGTTTATTTATTTAGCTTTATTTATTTATTTATTTATTTATTTATTTATTTATTTATTTATTTATTTTAACAGGCTATATTTAGAATATAGTCTGTTGAAAGAAAAATACTGCAGATTTAGTTTTATACACTAAATTTACACTAAAAACAACATTATTCACAGCCATACAAAATTGAATGGAGTGTCTACTTATGAATGAGAAGCATGAATGTGAAATAAAAATAGGGTTAAACCAAAGACAGTTCATGAATGAAGGCAAACATATGTATCACAGGATAATGTTGCAAGATTGAATCTGGGTTGATCACAAGAGATTTATTCTTCCAAACTATCAGACTCATGCTGGAGCCCATCTTCAGTGAACTTCTCTCTACAAAAGAAAATAAAATCCCAGGAAAGGTGTATTCCAATTTATTTTATTCATCTGTAATTATTCTCTTTGATTTTGCATCTCAAAGAAAGAGCAGTAAAATAACCATGTAATCTTGTTTCTCACAATGTAAACTCTATATAACATCCACTCACATCAGAAAGATTACAGGGTGGAGAAAAAAACAGGAATATATTCTTAGACAGGAAAGTATCAACAGAAAAATAACCTCAATTTCAATATCATTTACTTGAGGTAAAGATAAGATAAAGCAATAGTTTGATTAAATTTCTTTTAAAAATAACATCTTTTGAACATTTCTTGAGTCAGTTTTGGAAAGCTTATCTATAAATTTTTATACTCAGAGGACCAATCTTGTTTAATTTAAAGCATTCTTAATTTATCTAGGACAGAATAAAAATGCATAAAGCTGTACTGTGTAGGGTGATATGATATATTCAGCTTTTTTCTATCAGTGCTGGAACATATGGGGAAATCAGTTGAGTTTAAAAGGTGACCGTTCAGTTAAGTAATTCTTGTCATATGCCATTTCACAACAGCTGAAGTTACTGAATGGAACAGAGGTCATTGGGGAGGGATGGGAAGCCAAAGCCATAAGAGATTAGTAATTAGAGGCAAAAACCTTTCACCTCAGGTCAACACTGAAAATCCAGTAAGTTTGCAGCAGCTAGAACTCATTATCATCTGCAGCTTCTGTTATAGGCCTCATGAAATGAACTGATAGTGCTCATACCTTTGAAATTACCATATGGACTGCATCATATTCAGTTCAAATGAACATTTAATGTCTAAGCTTCATTGGCAAAATAGGAACTATGCCTGTGTTAGTATATTGCACAATGTCAGCTACTATAGTGTGTCTCGACAAAGGAAAAGATAATCATATTCAATGCCATGATTACGGTTTATAAGTACAAAGGAGAAAGATTTTAGGATAATAACGTCTCCTGTGGCCAAAAAAGTTTGTCATAGAAACGTATCTAGCAATATTTAAATTAACAACTTACTATTTTGAGCAAAATGATTGATCAATATTCATTATTGCTATGGGGTTAATTGCACCTCCAACTAGCCAAAATGTCTTAAATAACAGGTGCTACAGACATTCATTCAACTATGCATATGTTGGCTTTTCAAGGCCCAGAAGTTTTTGCTGTAGCAGCTATCTGGGCTAAACAATTCTGACATATATAGGAAATTATTGTAAAGATAGTTTCATATTTTCAAGACTGAAAGCTATGTTAATAATATGCATGACAAAACATTAGCCTAGTAGTACTTTAAAAGTCATTGCTTTTATTACTATATCTATAGTCAAGATTTTCTAGGAGCTATAATATTTTGTATTGTTTCCTTTCCATGCCTTATTTCCTTTATTGCTATCAGCATTTCCTTCAGCCTTAATACACATTCAAAAGTTAATTTCTCCAGTAAGATTTCTCTTTCTATAATCATATCCTAGCCACCAGATTATATGTCACAATCTTTTTCCTAGCCACCAGATAGATTTCCTCATTGGCAATCTATCCCAAACCTGCTATTTCAAGTCACCCAATGGTGCACTTGTTGCCACTGTAACTGATTCCGTTCACCTTGGTACTAGTCTTGTTCTTCCCTTCTACCTTTCTCAGCACTATAGCCTGTTCCATAGAACTGAATATTAATATAATGTGTCCATGGTAGGATATTTTGAACCTGGTCATTTGTGCCTCAAGCGACAATTGTGAATGGATTTGTTCAATGATAAATTGATTTGTTTTCTATGCTATTCTCAATGTTTTTCCCAGTGCCAGCTTCAGATCATCAATTCTCTGGAGACCTGAATTTATTGGTAGCCTCACATTGCAATGAAGAAGGACACACATTTAATTTCATAGCTACTAAGATTGTTGACCATGCAGGTGCAAAGATAGCCAGGGAAATTATTGAAGCCTGTGAAACGGCCCTTTGTCAGTTAACAGGTGTGCTGATTTACCATCAGCTTATCAAATACAAGGACCCAAGAGCTTGGCAGCACAATGAAATGACAGTCAATAGCATACCAATCAGACAATAGGAGGGCACCACATCAATATGATTCAAAACAATTCAAAACATGTATTCCAGTAGGGAGGTGTTCCCTGAAGATGGATTCCAGCATGAGTCCGAAAAAATATTATATCTCTGGTCCTGGTGACCGAATCAAAATTGATCTCACATCATTATCCTGGCACACATATATTTACCTTCATTCATCAATTGTCTTTCGTCCTGCATTTTAAAGTCCAGGTTTCACTTCCATTGTGTCACAGGGAATGCCATGGCTTGCACAATTCTGATCTTTCTAGATATAGGCACCATGATATTTACCTATTGTCAATAATTTGACCATCTTTGTATTTAATGTTAATCTCATGTGCTTCAGTATGGTCCCTCACCTTTAGTAGCTCAGCTTGCAGATCCTTTGCATTTTTTATATTAGGATAGTGTATCAACATAGCAGAGGTTACAGATGTTTGTTCCTTCAATTTTAAAACCACATTCATCTTCTTCCAATCCAGCTTCCTTAATATATATTCTGCATATCAGTTGAATAAATGAAGAGAAAGTATGAACCCTTGTTGTATTCCTCTGCCAGCCTGTTTCACTATGTTCTTTCCATACTGTGACTTTCTGACCTGTATATATGTTTCTCATGAGGTCAATCATATCCTTATTTGCACAGAATAGGTGCTGTTTAAATTTCCCTACTCTTCATGTCTTTCTGAGCTTCTTTCTTTTTGTACGTCTCTTGTTTCTCATTAGTAAAGGCTATCCAGGATTTTGTAGATTCTTTATGGTGATCTGGAATTATTTCTCCTGTATGCATGTTTGTAGGTTTAAATATATTGTATATTAAATGGAAATTACTTTCAATTTTAGCTGCTATAGCATTTAATTTCTTTACAATTTTATTTTCATGAATGGTGGGACAAAACTTTCCCAGCTTTGCTAAGATTTAACTTACTGTGAGTGAGACTTTCCACATTAACATCTATTTCCAATATCAAAAAAGCGATCATTGTATTCCCCAGATTAGTCAACTTCATCTCCCATAAGACAACATTTTCTTGCACTAACAATTTTATTGTAATAACACAACACAGGCAATTTCATCCAAAGCTGACATGTTTCACTCTGCACAAAACTGAACAAAGTGGAATCACAGAATTAGAGAGTCGTAAAGGTTCTTTTAAGAAGAACTACAGAACTGATAAGCACACTGGCCACTATATAAAAATGACAGTAGCTGAACTGCATATTAACAAGATAAGCCACTGTCAGAAGTGTTCCGTTTTCTTGAATTCCAAAAAGTAATGTATGCTGTTACTAGAAATGATACCATGCTGCACAATGACTAACCATCAAGCCAGGTTAATGAGCCTTGAAAGCAGTAGAGCTTTCCCATTCTGCTGACAATAAATATTAGTATATTTTTAAAAGAAAAGGATACAAATTTATTTGTGAAATGTAAGCATAAAGGAAGAGGCATCAGCTGCTGGCCAATAGCTAAACAATGAGTGTCTGGTAAATCTCTCTACTGGCAAGAAAGGCAAATGCGCAGTTGCTCTATCCAACTTCTATTGACTTGTGGATAGTCAAAACAGTTCCGTTCAATCCCAGCTGTACTTATATGTGGAAAAAGGTGCTTCCTGATTAAAAGGTAGTCTTTTCACCTAGATATCCATATTCCTGCTAGTCAAAACAGATCAAAATAATTTAGTGTCATTTTTATTTACTATCTTTAATATTGCAATGAAACATAAATATATCACTTCTTCCTAGATTGAAAAAGTTGGTAGGAAAGGTCTGGCATGGGATTGAATATCCTTTCCCTCTACACATGTGTTAGATTATGTCATTGAGCTTATCCATGACTCTCAGTAATCTTTTCTCTGTTTTAGGTCAAACTGCCACTATCATTATTATAAGAATATATTCGTATCCAACCATTCTTTCACTGAGCTCATCTTGAAATGCCTGGACATGAATTTGTTCCACAAAATTTATTTCTATGCATTGTTTCTCCTACTAAATTGGTTGATTTGTTCATTTAGAAAACATCATATAAAACAGAACATGTTTAAGATATAACAAATAAGGATGAATTTCTACAAAGAACCAATCATGCTCCAACAGTTCTTGCTATAGACATTCATGAGTAATGCTAAAAAGATATGGAAAACAGAATGATGATCCCAAAGGGCTATTATATGAATTCTATTGGGCATTCAACAATGTATATTGAAATAAATCTAGCGGTCACTTCCCTTCAACCTACTGTAAGAAAGAAGAGGACTTAGCTCTATGTGTGAAACTTCTTGTAAATGTCTAAGAAATTAACTATAATTGTAAGAAGTGAAGTTAGTATTCAGAATAGAGAGAAAGCAAAGTGGCTCATGGTGCAGCACCTGTAAATCATACCCATAAGGGACAATGATTTATTGGTAATACCAGAGAAGAATTAAAAATTTCTGTTCCCTTTCAATATTGGGACACTATTTTGATTCACACTAATCGCTATTTAGAAAGGCTGTGCAGACTTTGAAAATTATTCAGAAAATGTCCTTTAGACTTCATGCCAGTGTGAGCATAGATCTTGTCTGATGTTAATTAAAGCAGCCTCTATATTTTCAGCAGTCCATGCCAGCCTGAAAAAAACAGTGTGGATGCTTTCAGAATTGCATTAACTTTAATTGGTGAGCTCTCCAAAGTGAAAACATAGAAAAATTAGCTGCTTTAGGGAATAACAGAGGGGTGTTATGTTTCTACTGGTGCAAGGTATGAAAACTTTCCCCAAATACTATTTGAAATGTGTGGAGGTCTACTATTTAGTTACAATCCATAACATGATGCAATTTGAATATTTTTGGCTTGTATTTTGTGTTGTAAACAATTAGTTTGATCCTAACTTCAGTCACAGATTGAACTAGAATTCAGTGAAGAGAGCTATTTTCTTCCATTTATATTTTCTCTATAGACCTCTTTGTAAATTGTTTTTGCATAGGCTTTCTTATTTATTTAGCCATAACTTTACCAATTTTTAAAGTAAAAAACCAAATACTAAAATAATAAGATTTGAGTTAATCATATCTTTAATATAGTTACTCTGACTCAGAAAGAATTTCTTAAAACAGCAGAATTTATCCTTACAAAGAAATTCAAGCAATATTGTAAAAACTCGCGACATTGGAAATGAATGTTGGTCATGTTAACATATTGATAATTTGTGAATTTTAATGAATAATATGATCCAGTGCTTTCCTTTCTTCAAAAAATCCAAAGATAGAGACTCAAGTAGAAATATAGAAAATGCTTTATTATTTCTATGTCTGAATTATGCCAATCTTTGTTTTGAAGAAGTCTAGGTCTCCTAGGTAAAAATAGAGTTAAGTTTGTCTATTAATCAAAATTGCTCTTTATTTCAATATATATTTATATTTATCAGAAACAAATTCAACAAACCATTATGGTATTACCAAACATTACCAGTTAGATACCCCAATAAATCTTATAAATAACACAGGATACCAGGGAATCTCACTATATTTGATGATATATTAGGATTTTGTCATCATTTTATCCTGACATTATTAGGCTAATTTTAGAATTAGAAAATTCTAAATTCCAATTTGTGTGTAACATTTTCAGCTAAGATGTGTATGCTAAAATATGCATATTCCAAGATTTACAAAAATAACAAAGATTTTAGGACATTTAGTAAAAGTACACATTTTCAATATCCATTAATCCACAAACATGTAGCTTTTCACAAGAGCAACATCTGCAGTGGAAGTCAAACAGGTCAGTCTAATGAAAGCAGAAATATGTCATAGCAATACAAACTCTGCCCCTTTTGTACTCTTGGTGTAACACTGCATCCAGAGGGATGGAGATTATGGCAATTTTATTTTTATTTTTTATTTTTTGTCAAAAGCCGCAGATGCTCATATTTAATAAATGAACCTTTCACCTATTCTTTTACTGTCCAATTGAGCTAAATATTTTCTTCTTTCAAAATATAAACAATCGACTAATAGAAACTACTAGTTGATTTTTGTAGTCGAGATCTCATAGGATACTCATAGTTTTATATAACTGACGAACTTGGAACTTTGCTTGATTTGTTAGCAGTGAGTATAGAATAAAATCTTCAGCTCTGTTGTTTTTACTTGCAGCAAGAAGAAAACACAAATCAGTGCTTTTCAGTGTCTTTAGTAACTCACCAGAAGTGATTTTTATAGTTTATTTAACATATGTGTGATATTGGGAACAATTAATAGCATAGTTAAAGAGGCTATTTAAATAGTTTCAGCTAACAGAAAATGCATGCTATCTTGTTGAAATCCCTTTATCTCAACATCATAAGCACTAATAGTTGTCACCTTGTACTATCGTAATCAGTGACAGCATCTCCTAAAAGTTAATGAGCCATAGCACAGTGAAAGGAATAGTCTCCAGAGAAAGAACTCACATCATTCTTACAGTTATATTACTCTCCACAGAAGGCAGATAAGGTGCTAAATTGCCTTAAATATGCTAAGTGTTGATTCATAGAATATGCAAATTTAACTTATAATAGTAGAAAACTATAAATATGTTTAATTATAGAATGGGTTATTATGTTAAATTCTTCCACTATATATGGAAGTTTATTTAATTGATAACTAGAAAGTGAAGTGTTTAATTTGGTTTGGTTGTATATTCTTTTTCTTTTAATGACTTTGTAATCCATTGAATGGTGTGAGTTGGAGCAACTGAATGGAGTTGAGCATTTATTGGCATTCCTAACACCTACACAGAGCTCATAGCAGATATTTTCTCTTTGTATCCAGAGAAAGAAATATCTGTTGCTACCTAGGATTGAACTCACAGCCTTCTGATTGGCAGGTGAGAGCTCCACCTCTAGGCCACCATGCCACTCTTTTTTCACACTAGAATAAGCAACTAAAAGGGAGCTCTGATGATGTTACCTAGTTTGGGTAATGGTACCTAGTTTGGGTCTGCAAGAAAACAACCAAGCTCTGAGTACCAAGAACCCCTCAATTAAAAAGTGTACAAATTTTCACTTAGTCTAGAGACTGGAAAAGATGACCTTAGCAGAAATTCCCTAGAATCATTATCTAAGCAAAAAGGAATAAAACATTTTTAAGGCCTGGAAAACAAGATAATATTCAGAAGTGATTCAGGCAAATGCCTTCCTAATTTACAGAGATATGACAAGGGCAGTGGAAAAGAAAGTGACCTATCATGGAATTATTTAATATATTTATATATTAAGTAATCAGAGCCTATAGTATATGGTTTGGTTATGACTGTTGTTATGACCCTGAATCAATCTCTATATGAAAGAAATTAATGTGTTGTTCTTTACTTTGTGTCCAGAAGTTATAATTTATCAAAATATCATAAAGTGTAGATTAGGGTGGGGGCTAAAAGAATAATTCAACACTGCCAGGAAAAAAATCTATACTATATTTTCAGCAACTGCTTATTGGTATGCATTGTTTGTTTACATTAAAGGGTAGTTTTGTTGTTGTTATTGTTGTTTGGGCTTTTCTTTTAAGAAAGGAAGAATCATTAGATCAAACTGACAACTTCAAGACTTTGCTTACATCAAAGTGTTACACATGGTGATGTATAATGTATACTACCTATGGGAGTAAGAGATACAGGTTACCCACCAGAATATTCTAAAAAAGAAAGATGTCTTATAGATTTTTGGCATCCTAACCATCCTGGCCAAAGAAGCAGTTCAGCTAAATTGCAATACCAGTATCAGTGCATAATGGGTGAACTCTGGAAATTGAATTTCACATAGTCTGAGAATTTGTGTGTTAAAATAGAAACCCTTTGCCTGAAATTGGTAAAAATCTATATTGGTAAAAACACTTGCATCCTAATCCAGAAATGATTTTTTTTAATGAACTTGCATTCCTATAGTAAGAATTTTCTTATCTAATACATCAAGAGCATGAATAAAGAACCAATATCTACACAATGCATTATGTAGAGATTAATGCATACATTTCAGATAGTAGCACTTGTCAGAGTTTGTTGCAGCACACACAATCAGACAATTCAGCAGGATTCAAAATGTCTTTATATACATAACAACACATAAGGCATACAATACCCTTGTAGGTTTTTCACATTGTGGAGAAGAGAAATAGCAAGTACAAACACAGCACAAAATGGAGAAGGCAAAAATGGAGGAGAGAGAAACTAGTGCCCTCAAACTTATATACAGAACAGTTAAGCCATGCCCATTAACTATCTCTTATGGCCCCATACAACAAATACAATGTTTCAGTTACCAAAAAAGCTCTCATTGGCTGACCTGGTGCTATGACCTATTCCAGGTAATGAATATACTGGCACTCCTCCCTTTATAACTGGAATAGACATAAAACTGAATAACTTAATATTCTTCCCATAGTGCGCTCCACCCAATGGCTTGGTCATTATGTCTGCCAGATTGTCCTCTGAAGTACAGTGAAGCAAGCAAATTAATTTACATTTGATGGCTTCTCTTACATTACAATATTTAATGTCCACATATTTCCTTCTATTTTTTACTCTGTCACCTGTTGCCATTTTAATGCACTTATGTTAGAGCATATTTTTACACTTTTTTGTGCCTTTACAATTAATTGTCTTTTTGAACAAAGTGTTTCAGAGAGTAATCATATTAGATGGAGCCATGGCTACCAGCTACCAAAATTAAATTTTCAAGATTTGTGGATTTATTGTTTCTTGAAATGTCCATGTTTGCATTTGATCAATTTTAATACTTTACTTGCTTTGTTCCATTAAAGATATAAATGATTTTAAATAGTTTTAATTATGGCTTTGTAATTAGACATTTTTCTCTATCAAATATTTGAAGCAGCAAAACAGCAATAACAACTCAATAACTTTTTTTTTAAATAAACTGTTGTTCTAATTAATCTAGTTGCAGACTTTGGTGCAAGCCTTGCAAATTAGAAAAAATTCTCTTCACTGGAGGGATTTACAAAGCTGTCTGGAATACCAGTCATCTTTCACAAGTCACATATAATATTGCTCTATACTGAATGAATGCACTTCAGCTTCTATGCAAGAATTTAATGAAAGATTTTACACAGCTGGCATTTGATATTGGTTAGATTAGGGTACATATATCACAATGATATTTTCATACTTAATATGGTAGTCATGCAAAAAAGAAAATTATATGCTTCCAGTATAAAATTTTCACTGACATACAAACAAAGAATTAAATAAAAATCTAAATAAAGAATAGTAAGATATCTATTTATTTAGACATCAAACCTTAAGCTGAAAAATAAGTAACTTATTATTTATTTAATTTTAGCAGCTGAAATAATAGTTGTTCAACTATGGAAATAATGGAAAATCTTAAACACTCTTAACAATTGAGTTGTATAACAATGTCTTCAACTGCTATAAAAGCTCACAGATGTAATTTAAGTAGCAATGTATGTTAAATAGTAACTATATTTGTTGTTATGGGAAGAATATGCAAGGATATGTTAAGACCAGGATGGTTAAATTGGGTCCAATGTTTTTAATGTTTATTAAAAAACTTTTTAGAAATAAAATTTAAAAAAATCTTACAGATGAAGTCAGAATAATGAAACATCAGGGGCAAGAACCAAAAATTTTTCAAACCTGGGTGAAATATTTTAACTATAACAGATCTATTATTTGTAAGGACACATAGTAAAAATGAAGGGGTTTATTATGTCTTTCTCTCTACTATTTATTTTCCACCATTTTTCTTTTTTCCTTTTACAAATTTATTCATTTATTACAAATATGTATTGACTGTTTAAAAGAAGTTTGAAACATGCTATCAGCTATCAGTTAAAATCACATTTTAATGCCTACTAGCTAATTAAAATGTTATGTCTATACTTTGATGACAACTTGGGTCTTCCTTTGATGATAGTGATGGCTGATTCTTGTCATCGTTGCCTTATTGGAATATACAATACAGAAAAAGTAGGGGTGACTTAGCCCTCAACTCAGTCAGTCATCAAAATGTTCAAGTAAATTTGATTTGTATTTCTGGAGTTCAAACAATTATTCTGTTGGAAGAAATATCCATCTGGGTTCAGTTCCAAGTGGGGACAAAGACACTGGAAACATGGAGGCTGCTTGGAAAGATGGTTTAATGGTGGCCAGGATCACATGGCTTGAGATCCTGAACAGAAAAGGGCTGAGATCCTGTGTGCTCCCTGGCTTTATGCTTTTTCTGAGCTTTGAACTTTCTGGGGCACAGGAAGAATATCCTGATTGGTTGTCAAACTCCCAGGTGGTCTAGGGGTCTTAGTTAACATTGTAGGTTGTCCCTTAAGCTTGCCTGAGCCTTGCCATGTGGTGAGTTTCAGTTGCTAAATGGGTTCTATTATGATACAGATGATGGTGGCCCATTGAGAAAGGTGGGGAGAATGAGTGAGCTTAGCTGAGGCTTTAATGGCCCATTGACAAAGGGGGGGGGGAGTCAGGAAGCTCCTTTGTCTTTAAAACATGTTTCTCCATTTCTCATCCAGGGAAATATATTCTGCCTTTTAAATATTTTCTAAAATATTTTCATTCTTCTAGGAGGGGGTGGGTGCTAAATTCCTACAATCCCTACTTTTTTTTTTTTTTTCAAAACGTGAGTTTTGAAACATGCTCTTGGCAAAAAATTAAAATTGATCAAATCAATGGGTGCTTTTAATTTTTCTGATGCAAAGGAAGCCATTGATAGAGACAACAGAAAAAAGATTCCTTCAGTGGCTCCCAAAAGCTTTCAACCATGAAGGTCTAGCAGCCAGGGGAAAAGTTCTGGTAAGAATTTTACAGTATCCAATTTTCTATGCCAATTAATTTCAGCTGTTAGATATCACTTTCTGAGAGCTTCCAGTCAGGTCAAGCAAGCACACATCCCAAAATTTTCACAGCCATGGTTTTCCTTTAAATTACAGGCTGTCCATTTCCAAGGGTTGGTTACTGAACCTGCCCTAGCTCTTACTTTAGTCTATCCAAGATTTTTTTTTCCAGTCCAAATTGAGGTTAATCAGTGTGCAATCCAGGCTTTTTCCTTTCTTTTTTTTTTAAATTACGCACAATGAGCCCTGGGACTTCTACTCATTAGACCACCAGTGCAACATATCTTGCTTTACTGGGCAACTGGGCAGCATCATTTGTGAGTCATAGTCAGGGCTTGGGTTTTGGATATCACTTTTTCTGCTATCTCTTCAAGAGAGGAATTGCCTGAGGGGATGCCCTCCCCATGGAATTAGCAGGAGATCTGACTCCTTGGGCTTTTAGTGCCACAGAGCAAAATCAACCTAGGGGAAGCCTTGTGTGGAGGTAAGTGAAGGGAATAGACTAATTCTGAATGATGTGTCTCTCTGTGTGTGCCTGTGTATGTAGTTACCTTTACAATTCAGGCAATACAAACAATACAAACATGCTGGACAAATTTCCCTACCATTAGACAGAAATCTCAGGTGTTCACAACTTGTGATAGCCACTTTCAAATACAATCCTTACATGAATACTTTAGACTGATTACAATATAAAGGAGACAAGACAGAAAGACCTTACAATGAATTTCCACCCTTCCCCATAGTCTTTCCAGTTGTCTTCTGGGGATTGAAAAGAGTCTTTTAGTCTTTACTTGTACATCTCAGGGTCCTTTCTTTCATGTCTGCTAGGTAGCATGCTTGGTAATGAGGCTGGTTAGTCAGGCTTGGAAGGTCTGCTCCACTCTGGTTGCTGTGATGACTTTCAGTGGGGGTTGGATTCAAACTCAATTCCTGGCTCCAACAAATGGAAGGTCTCCTCTGGGGGCAGCATCTGGAACCATGTGCTCTGCTTCCACAGTTGCAGAGTCATCTTTTCAGGGCTGAAAGACATTAGAACAGGATCTCCTCCCCACTTTTGTGGGTAATCTTCTCAGGAAAGGCATTGTAACAGGATTAAAAGGGGGGGGAGATATCTTGCAGGCAGAGTTTGAAAAGATACAACACATCAATATTGCAGTTACTAAAAGGTAATGCAGTTTCAACAAAATGCAGTTTCAACAACTGATGAGAAAGAAAAAACTTGATTCGCATGCTTCAGGAATGAACAGGTAAAATCATTTAAACACACAGTAAATGCAAGACTGAATTTTTTTTTCTCTTGTAAGTGAACTTAAAACGTTTCCTCATAAACTTGTCTTGTAAGTGAACTTAAAACATTTCCTTATAAACTTGAGTTGTTACTTTAAGATAAAGAGAGAGAAGGAGACAAAAGCAGAAATGAAAAGTTCTTTGTACCCAATTTCCGGTGGCCACACGAAAACAGGGCAAATGCTCTTTCTTTTCTTTCTCTCCTTTCCCTATTTTCATTGTTTCAACCTTTTGTTTTTGTTTTTCCCTAACAATTTAAAATTCTTGTCTCTAGAGATCAAATACATTTTACAGTTACAATTACCTCAAGGGCCCACAAAGACAGACATACACACATAAAAAACAAGGAGGACAAAGAGAAGAAAACAAAAGTCTGAGATTTACACACACTGATCATTCCGCCATAAATCTCAGTTAAATTAGGAAGGCACAAATCTTAACAGACAGACCACGTGGTTCCATAGAAGACAGAGAAAGAGACAAACAAACAAACAAACAAACAAAACCCAAACATTCCTATTTATATATTTCCTTTTCTTTTAAGTACCTTTATTTAGCCAAATTTGTTTCCTATTCTCATCTTTATTACACAATTTCCTCAATTTCTTTTCTCTCTCTCTTTTCCCTATTTTCATTGTTTCAACCTTTTGTTTTTGTTTTTCCCTAACAATTTAAAATTCTTGTCTCTAGAGATCAAATACATTTTACAGTTACAATTACCTCAAGGGCCCACAAAGACAGACATATACACATAAAAAACAAGGAGGACAAAGAGAAGAAAACAAAACTCTTGAGATTTACACACACACTGATCATTCCCACCATAAATCTCAGTTAAATTAGGGAAGGCACAAATCTTAACAGACAGACCACGTGGTTCCATAGAAGGCAAAGAAAGAGACAAACAAACAAAACAAAAACCCAAACATTCCTATTTATATATTTCCCTTTTCTTTTAAGTACCTTTATTTAGCCAAATTTGTTTCCTATTCTCATCTCTTATTACACAATTTCCTCAATTTCTTTTTTCGCATACCAGGCAAAACTGGCAGCCTGCGGGCATCCAGGGCCCCAAGCAGGTCTCCTAGGGGATTTCCCGCCACCCTCGAGCTACTGCTTCCCATGTTTCCCTCTCCGATGTGAGGTTTTATTTTTCACTTTGGCTTAGCCGGGTGGACCCTCCTACAGTTTTCAGAAAAAAAAGTTCTGGGAAGGACTTCGACTCCCTTCTGTCGAAGTATGGGCCCCTTCCTGTTAAGGGAGCTTCGTTTTGGATCAAAAAGGTGATCCCAGAGGACCTACTGCCACTCCAGCAGGTACGAGCACCTCCTCAACACTGCTTCCTGCTTCCTTTTTCGCATACCAGGCAAAACTGGCAGCCTGCGGACATCCAGGGCCCCAAGCAGATCTCCTGCTTTTTTCTTTACTCTCTTAATTGCTTCATTCACACTTACTTTCCTCTCGCTCGGCTTCCGTTCCCAATAAACACAAAGTTCCACGTTTGGCTTCCCCCCCTTGCTTTCTCTAGCCTACCGGTCACGGCTTGGTGGAGCTAGCAGTAGGCAGAGGTGCGGCTAGAGGTTGCTCAAAGAGGTGGAATCAGATTGTTTCCTCAGGTGGAATCCCACACACACACTTCTTCCTTCCCTAACAGAAGGTCCTGTGCTCTGGCAAAACCCCCATGCTCTCCAGACTTTTGGTCTTTCTGCGGCTAAGAAATGCACAGAGGAAGCAAGATCCAGCTATGATTGGGAGAAGGGCTCTCTCATTCACACACATGCAGGCATACACATATTTCCCATACTTTTCCATGCTTAAAATTAAAATTTAGAGGTACTCACCTTCTTTCCAAGCAGTCTTTGAGCTCAACACTCAAAACCCCTTTAAAACCTAGTTCCAAATGGCCAAGGTCCAGGAAAACTTACCCACAGACTCAATGGGTCTGCTGCTAGCAAGGGAGGCTTACCTGGGCCAGGTCCATTGGTTAGGTTAGCTTGGAGTCCCATCTGTGGGTGCCAATTGTTGGAAGAAATATCCATCTGGGTTCAGTTCCAAGTGGGGACAAAGACACTGGAAACATGGAGGCTGCTTGGAAAGATGGTTTAATGGTGGTCAGGATCACATGGCTTGAGTTCCTGAACAGAAAAGGGCTGAGATCCTGTGTGCTCCCTGGCTTTATGCTTTTTCTGAGCTTTGAACTTTCTGGGGCACAGGAAGAGTATCCTGATTGGTTGTCAAACTCCCAGGTGGTCTAGGGGTCTTAGTTAACATTGTAGGTTGTCCCTCAAGCTTGCCTGAGCCTTGCCATGTGGTGAGTTTCAGTTGCTAAATGGGTTCTATTATGATGCAGATGATGGTGGCCCATTGAGAAAGGTGGGGAGAATGAGTGAGCTTAGCTGAGGCTTTAATGGCCCATTGACAAAGGGGGGGGGAGTCAGGAAGCTCCTTTGTCTTTAAAACATGTTTCTCCATTTCTCATCCAGGGAAATATATTCTGCCTTTTAAATATTTTCTAAAATATTTTCATTCTTCTAGGAGGGGGTGGGTGCTAAATTCCTACAATTCAAAAATATCCTTGAATATAGATAATAGATTATACATCCCACCTGCAGTTTTTCATTACTATAAAGCTTTTTTCTCTTGTTTATAAATTACATGAGAAAAAAGCATCAATGTCAAACTACAGTCAATAATTTATATTTCCTATCCTGCCTATATTATGCAAAATATGTGGACTTATAAAGAAAACCAATTCATTATTCCATTATTTTTGGCTAACTATCTTTTTTTTCTTACTGATATCTTCACCTTGTGGTTATATCTGTAATAATAATAATAATAATAATAATAATAATAATAATAATAATAATATAATAGGTATAAGTTCATATACCTATGGGATATAAATGCAAATAAAAAAAATAAATTAAAAAAAATATTAATGCTAGGAGCACCAATTGACAAAAGGATGATATAGAGATTACCTTTCTAACCTTCTGCCCCTGGGAATAAAGAAACTGGCACAAGTTATTTATACCTATTACTAATTTTTCCAAAAATATGTTTAAGAAGATAATAAACTTGGCTTTTTCCTGATCTAGGGCTGACAACAAATAGTGCCGCTTTAAAGCCATATTGTTTGGGTCCAAAAAACCAGTCACAACACTGCACTTTCTCTTCCTGTCATGGCTATTCCCTCACCATCAGTAGTAATTCCATTTTTTTTTTAACAAAACTGTCTTTCTATTTGTTCAAAGAGGAAAAACTAGAAGAGAGGTTGTATCACTTCCACCTGTGTTTAAAGACTGAAATTATATTATTACCACTGAGAATCTGGTACCTGACTCTCTCTCAGGATGTATTATAAATTATACTGCATTTTTCATTTTTATCTATTGATAAAAAAGTGGTATGTGTTTGGGGAAAGTAAGCTGTCAAATATGGGTGTGAGAATGGAAGTAAAATATTAATTATAGGCATCAAATCACACCTTTTACCCTCAAAAAAGTGGGTGGAAATGTCTGTGCATTTTATAGAGTGAATATTGTGGCGGGTGAGAGGGATTGGTGCCACTTGTCACTGCTACTGCCGCCTGTCACCGCTGCCACTGTTCACCACTGCCGGGCAATGCTGGAGCCTTTGCTGCCAAGCAGCTGATTGGCGGTTGGATTGGCTTCCTGGAATACCACCAATCAGTTTTTCTAGGTGGCAGGGATTGCCACTGCCGATTGCCGCCTCCGCCACTGTTTGCCATTCGCTGCTGCCTCTGATCCCCGCCACCTACAACAGCTGATTGGTGGTATTCCAGAAGGCAAATCCAATCACCAATCAGCTGCTCAGTAGCAAAGGCTCCAGCATTCCCCAGCAGCAGTGAATGGTGGCAGCAGTGACAGGAGGCAGTGGTGACAGGCAGTGGCAGCAAACACCACCAACCCCCCTTCCCCGCTGCAATATGTGCTCTGTAAGACACACAGACATTTCCATCCATTTTTGGGCGGGGGGGAGTGTGTCTTATAGTGCCAAAAATATGGTAGTTACATGAGATCTGATACTGATATTAACAGTACAGTTAGGCAAGCTGCAGAGGCCATTTAACAGGAATATCTCAGATTTCATTTTGAACTGTGGTTGCAAAACTTCAATCCACAAGTTGACTGATTTAGCACATTAAACCAAATTTGTGCCTTCAAGAGATTGTACAGTTACAGAGCAGGGATTAAGATATGAGACATCATCTTTTCCTTAAAATTTCAATTCATCATTAAACTACCAAGCAATTTTAAATAGGTCAATGAGTTTTAAAATTAGCATGGCAGACATTTCAAAATAGGGTGGTTTAAACCTTAAAGGGATATTGACTTTGTATAAGTATGTTCTCAAAATTGCTTTGTAAAGCCTCTTCCAGCAATTGCCAGAAAGACTAAGAAAAAACAGTGAGGCAATGGCCTCCCTCCTCCATCATCACTCTTTCTGACCACATGCTCTTGCAAAAGTACAGTCCTAAACATGCACAAAAATATTTAACAGGTTTTTGCAAATTGAGAGGCCCTGCAAGGCAATAACAGTTATATTATTTCTCTTTGCATGGACAAAGTGAATTGTGATACATTCACAACACTAATCAGCTTTTTATAAATTAGATTAAATCAGAAATGCATCAGATTAAGGATAATTAATACCCATACGTCTTAAAATAATTAAAACAATCAGTTAAAACTTAATGCTTAAGTATTGCTGGTAGGAAACTGATGAGAGAAGATTGAAATGAAATGCTTTCACCTAAAAGTTATTTCTTGCCAGAGAAAGCATAGTATGTTTTTATATCCAGACAGTGAGGAAAGACAATGTCCGTTATAAATTTTAACTTCCAGACCAAAGGTTTGCAAAACCACAGTCATCAAAACATTAAAAGTAAGAACACTTTAGTAAATCCTAAACTAACTCAGACTAACCCAGTTGGAATATATTAACCTGCAGACAGAAAGAAATAAAGTCCTCAGATGGAAAGAAATGAAGAAAAATCAGTATAAAAACAAGCCATTTTAATAAACTGTGGAAAAAAATCACTAAAACAATAGGTTTTGGAAACCTGGCATCTGTAAAAAGCCTTCTGGGCTTGAATTCAATACATACCTGTCAGAAAATATTGATGAAAAATGTGCATTTACAATTTTAAATAAAACATGAATATGGAACCTGCTCCTAAATTCAATTTTTCCAGAAGGAAGGTAAGCCTTATTTCAAAACATGTTATTTAGACAAAAAGATTTAATTAAGACAGTGTTGTTGGCAACAAAATTACCTCTGAGCTAAGCCACTGAAATTATTATTGACAAAGAACACAAATATCAATTACCATAACCATATTTATACTCATTGCTCCTACAGACCCTTTTGATAAATTACTGTGATATTTGTTAATATGTGTGTGTGCCTATATACCTACCTACTTATCCTTGGAATATATTCAAGGGAATTATCAATTACTTGAACATTTTTTTTCTATTGTAAGCATTTTTTTTCATAATATGCAAAGTTTCCCATTAAAATTAAATGTGGGAAATTCAAAGCTGATGAAAGAAAACACAATTTCTCACTGCATTAAACTATAAAACATGCTGTCTTCAGATGTGGTGATTCATATCCCAGGCAGCCATTTACACAAACCTCTCTAGGAAAGGCAGCAAACCAAACATCAATAACTAAGATTAAAGTGGCATGTTAAGCCACTTAAACTTGGGGAAGAAACAGAAAATGAGAAAGATTTAAACTTGATTTTTTATAAACAGCTGGCAAGGGAATACCTGAAGGATTTTGTTTGTCACACTTTAAAATATTAAATCCTAAGGTCATAATTTCAAAAGAGAATTAAGGAGATAAAATGTAGAACATTTTGATCAGGGGTGGTAGTCACTTACCTTCGCTACTGGTTCACAAAAGTGAGTGCACATGATGATGTGATGCCCACCTCTGTGCATGCGCAGGGCCTTCTGCACATGCACAGAGCATCACGAACAGGATGTAATGATATCCAGGTGGGTGGGCAGAGCCTCCCACAGCCGTCGCTACCAGTTCACACGAACCAGATAGAACCGGCTGAATACCACCACTGGTTTTGATGATGAAATATAATACCAATTAAGACACGTGTAATCTCCCTTTCTAAAGGGATGTTGTGGCTCAGTGGCTAAGATGCTGAGCTTGTTGATCAAAAGGTCAGCAGTTCAGCGGTTCGAATCCTTAGTGCCACGTAACAGGGTGTGCTCCCATTACTTTTCCCAGCTTCTGCCAACCTAGCAGTTCGAAAGCACATAAAAAATGCAAGTAGAAAAACAGGGACCACCTTTGATGGGAAGGTAACAGCGTTCTGTGCACCTTTGGCATTTAGTCATGCCGGCCACATAACCACAGAGACGTCTTCGGACAGTGCTGGCTCTTCAACTTTGAAACAAAGATAAGCACCACCCCCTAGAGTCCGGAACGACTAGCACATATGTGCAAGGGGAAACTTTACCTTTAATCTCCCTTTCTACAAATCTATAAATTCTTTGGGAATTTTTTCACAAATAACTTTGGACATAATTGATGTGTCCAGAGAAATTCTAAGCTGCTGAACCTGAAATAGTCAAAAAGAAAGGAAATGTGACACAAACATTTGTAAACAGATTAGCTCTGATAATTTTGACTTGCTGCACAAGGGAAAGCGGAGGTAAATAGCTGTTACTATTAGTGCTCAGGGATTTCCATCTGGTGTCATTTTATCTCAAAGTTGTTGGGTCTCTATTTAGAGGAACAGTTGTTGTTTTTTCCTGGGCACATTCTTTGGGCAATGTTTGGGTAGGCACATCTAAGCTTAGTGGCATTAGTCTCAAAAATAACCATGAAGCAATTAGCCAGGAGTGCATAGTTTGTGAAAACCAACACATGTGACTGTATAGAATAATTCACTCTGAACTCCTCCTACTTCCAACTCCTGAAGTCATACAGGCTTAAGTCTACACAAAACACAATTTCTTTCAGATGTTCATTTTGGTATATAAGCAAAAGGCAACTCCGCCACTCCACTCTCCTCTTTAGGAAGATGAAGTTTTGGAAAGCTGTAGGCATTTTCTAGAGGGGAAAGGAAATAAGCAAGAAACAGCATGCTGGGGTAGAAAGAAGAAGAAGAAAGCAGCAGCAGCAGCAGCATTTTCAGGTTCTCACTGCTTTTATCAGAATGACAAACCCAGCATCTCAATATCAAAACACAATTAGTGGGGTACAAGGAAATAAATGTCTAAGTTTAATTTTTGTTTCATGTGTGCTACAACTACTTGTGTTTCTGCATAATTAAAGGTGTTGTCTTTTCTGTCAGTTTGAATCAAACTATCAGGGAGGGATGTCATGCTATTCTTAAAAGCAAATATACTCTTATTGGCAGCAGTTCAGTGTCACCTTGTCTGCCAGAATTTGTATATTTACTTTTTGGTCCCTACTTTCGCATTAATTGGCACTTGTTGGATTCCTGAAACTGAGCAATACAATCATAATCTTTTCTAGCATTGATTACCTGCATTAGTATATTAAAACTAGAGGTTTTTTCTTTTTAATAAACTGTAATTTTATCTTTTCCCTATAAAATTGGATTAGTCACATACTTTAATATTTTATAGCTAGGATAGTCTAGCATTTTTCCTCTTTTACCTATTAATGGCCATAAATTTAACACAGAATATGGAAACCATATTTGTCTCAGACACACCAAGGTGAGGAAGGGAGATTAGATGAGATACTACTTATAATAAAAATGGTGTCAGCAAGAACTATTTAGCTACTATTTCAAGAAGCAGGAGATAGGATTAGGATATCATGAACCAGAATGCTTCTAAGCGTGGACCTCCAGCTTTTCACCCTGTGGGATCTGCCAAATTATAATTTCAAGGGTGTGTATCATTTTATCTACGGGACCGTCTACTGCCGGCTTCTATCTCCCATCGCCCGGTACGCTCCCACAGAGAGGGACTCCTCAGGATGCCGTCAGCCAAACAGTATCGATTGGCGGCCCCCAGGGGGAGGGCCTTCTCTGTGGGAGCTCCGACCCTGTGGAACGAACTTCCCCTCGGACTTCGACAATTACCTGACCTTAGGACCTTTCGCCGCGAACTTAAAACTTATTTATTTCGTATGGTTGGACTAGCCTGATTTTTATTTTTATTGGATGGGTTTTTTAAATTTTGTGATTTTACGGGGGAGTACGTTTTTTAACATTTTGGGCATTTAAATTAGTTTTTTAAGGGATGTTTTTAATTATTGTGTGTATTTATATTTTATCTGTCTGTTCACTGCCCTGAGTCCTTCAGGAGAAGGGCGGTATACAAATTAAAATATTATTATTATTATTATTATTATTATTATTATTATTATTATTATTATTATTATTATTATTATTATTATTATTATTATTATTATTATTATTATTATTTAACATTTTTAAAAGGATATATTTAAGCTATATTGAAATAAAAGAGCCACGACTAATCTATTGGGTGGTGAATGGTGAAAAGTAAGTTTTCATTATTTTATTGCTTTCAATTGCAATATATTTTGTGGCAAAAGTTTAAAATTACTATTATTATCACTACTCATGTACATACACAATACACTATACACATATGACATAAATATATGGTTGCATGTTATTTTCATTCCTTGAACATTGTTAGTGATAAAAATGATAAACTGTTCTAATAGATACAACAATGTCCATGAAAATATAAATCATGTAATTTATATAGGAAGGAAAGAAGGGAGGGAAAAAGGAAGGAAGGAGAAAGGAAATGGGGCAGGGGAAAGGAAAGAGGAAAGGAGAAAGGAAAGGAAAGGAAAGGAAAGGAAAGGAAAGGAAAGGAAAGGAAAGGAAAGGAAAAGAAATTTCTGATGCTGTCTGCAGCTTACCCCTGTTTTTTTGCCCATCTATGGTCACTCTGGTTCTCTGTAGGTAAGGAAATGCCTGATAATTTAAATGGATTGTCTGGTTGTCTGTAAAAGTCTTTACCACTCTATAGTTCTCTCTTCTTCTTTGTACTCCATTGTTCTTCATCCACCACAACTGACTAACATTGGAGATATCTCATCTTGAACCAATGATTTCCTAAGGTTTTATACAGATGAAGACATATGGCATTCTACCCAGGATGCCACCAAGGGCTCTACTTCTAAGTCTTCATAACCCCCAACTGAAACCAGTTAACCTTGAGTGTGGTGAATGACTGTAACCCAGTGAGTCACACTTACAAGTCCAGAATACCACTGTTGATCATGGAAAAGACCCCTGAGAGCTACTTCTGCCTTTTACAAGACTGACCAGTGTGGATTCTGTCCCACGCCCAGGGATGAAAGACATTTAGATGCTTCGTCCTCTATAATTAAATTCCCTGTTTCTTTTCAGTGGGCAAAATTCCCTAATGGTTGACTATTTTTGCTTTTTTTACTACATCCTTCAAAATGGTATCCATGATATCCTTTCTAAAAGGGGCATCTATCATCCTCCCATTCTGTAATTCTCCTTCTGGAGACTAAATCAAACAAATAGCAGGAACAGAAAACAAAGTGCAACATCCTTCCCCTCCAAAACCTTACCTGGGATTTACTAGATTTTCCTTGGTTTCCTTTTCACCCACACAAATACACATGCAATATTTAAGCATTAAATGCTTTAAAAAATCATTTATGTTTTTAGAATTTTGTTTTAAGGACGACACAAAAACTCTTTTCTGGTTTCTGTTCTGTGGAATGCAGCCAACTCAGCCTGTTCCAGTGAAACATTATGGACTATTTTGTTCCAAACACATTTTTAACTTGTTGATCATTCCTAGATTAGTTTTACTGGCTGTCTGCATTGCAGCTTCATAGGATTACAATTCAATGGGTAACAAAATTCTGTAATGTGTATATTGGGTACTTTAACATAAAATTTGGAGAAAACGAATGTCTACATTGTGTTTCGATTCTTTCTCCCACACTGAATGAGCAATCAGTGGATTCAGCAGTGCAACCGCTCTTATATTATATGATCAGAATGCCCTCAAGAGTCTGCAATAAGTACCTAGATTTCTAGGTTTCATTCCCAAGTACATATTCTCATAACAAACTCACAGTAACTGATCAATCCTAAACTGGTTAATTATTGTATAAATACAGAATCTTTAAAGCGGTAAAAGCTAAACAATGTTCTAAGCAGATATTGTAAGTTTCAAAATGGAAGTTAGCAGTTTTTTGTTTTTTTAAACAACTTCATAATACATGCATACAGACTTTCACACTTTGATCATTCATAGAATCTCAAATGTAAAGTTAATCCTACTTGGGCCATTTTTTATTTATTTTTTATTTATTTATTTTTTTTTGAAGGGAAAAAAAAAACCCATTCCTAAGAGCTCTGTAAGGGGCGTGCATAAGTGCACCAGTATGCCACTATCCCTGTCCTAATATTCCATTTTACTTACTCTTTTCATGTATTCAAATTATGTTTATATTTTTACATGTTATCTTATATATGCTTGACAAAATAAACAAATAAAATAAATAAATAAATAAAAATTGCCATCAAATATATAAGCATATTAGAAACTAATTTTGTACATAATTGTTTTTGTTTTTCCTCCTCTCTACGACCTTTTGTAAATAACCATATTTTTGTATCCCGATATTTGGCAATACTAAATAGAAACTTCCATGCTTTCTTATTAGAAGATATATTAAGAAGGAGAAATGAATAGATGCATTAGGCTCTATTATTATTATAGGATTAGAGAATCACTATCAATGTAATGAATAGTGCTAAAAATTTTGATTATTGCATAGAGATATTTGTACCCAGGTGACACACTGTTTAATGGAAGATGGAATATTTAAGTTAAAAACTAAAAAATAATAAAAGAAAGAAAGAAAAGAAACTTTCATGCTAAAATATTTTTTGTGCTAAAACCATATGTAGTATACAGTTGTTTAACTGTGTACTTATATTCTAAGAATTGTTCATAATGTTCTTTAAACTTTCATATTTGCAAGTAGGGATATTTTGAAACTAACCTTGAAACCCTTTAGGCAAAGAAAGTATTAACCTGAGGATCAGCCAATGCGGTTTGCTGATCAGTAATTCTTTTGTGAAGACTTAGCATGAAAGTGTTCAATCAATAAAGTAAAAGTCTCCATCAATCCGAGAAAGGCACTTTTTTTGGATTTTTTTCCTGCAGGGAAAAAAAATAAGTCTATTCTTCAGTCTTAACTGGGTAATTTATGGTGACTGATGGATGCAATGAGTTTATATCATTTTCTCCTGTATAGCAATAAATAAGATCATGAATTTATCTGATACTTCAGAGAAAATCTGATTCATGTGCTAAGAGACATATTACTTGTTTTCACAATTTTAGTTTTTCTACCCAATTTTATTTTAGAAATTCTTTCCATTTTAATAGCTGTTTTAATGGGCACAATACAATGTTAACTGATTGCTAATAGTAATTAAGTATGAGTTTCACGAATTTTGGACTTCTTTAAAATAAAGTTATCTGATAAATTAAGTAAGAAACTTACTAAGAAAGTGAATATTATGACTGGGCATTTAATTGTTCAATAAATTGTATTTACTATATTTAGAGGTAAGATTGCTGTCTTATCTGATTTTATTCACTGAATAATAGATAGATAGATATTAAAATGTGTAAATAAAATATTTTATTTGTTTTTGTTCATGAAATGAGAAGGATTTAATGAATGTACGCATTCTTAAATTTGATTGACTGTTTTCAATCCTAATTAAATTTGAAATATATAATAATAGTTAAAAATATTTTAATAAGTTTTTATTTAATTGTATCCTGACTTCAAACAAAGAGATTGTATTATATAATACAGCAATAACAAATAGGTAAATATTGTTATTTATATACTGACAATCTTGAACAAGAAACATTTCTTGAAAAGGACTACATTTTAAGCATAATTTTAACACCAATGTCCCCTGTAACCTTATGATAAAATAAAAACAAATTATAAAAGCAGTAAAATCAGAAGCTACTGGGTCCATAGAAACTTTAGCAGTATTTTGTTCACTTTTAAAGGTTAAGGAGCTTTTGAACTTCCACTGAGACAGCTTTAACTATCATTTTTGGTTTCTCTTGATACTTCATAAAGGTCAAGATAAAGTACTTCTTGATCAAGTCACAGCAATAGCAAATCCAAGGCTTTTTTCCCAGGCTTTTTACGGTAGAATGTAAAGCTTCTACACTTGTCCATCCTCTATTTCAACTTTATTTTCACAAAATAATGTATTAACTCTTTATGCCTTTCTCCTTGGTTAACTTTTATTTGGTTCTCTCAAGAATGTTCAAATATAATCTTGAAAGGAATTCCAGTAACATCAGTATTACTGAAGGCAAAAGGAATAGGGTGGGCAGAGGATGGGATGGTCAGTTAGTGTCATGATCAATGGGCAAACTCAGAGAGACAATGGAGGACAGAGGGCCCTGGCATGCTATGGTCCATGGGGTCCCAAAGACATAAGTTAGCAACTGAACAACAGAAAAAAATCAGTATGTCTATTCAACATATTTTCATTAAAAAAATCACAATTTTGTAAAAAGGAGAATTAGAGGAGACATTCCAATTCTAGTCTGATTCATTTCCTGTAGCAACCATTTGCTTTTGAGAAGGTGGAGGAGCATTTGAGTGGAAGATCCTGCATTTTGCATTTAGGACATTTATGCTATTCAGATCATTGAGTGACATGGTGGCCTACTGAAAACACATCTCCCATTCAGAAGGTTGAGCACTCAATCTTAAGTAGTGGCAGATATTTCTCTCCATCTCCACATGGAGTCAGGAAGTAAATAGTCAGCTTCATTCAGTCACCCTAACTCTACTCCAATTAAGGGATTACAGGAATGTAAAACAGGAGTTTTTATGCTAAACAGAATCTTAAGTAATTATTTTCTGCAAAAGATGGAAAAAGAAAACATCGAAGAAAAGAAACAGTACAATTCCATTCTCTTGAGACCTCAGATTTTAATGGTTTCTGGGAATCATCTCAGTGCAATGACTGTGATTATGGTGTTGGTCTTATACCAATAGAAATCAGGCCTAAGCTTGATATGACTGGAAAGAAACAATACCCACAATGTTAGCATGAACGCCACACTTTACTCCTACCATAACGGTGATAACTATTACAATTAACATGTGTCAATTTCCTTTTTTTTAGTTAATAAAATAAAATTTAAGTTCAAATTAAGTCAAGATATATTCATTCATATATTGATATCTCTTTCCAATCAATCTAAAATATTTAAAATACCGTACTTTTTGGAGTATAAGACACACTGGAGTATAAGACTCACCTTAGTTTTTGGGGAGGAAAATAAGAAAAAAGCTGATTGGCAGGTGGATTTGCCCCCCCCCAATACCCCCAATCAGCTGTTCCCAGAGGTGAATTTTAGCAACAGGTTCCTTTGTTGTGAGCTCTGTGCCTTGCTTTTTCTGGCTTTTTTTTTCTGCCACTGAAAGCCTCCAAAACAGCTTCAGAAAAAAAAGCCTCTGAAGCTCTGTTTGGGGCTTATTTTCTGAAGCTCTGTTTGGGGGATTTTTTTCTGAAGCTTCATTTCTGATGCTTTTTTCAGCCTCTGAAATCTTCATTTGAGAAGCTCGGCAGGGCTACATTCTGAGTATATTTTCACCCTCTTTTTTGGGGAAAAAAGGTGCATCTTATACTCCAAAAAATACAGTAAGCAGTTTGAATAATGGCTTAAATGTTGTATTTCATTTTGAAAGTAAAGTTTTTGATACGCATTTCATCATAAAGTAGACATGCTTTAATGTACTGATACGTTTTAGACCAAGATCTTTACATAAATTTGAAGGAAAAAAAAGTGCACCTGTTTAAAATGAAGGTCAGGTAATATCCTGAACTTCTCTTCTTAGTATATCATACTATGAATAACAAGTGCTGCTGCTGAAGAAGTAGTTATTCTTTTTCTGAGTAGAAGCAGAACATTTGGCTGCCGTTTAAATCTGTTATAACATAACACAGACCTGGGCAAATTAAGGCCCGCGGGCCACATCCGGCCCTTTGTACGTCCCTGTCTGGCCCGCGTGAGGCCAATCATAAACACCATAAATTAAACTTTTTTTTAACTTTTATTTTGAAATTTTATTTTGAAAAGCGTTACGTCGCTACGTATGCACGTCGTAGACGTAGCACCTTCACTCGTGTATACACGTGTGTGAGTGAAGGTGATGCTGTTCGCCAGGTTATCCCCAAGATGTCGGCACACCCCAAGAAAAGAAAAGTTGATAATGAATGCCGTATTTTCAACAAAACATGGACTTCCAAATATTTCTTTACAGAAATTAAAGGCAAAGCAGTGTGCTTAGTCTGTGGTACACAGGTTGCTGTGTTTAAAGAATATAATTTGAATCGCCACTACACCACCAAGCATGAAGATAAATACAGAAATCTGTCTGGTGAAGAGCGTGCAAGGAGTCTGATGCATTCCTTACAAAACTACAAACCCAACAAGGATTTTTCACTAAACTTCACACTCCCAGAGATGCAGCCGTCAGGACAAGTTATGTCATTTCTCACAAAATCGCCAGAAAAAGTAAGGCGTTTTCCGACGGAGAGTTTATTAAGGAGTGTTTATTGGACTCTGCTGCGCTGATGTGCCCAGAGAAAAAAGGCGCATTTGAGAACGTTTCACTCTCCCGACGCACTGTAACGAGGCGGATTGAGGACATCGCGGGGAACTTAGAACTTCAGCTGAAGAACAGAGCGGCCGACTTTGACTTTTTTTCTCTGGCTTTGGATGAGAGCTGCGATGTACGTGACACTGCCCAGCTGCTCATCTTCTTACGTGGGATAACCGCAGACTTTCAAATCACGGAGGAGTTGGCAGCCATGCAGTCAATTAAAGGGACAACCACCGGTAATGACTTGTTCAGAGAGGTAAATGCATGTATGGACATTTTAGGACTGAAATGGGACAAGCTTGCAGGTGTGACAACAGATGGTTGTCCAAATCTGACAGGGAAAATGTTGGACTTTTAAAGAGAATGCAGGATAAAGTGACAGAAATTAACCCTGATCAGAAATTGACATTTTTGCATTGTATCATACATCAGGAAGTGTTGTGTAAGACAGTGTTAAAAATGAAACATGTCGTTGATGCTGTCACTAAAATAGTTAATTTCATCAGAGCAAGAGCTTTAAATCACAGACAGTTTGTTGCTTTGTTGGAGGAAACTGAGGCTGAACATGGTGACATAAGCTATCACTGCACTGTTAGGTGGCTCAGCCTTGGCAAGGTTCTGAAAAGTGTCTGGGACCTGAGAGACCAGATTCAGGAGTTCTGTATTCAGAAAGGTCATGACATCCCAGAACTTTCAGATAACAACTGGTTGGCAGACCTCGGATTCGCTGTGGATGTGACTGCACTAATGAACGAACTAAATGTCAAAATGCAGAGCAAGGGCCTTTTTGTGCATGAGATGTACAGTGCAGTGAAGGCTTTCATGAGAAAACTACAGCTTCTCTCAAGCCAAGTGAAGGACAACATTCTGACCCACTTGCCAACACTTAAGGAAGCCAAAAGATCAGGTGATCACCTCCAAAAGTACTCAACCATGTTAGAAGCATTGCATGCAGAGTTTTCAAGGCGATTTCAAGATTTCAAAACTCTTGAGAGTGAAATGCACATGGTTTCTTCTCCCTTCAACTGCAGTGTGGATGATGCACCAAGTGAAGTTCAGATGGAACTCATTGATCTGCAGTCTGACACACATCTGGCAGATCACTTCAAGTCAGTCTCACTGCTGGACTTTTACTCCGCCCTCAAAGAGGAGAACTTTCCACACCTGAGGAGGCATGCTCAGAGGATCCTAGTCCTCTTTGGATCTACCTATCAATGTGAACAGACATTCTCAGTTATGAAGTTCAACAAATCCAAACACAGATCCTCTATGACTGATGACCACCTCTCAGCTGTCCTTCGCATAGCCACTTCAGACATTCCGCCAGATTTCAATGCCCTTGTTCAAGCCCAGAACAGACTGGATTATTCTCGCTGAAGAGGTAACATGAGGTGGAAAGCATTACAAGTTATTGTTTGTGGAGATTAACAAATTAAAAAATAAATTGCACTGGTTCAATAATTGTTTTTCTTATTTAACCAATAGACCACAGTTTCACATAACCTAATATACATATTTACAGAGTGCTTTATTCTTCTGATTATCAGTACCAGCTATTCAAAATATTTAATTTAAGTATTTTACAATGAAAGAAAGTTGGTGGCCCTCTGACACAATTCAGGCTTCTCATGCGGCCCCTGATAAAAATTAATTGCCCACCCCTGACATAACATGTGATGTTTGCAGTTTTCTTCCTGTCTAGTTTCCCAAACACACAACAGTGGTGGTATTCAGCTAGTTTGGGTGAACCAGTGGTGGTTGTGGGAGGCTCTGCCCACTCACCAGGACATCACCATATCCCATTTTTAATGCTCTGCACATGCACAGAAGGTCATGCGCATGTACAGAGGTGTCATGCATGAGTGAAGCAAGAGCGCGCACGCGCTCACATTTGCGAACTGATAGCGAAGGTAAGTCAATACCACCCCTGACACACAACTATGCAAATGTTTATAAAAACTACATCTTCCTGCTCATCCATTATGCTTTCCACAACACATCTGCAACAGCAATAGGAAAAAGTATTTTAAAAATACTAAAAATTGTTGGAATGAGTAGACTTATAAGTCTTCCCTAGAGAATGAAAACATAGGCCTTGACTTAAACCTGGTAATTTTTGCTTTCTATTCTTTCCACTCCAAAGGTCAGGAGAAATAAAAAGAAAATCCACATCAAAAAGAAAAGCTTAAAATCAATCCTGGGGTGCCAAGTCAGCTGTTGTTGTATCTCCTCCCATTTAACTTTACAGGTTAGTATACTTGGAAAAAAGGACAAGAAAAAAGTAATAGCTCACTTTTTTTAATCAGCTTCTTTCTTTGCCTTTATGACCACAGAAGAAGTTAAAGAATGGAATGTAGATTTTAGTTTATATAAGTTGGGGGTTTCTAAAACAAATTGATGGTAATACTAGAATGTTGCCATACTAGAATTTTTTTTTTGGATAAAACAACAACTTGGAAAGAGTTTGAGCTGATGTTCCATTTGGCTGTTATAAGCCTTTTCTCTGTAAACCTAGGGGTTCCAAAAATTGTAACAATAATTAAGTAACAATAGTTCTTACCTCAATACATTTCAATAAGCTTAATTCAGCAGTTACATAACAAAAGTATATGTGCAGAGGGAAGATTTGAGTATGCAGGTGGAGAGAAAAGCAGCCACAAAGGCCTGCAGTTCTGGAGTTACTTGCCACCTTGCTTGCCACTCCACAAGCCAGGATGCAGCATCGCCCCAAAAAATGGAAAGGATGATGCACAGGTGGGGGAATTGAATACTTTACTGAGAACTTGAGGCAGTGGTACGATTCAGCTGGTTCGCACTGGTTTGGGAGAACTATTTTTAACTCTTTGTGGTAGTCTGCGAACCGGCTGAATAGTCAAGGCTGGCAGGCTGGCTGGCTGCCTGCCTGCCTGCCTGCCTGCCTAATGATTCCAGTAGCTCACACACTTCAGACGTTCCTGCTTGTCTGTAATTAACCAAAGGAAGGGAAAAGAAAAAGAAGAACCACATAGCCATTTCCTCAGCAGAAAAATTCTAGCCCCTTTAAAACTCGGGGGAGGATTCAAGTGAAAGACAGGGGTTTTTTTTCTTCTCTGTCCCTTCAGTTAATAGCTCCAGACAGACAGCCAAGGACCATTTAACAGGTGAATACTTAGTTGCAATAACCGCAGGAATGCAGTCAGCACAGAAACAAAAAAACTTACAGATCATGCAGATTAACAGAGTTGGAAGGGACCTTGTAGGTCATCTAGTCCAATCCCTTGCCCAAGCAGGAGACCATATAGTATTTCTGACAAATGGCAGCCCAATCTCTTCATGAAAGCCTCCAGCTCACACAACATCTGATGGTAAGCTATTCCATTGGTTGATTAGTCTCACCCTTAGGACATTTCTTCTTAGTCCTAGGTTGCTTCTCTCTTTGGTTAGTTTCCATCTATTATTTCTTGTCAGGCCTTTTGATGCTTTGGAAAATAGATTGACTCCCTCAGTTTGTAGGAGCCCCTCAAATTTCCTAACAGAACAATTAATCAGTGGAACAACTTGTCTACAGAAGTTGTAAATGCTCCAACATTGGAAGTATTTAAGAAGAGATTGGATAACCATTTGTCTGAAGTGGTGTAGGGTTTCCTGTCTAAGCAGGGGGTTGGACTAGAAGACGTCCAAGGTCCTTTCCAACTCTGTTATTCTATTCTATTCTGCTCTGTTCTGTTCTGTTCTATTCTATTCTAAATATTGGAACAGTGCTATTTTACTGTGCTATTTTATTGTGACTTGGACTAAGGAGAAATTTTCTAAGGGTGAGACCAATCAAGTTGGCCATGCCCATCCAGTCACATAACCACCCAGCCATTCATTAGGGCAGAGAACTGGTTGTTAATTATTTGAATCCTATCACTGACTTGGGGTTGAAAGGGACCAAGCCCCAGCATGACTTGGCTTAGAATGATTGCTTGCTAAATGAACTGTGATTCTAGGTTAAAAAAACTGCAACAGGATTACTGTTATAAGTCAATGCAGACACGTGACATCTCACTTTAAAACCATACTGACTTATCATGGAAATTACAGTCCTGGTTGTGGTTGTAAATCAAAAACTAGCTGTAATATTTCAAAAGGAACCAAGGGTAAGGATGTCAAGCCACAGATATTTTCTTAACTTCCATTTCTGCTTTGGGTTTAGATTTTCTTAGCAGACCATTATATTGGCTTCAGCTCTTCTCCTTTTCTCATGATAATTCTCATAGCCAATTATACCTTCCAAGAGTTCACAAAACCCATTTTTTGCTTCCTTCAAACATGATATATCCAAAGATCTTTCTAGATTTTGTGGTTATAGTTTAAGAACTGATGACAGCAAATTAAACTTTTTAATATGCTTTGGGGGCCCAATAAACCATACATAAGATCTAAGAAATGATTTTACTAAGATTTCTCATTGAAGCAGATGCAGAGAATTTTTCTTATATTCTAGAAGGCAATTCACCATATATTATATCCAGGGTTCTTTCTATGATTTCTAGTATATTTTGATCATTTCTTTTTTATGTTCATTTGAATTATTTAAATGTTCAGGTTCTGCACTACTATGGTGTTTAGGACTCGAAGCACTCAATAAACCAGCAGGTAAACTAATTGTACCAAAAAAAATTATATCAGTCAATAGCTACTGTATAGCAATTACATAGGAATTTTATTTGATTGTCATGCATCTAGAAAAATAAATTATTATGACAAAAACATTGCAGGTACAAAACTCCTTAATTTTATTTAGAATTTAGTATTAACTAAAATAAATGTCAAATCAGACAAAATTCTATTTATTTAATGGTCTAACACATACTATAGATTAAACCTCTTGACCTACAATCCAGGGGTGGGTTCAAACTTTTTTTACTACCAGTTCTGTGGGCGTGGCTTATTTGGTGGGCATGACTGAGTGGGTGTGGCCAACTTGAAGTCACTCAGAGCAAGGTGGGGCAGCACTGTGCTGTGAGTAACATCAAGTTGGCCATGCCCACTCAGTCGCATGACCGATGCTGCAGAGACAGGGCGATTTCTCCCGGGGGACAGCCAGGGTTTCACTGCCTCCTCTTTTCCTCAGAGGAGCTGCCTCCAAGTCCTTGAAAAGGGACACACACACACACACACACACACACACACACACACACACACACACATGCCTTGCCCTGTCACCACCACTACCGCTTCTTTTGCTGCCTGTTTCTCACCATTCGTAAAGTCCATCATTAAGAACTGGAAGACGTTTTCTTAGATCTCCCCCTAAATCATTGTTGGAATGTCAGAGATCTAAGAAAATATCTTCCAGCTCTGAACGATTGACTTTAAGAATGATGAGAAGCAGCAGTGGAGGCGACAGGGGCTTGTGTCTATGTGTCTGTGTGTGTGTGTGTGCGTGTGTGCATGTGTGTGTGTGTGTGTCCCTCGGCGGTCCTTTCCTGGGGACAGCCAGGGCTTCGCCGCCTCCTCTTTTTCTCAGAGGAGCTGCCTCCAAGTCCTTTAGAAGTGGGACACACACACACACACACACGCACACACACACAAGCCCCTGTCATCTCTGCTGCACTTCTCGCCTTCTTAAAGTTGATCATTAAGAGCTGGAAGACGTTTTCTTAGATCTCTGATGCTCCAACAGTGACTTGGGGGAGATCTAAGAAAACATCTTCCAGCTCTTAATGATAGACTTTAAGATTGGCGAGAAGCAGCAGTGGGGGCAACAGGGGCTTGTGTGTGTGTGTGTATTTGTGTGACATCTGGCCACCCTCCCCCAGCGCCGCCACTGCCACTGCCCCTCTCACCTCCAGCACAGCAGCTCTGTCTCCCCGAAGGGCAGCTCGCCCATCCACTGCCTGGGCCGGAAGGCCAGCAAGCATGGCAGGGCCACAGGGAAGGGAGCTAGCTTGCTGGGTGACCCGAACATCCTTGCCTGCCTTCCCGGTGGTCCCCGTGGCCAGGCCTGCTTGCCTGCCTTCCTCCCCCCCACACTGTCTCTTTTTTTGGCTGCTTACCTTCCATGGTGGCTGGTCCAGAGTCAGGAAGGCAAGCTGACCCAAGTTTTCAGAGGCCCCCAGCCAGCCACTGCTGCTGGAAAGTGGCTGGCCACAAAGCCTCTGAAAAGGCTTTTTTGCCAGATGCTTTCTCCACAGGCTGCCAAAAAGTACCGGTATCATCCCCATGTTCTTTGCACATGTGCATCCCATTGGACATGAAAGGCAATGGGATGCACATGTGCAAAGAACATGGCAGTGATGAACATGGTAGCTGGGGGACCGGTTCAGGGGCGTAGCCAGCGAGCCATTATTACCGGTTCTCCAAACGCCGACAGATTTTTACTACTGGTTCTCCTGAACCGGTGCGAACTGGGAGCAACCCACCACTGCTACAATCTCTATAAACAATTCTTATGATAGATCAGGAAGAAAAATGGAAAAAATGAGAATTGAACAAAATAGTGCCTGGTGAGGCAGTCTGTTTTCCAATCAAATATTGTTCCCAAAGGAATGTCTATTGTGCATGAAGCAGACAAAGAAAAGAAACAAAAGATCAAAACTCTCCCAGTAAGGGGAAAAAATAAGCAAGAACTCCAGATATCCTATTTAATAAATAAACACTTTCATTTGCGTAGGTTAATTTCACTGCAGGAAATAAGTTTAGTCTTAATTATATTGCCTTATGTTATGTTTTATAAAACACAAATGAGGTTCATTGACTTGCTCTTATTAAATGTATTGTGTGCTGTAAAATCACTGCATTTAAATTAAATCTAGGCAGATAGTGGGCAGACTATACCTAAGTATTATGAAAGTTTGATATTATCTGCCATTCTACAGCTGAATGTTATTGTTATCTGAAACAAGGATATGTATGCATCTGTATATGAAAAACATACCAAAAGAAAATAAGTAAACCATAGACAAAATGAAAGGAAAAGATCTGATATTTTGTTATGGGCAACTCTTGTTAACCAGACAGTGATGTTGCTGAAGTCTGAATTAGCTGCCTCAGATATACATAGTGTATTGAAATGACATATTAAAGACCTAGAAGCGAAACAGACAAGTCTTCCCTACTCAAGGATGTTTTTCTGAGCAGTCAAGGCCACTTTTTCATATCAAGAAGACAATTACAACCTACGGATATCTTCAAATTCTAAAGAACATTAACATTGCTTCAACACTGTGCCTGCACAGTTTTGAATGGAGATGATAGATAATAATAATAATAATAATAATAATAATAATAATAATAATAATAATAATAATAATAATAATAATAATAATAATAATGATGATGTTTTAATTTGTATACCGCCCTTCTCCCGAAGGACTCAGGGCGGTGAACAGGCAAATAAAATACAAACAGAAACATACACCATAATTAAAACAACCCTTAAAAAACTGATTCAAATTTGCCAGAAAATTTAAAATAACATTACACTCCATAAAATTACAGAAATTTAAAACCCATCAAAATTCAATAGATAGATAGATAGATAGATAGATAGATAGAGGTAGAGATAGAGGTAGAGTAGGGCTAGAGCTAGAGTTAGAGCTAGAAGTAAAGATAGATAGATAGAGACATAGACATAGATATTCTTTTTAATTAATACCAAAAGAGAGAGAAAAGGGAGCAAAATGTAAGGATAATAGTGGTAGAATTACACTATGCTCTATGAAAGAAGAAAAAACACATAAAAATACTTTCCTATACAAATGGCGACACTGGACATTCTTGTCTAATTCTTCTGAATAGCAGAAAAGTAGAAGAAAACATGCCATTAACCTTTATTTTAGATGTGGGTAACACATAATATTTTAATCTGTTTTATGAATACCAAAGGAAATCCAAATCTATTTAAATATGTAAATATTTAAATAGTAAATATGTAAAATTATGTATTTTATCAAAAGTTCTTCACCCTCTAAAGACAATATTTCAAAATGATATTTATTTTTATTCAAGTCTACTAAATTTACAATTAACCTAAATCTGCTGCTTGCCTAGCTTTTATAAAGATTCTTGATTATTCTTAATAATGAATATTATTTGCTGTAATCTATTTGCTAACATTGCTGTTAAAACCTCTTTATCAACATCAGTCAATAAAATTGGATGATAATTAACTCTGAGTGATCTTTAACTTCTTTTGGTATAACTGTAATATAATGATTAAATGTCAATGATAAAATTCCTTTATTAAATATTCCCTCACACACTCAGTCAGTTCTGGCACCAAAAGATCTATAAATGTTTTATGCCACTTGATAGCCATTTAATCTTGATGTTTTACCACCTGCCATTTTAAAATCTATTTAATCTCTGTTGTAGATAATGAAGTAAATAAAAGTAAATATATCTTTATTTGATACTAGTTTATTATATAATTCTAAATAAAATTTTAAAAATTGACAATTAATAACCATTTAAGATTTATAGATTTCATCTCCTTCACTTCTAATTATTGGAATCATTGCTTTCTTTTGTTTTAAGTAATTAGCTAGTAATGAGTCTTTTGTCATTCTCCCAGTATTTCTGATATTACAGTAGTTAATTCATATTTCTTTTTTTTTCTGTAGAAAACCGTGCTAATATAAAAAGTTCCCTATGAGGTAGCATTTTTCCTCTGTACAAGGGACTATTGAAACTATAGCTCATGTCCTATTACACTCTGCCCTTTTTAAGGATCCTAGGATCTGTAACATAACTTTTTATATGGTAAAACCAGGAAATTTTCATCTCTTTTATGTAAAGTTGCAGTTTTCAAATCAATATCATTTATCTTTTAATATAATCAATTCTGTTAAAGTATCTATAAAATCAGACATATCTTGATATCCAACCAATGAATTCACCACATGTTGTAATATTCTTACTTTGTTTTTGGTTTTAATCTGATTTTTATTTTTATCATGTTTTATTTTGAACTTAGATATTTCACCATTTAAAAAACCTCTATCTTGATGCCTTGGAATTCAAATTCAGAGGCTAAATAAGTATTATATTTTTCAAAATTATTTGGTTGGTAAATATTCCATAGTGAAAATTGTTACCTTTCACTTGCTTGGCAATTGTTCTGATTGCAATAAAATTTTCAGACAGTTATTAATGTTAAATTTTTTGGGGGACAGATAACCAAAGAAAGGGGAAAAATAATTTGTTTTTCAAGATTTTCTAACACTTGAAATATTAAGCAACCTTCAAATGCTCCTTGAGTTTGTCCCTTAAAGCAAGCCTCTTTTCCATTGGAACATTGGTAAGATGAAGACCTGCTCTTAGCAGTATCATTCAGTCTCGTCATCCTGTGGTCATTATTTTCCACTGACTTTTTTTTTAAATTTAATTTAATTTAATTTTATCACAACAGTATATGCAAATATTGTCATAAAAAACAACAACACATCATATAAACATATATATAGGCTAGAATACGTATAAAATATAAAATATAGGCTAAAATATGTATATATAAGCAAAGTAATAATTTGATATAATGAAAGGGAACAATAGGACAGGAACGGTAAGCACTTTGTGCTCTTATGTATGTCCCTTATAGTCCTCTTAGGAATGGGGTGAGGTCAATAGTAGACAGTTTTTGGTTGAAGATTTTGGGATTTTGAGAAGAGACCACAGAGTCAGGTAGTGAGTTCCAAGCGTTAACAAGTCTGTTACAGAAGTCATATTTTCTGCAGTCAAGTTTGAAGCGGTTAACATTAAGTTTGAATCTATTGTTTGCTCTTGTATTATTGAGGTTGAAGCTGAAGTAATCTTTAACAGGAAGGACATTGCAATAGATGATTTTGGGTGTTAAACAGGTCTTGTCTGAGTCAGCGGAGTTCTAAGTTTTCTAATCCTAGGATTTCGAGTCTGGTGGTGTAAGGTATTTTGTTTTTTTCAGAGGAGTGGAGAACTCTTTTTGTAAAATATTTCTGGACGCGTTCAATTGTATTAATGTCTGAGATGTGGTATGGGTTCCAGACAGGTGAGCTGTATTCAAGATTAGGTCTAGCAAATGTTTTATAAGCTCTGGTTAGAAGTGTAGAGTTTTTGGAAAAGAAGCTGCGTAAAATTAGGTTTACAACTCTTAGGGCTTTTTTTGTTATGTAGTTGCAGTGGGCTTTGGCACTTAGGTCATTTGATATGAAAACTCCAAGGTCTTTGACAGGGTGGGGGTCATCTGTAAGGTAATGTCCATCAAGCTTGTACTTAGTGTTAGGGTTCTTTTTTCCAATATGTAAGTCTGAGCATTTGCTGGTTGAGATTTGGAGTTGCCAAGTTTTAGACCAATCAGATAGAAAGTCAAGGCCTTTTTGAAGGGTAGAAGTATTGGTGGTGTTAAATAAACTAACATAAATGTATTTTCTAAATAAATAAAAAACAACTTTTTAAAATGTTTGCATAAACATTTGGGCTTTCAAATTCCAAACTTCTGGTTTCAATTTCCAAACCTAACCATTAAGATAGTTAGGTTTGCAAACATGCACTGAGAACATGTAAAAATATAACTCTTCAAAATGTTGGATCCTTCTTAACTATGAAAGCAGTTTTTAAAGTTATTTCACATTCAGAAGATAATATGTGAATGCCATAAGACTTGGGAAAATAGGGTAAGTCATCAAGTGTACCGTTCAGCTAGCAAACACCTAAGAGCTCAATTGCCCACAAAGAATTAAGCATACACTTGAACTTAACTGCTATTGCACATTTTTCTGTAAACAATTGTTTTCATCATTTATTTTCATCTTTAAGTATTTATAGAATCATGCCATGGCCATTTGCAGATCAATACAAGCTAAACAAAGATAGGAACAAGGATATATGTGAGCAATAAACAAAAATAAGAATAGAGTAAGATGGTCTTCTATCTCTTTTCTACTACTAAAAGCAGTTTTTACATCTACTGAGTAAATGCTCTCAAATGAAACTGAGGGAACTGACTTGGATTTCTTTCACATCATACCTTCTATAAACAGCATACCAATATGTAACTTCCATTTACAATTTTGTAAAGTGACTTCAGTAGCAAAATAAAATCTTTCTTAAACGTGCAAAGAGGAATTAATCAAGTAGCATATAACAAGTTCAAGGGTTTAATGTTTCTTCTTTTAGTAGGTTAGATTTTTATAAATCCACATTTCAAAATATACAGTGTATTCATTTTCAATACACTTCAGTCCTTTTTTCTATCTTATAGTCCTGGGAACATATGGAGTCTACAAAACTATTGGATGTAAGTAGGTGGGTAGTATACAGATTCAAACACTTGTGAAGTCACCAAAGTTTTTCATTTTCACACATTGCCTCATGAGATTTGTATATTATTGCATAAAATAAGATCTTAGGCAAGAACATAAATTTCGTGCCAATGATAACTTTTATTTAATTTGGAAATCAAGTGGTCATAATTGTCAGGCTTCAAATGAAGCTCACTTGTAATCTAAATTTTTCAGACCATTTATTCAGGAATTGGCTTCTTAAGCAAGACATTCAGATGTAATTATCCAGTATCAGTCTATTGTTGAAGAATGTATCCAAATGCAGCAAGAAGAGTTGACCTCTACAGTAAACAGTAATCTGTATTAAAGTAACAGAGATAATCTATATTTGATTTTCAGCAGTGTTGTTATTTCCGGAGATGCAGTTAGCTCACAATCTGGAATTTCTCCTGTACTCATAGCTCCTGCTATAAGACCTTAACACCTTTACCTCAAATGTGACTATTTGACCATTTCTGGAATAACAAATTAGGCTCTTGTTACACAGGTACATATCTTTTCAGCAAACACATGGGTGTCAAACTCTCTGTGTCACATTGCCATTTCCTTCGGTGAGTATGGCCTGTGCATGACACATCTGGAATACTGCATTCAGTTTTTGTCGCCACGGTGTAAAAAAGATGTTGAGACTCTAGAAAGAGTGCAGAGAAGAGCAACAAAGATGATTAGGGGACTGGAAGCTAGAACATATGAAGAACGGTTTCAGGAACTGGGTATGTCTAGTTTAATGAAAAGAAGGACTAGGAAAGACATGATAGCTGTGTTCCAATATCTCAGGGGTTGCCACAAAAAAGAGGAAATCAAACTATTCTCCAAAGCAACTGATGGTAGAACAAGAAACAAATGATGGAAACTAATCAAGAAGAGAAGCAACTTAGAACTAAGGAGAAATTTCCTGATGGTTAGAACAATTAATCAGTGGTACAACTTGCCTGCAAAAGTTGTGAATGTTCCAACACTGGAAATTTTTAAGAAGATGCTGGATAACCATTTGTCTGAAGTGGTGTAGGTTTTCCTATCTAAGCAGGGGATTGGACTAGAAGACCTCCAAGGCCCCTTCCAATTCTGTTATTCTATTCTAGTGTCTAAAACCACAACGAAATGAACATTCCAGTATCATACAAGGCTTTGGAATGTTGCTTTGCTCTGAATTCAACATATTTTCAGAACTGAACTGATAATGATGCTTAATACACTTTTCCCAAAAAGCACTAACTTCCCATTCACTGTCATGTGATCTCCCCTTAAGAATTACAATCCCAGTATTTTGATAAATACTGTTCTAATATTTTTGGTATAGCATGATATGTAGTTTCACTCTAGCTTGTCAGTTTGCCCATTATACCATTCCAAAAACAAGTGAATTTCCAATATGCATTTATTGACTCTAGGGAAATCTGTGTCTCTGTAGTCTTTCTATGTGTGTATATACTCTCTGGTTTACATTGTGAAATTTGTGGCTTATTCTACAGCTTTATAGCCTTGCATTTGCATGCCTGAGGGTCATGAACTGCTTTGAAAAAGTCTTTATTTGTGTATTATAGAGAACAGACATCATTATTAATTTAGGAGAAGTGGATTAAGAATACAAAGTACTACTTACTAACCAAGAGTACTAAGGCCTTTTTTCAGAAAGTGGCTCAACCTTTGGTTGGATTCTAAGTTTTCCTTAGAATATTGCTGAACCTCTAAACATAGAGGCATAAAGACAGATTGAAATAGTAGAGTTCTATGAATTTATTTTGCATCCTTTGCATGCATGATATCCTTCATATAAAATAAACTAGTGAACTGTATTTAGGGCAACATACATCATTTATAAAGGATGCTTGGCACACTTTGTATATTCATGTCTTCCCACAAAGGCATTATACTATATTTGCAATCCATGAAATGAATGCAATACTTTCTATGTTCTGAATGTTGTTTTTTTCCATTTGTGTAATTGTAAGAGCACAAATATTCTCTATGATTATACAAAACCATAGACCATACCTGTCCTGGGTACAGCTATCCCAAATTTTCTTATCATGTTGTAAAAATTACAATATTATAACATTGGGAAATGCAACTACAGTGTAATATGTGTGTATTTCATGTGATACCCAGTTGAAAAGCCAAGATGCCCATTGGCTGTATATTTTGAGATTAATATTTTCAAGTTTCTGAAGAGCAGGACATGCAATCAGCATCCTTAGAAGCATTTCAGACATTTCTACTAAATCACTTAATTATGTGAAAGTGCACTTCTTTTCATTTTTCAACTCATAGAAGAAGATGTAAGACTCACATATAGCTGACTGAGCACATTAAATAAATAGCCCACAGAAATTTGCAGTCAGAGAATAATCATTGTGGGTGGTTCACATTTTCAAAGGAATACAGGATAGAGGTAACTTTTAGAAATGAGTGGCCTGTTTTGCTGAATTCAAGAAATTCTCACGTATTGCTTTTCCTTTTTATTTCAGATGCTTTTCTTCCATCTTTTATATATAACCAGCACACTTTTCATCCCATAGATGAATTTTGGAAATCTAGGGCCTTAGCTAGTCCATTCACTATTATATGACCGATCTGGTTTTGTTTTTCCAGGAGTAAATCTAACCATAGAAAAGGAACTCTACTCTAATAAACTAATTTAATAAATCAAAACAAGATATTGGGATAGTAGTCTGTCATTTACAGATTACTGAATTATATTTTCTGCCTTTTTTTCTAGAATGTTATAACATTTTAGTATCCATAATCCCAAAACCATATTTTTTGTTGAAAAAGTACATCTATCTCTTATTAGGATTTTAATTTTATCTGCAAAACTCAAAACATACTAAACTCTTTTTGTAAGAAAGTATCATTCTAAAAAACAAATATAATTGTGAAGCCATGTAATAAAATTCCTTATTTATTCCAAAAGAGTTACACATTCTGGTCCATAAGTAAAAGAATATGCATTTAATCATGATTTATTATTTCTAGCAGATTGGATTTAGATTTCCGTAATTCCAGCCCATATTAATTAATCAAAATATAAAATACTTTTATACAAGAATGAATTAGAATTGACATTTTACTGGTTTAAAGAGCAGTAGAGATGTATCTCCGCATTAGGAATATATTATAGAGGAATGTATCAATGTAGCTTTGGCCATTGGTAGTAAGAGTTTAATTCGGTCTAAGTGAAATTTAGATTTGAGATTCAAAGATGGTATGTTTAGATTCGTAGCTGAGTTTAGTTTACAGCCAATTTTTAGATTTGCAATCAGTTTTATATTTAAAGTTTATTTGAGATTTGAAGTTGATTTGAGATTTAAAGCAACAAAATTTTATTTCATGTTTCAGTTCCATATTCAGTTCATTAAGGTTTTTGCCTACCAAAAATGTTCAATTGCTGTGTTATTTGCTAATAACTTTTCTCAGGAGAGAAATATTAAAATGTGTTTTCAAGAGTGTGTAGTTTTGGAAGGCTATAATGTTGAGCACTTGCTTTCAAAATAACAGCTGTTCAATTGAGCAGAAAACAATCTTAAATTGATTTAGAATCATCATAATGCATTTCCTGAATGAATCTACAACATAATGCCATATATGACCTGAAATAGTAAAATTATCTTATGCACTTACGTTGTATCCTTTGCATGTAAGATATTCTTCTAATAGCATCTATAAAGCCAACAAGTGAACTCTATTTAAGTGAACATATATCATTTATAGCGGATCCTTGACACACTTTATATATGTATGCTTTCCCGCATAAACACAAAAATGTTTCCATTCCGTGTAATGAAAAGATCTTTATTTTTAGCTGCAAATTTTACAATTAAAAATACTTTTAAATATGACTTTGAAACTGACTTTCTTACTACTTTGCCATGTTCTGTTTTTTAAAATATGCTTGACATTAGTTTCCTTCCTTTTTCTTTAATCTCGCATTAGAACTTGAGATATAATTACACCCATCCTTTCATCTCTACACTACTGCTTTTGGTTATATTTCATCTCCTGATTATAAACAAACCAGGCTTTTAAAAATTATTTAGTATTCAGGTAAGAAATACAGAATAAGACATAAGATTTGGGACAAGACCATGGGATAATTTTCTTAGGGCACAATTTTTTGAACCTTCTCCTTTAAAGATAAGATAAAATAAGGCAAGAAAAGGCAGGACAAGGCAGGGCAAGGCAAGGCAAAATAATCTTTATTGTCCTTTTTTTACTGTCAGTAAAAATGAAATTCAAAAGAAGTATATATCTATCTATACCCATACAAAACACACAAATACACATACATATCTATCTATCTGTTAAAGATGAAGTCTGAACTCTGTGATAAGAAAGGAAAACTAAAATCACTTCCCATTCTGTTATTTATTCTATCAAGTTTCAAATCTTCTCTAATTGTGGAATTCCACACCAAAAACTTTCCTAAGCATCAGAGAAGGCTCTATGAGGACTATATATGGGAAGAAAGAAAAGCTTATAACTCTGGAGAAACCTTAAAACAACAATTAAATAGTAATAAGAGGGGGAAATAAGATATTAAAAAGAAAGTAAATGAAATTAAGGGAATGCGGTGACTTAGTGGCTAAGACGCTGAGCTTGTCGATCAGAAGGTCAGCGGCTTGAATCCCTAGTGTCGCATAATGTAGTGAACTCCCATTACTTGTCCCAGCTACTGCCAACCTAGCAGTTTGAAAGCATGTAAAAAATGCAAGTAAAAAAATAGGAACCACTTTGGTGGGAAGGTAACAGTGCTCTATGTGCCTTTGGCATTTAGTTATGCTGGCCATATGACCACAGAGATGTCTTCATACAGCGCTGGCTCTTCAGCTTAGAAACTGAGATTGAATACCACCCCTAGAGCTGGAAACGGCTAGCACATACGTGTGAGGAAACCTTTACCTTTATATGAAATAAACATTTCTCCATCTTTGTTTATGTCCAACATGGCAACATTATACACGACACACCCTTTGGATAAGCTGGACTGTTTCAAGATCTGAGCATAACAGCAGAATTGCTTGCTAGTTTTATACTTTATTCAGATAATAGAGGCTCTATTATGAGAGATTTTGTCTGATGAAAATTCTTTTCTTACTCGGCCATATTACCAGGTTAGTGGCTACTCTGCTGAAATCAAGGTAGTTGAACAAATGTTAAAATGGTATGAGACCAGTTAGTTCAAGATAAATGATAATTTGTACAGTTCCTAAGAAATTTCAAATGTAGTGTTTAATATGGTACCTAATGCTTTAAATCACAGACTAGCCTAGAGCAAATTTGAACCTGAAGATACTAAACTGCAGTAACTTCTAAATGCAAATGACAGAAAGAACTAAATAGTATGAGATTTTTTTCTTGACAGTAGAGCATTCTGATTATAGCTACATTTAACATTTATATTCACAATAATGGCTCCAGGCTTAAGAGCTAAAATGTACATTACTTCCTGGTAAAAGTTTTGCAATAGTTGCTCTATTAATTGCATGCATATGATTCAGATTTCATGAAGAATGACATTAGATGTAGTTTAGCAAATAGTCACCATTCTTCTTAACTGTAAGAAGGATTACAATAATGTGTTATCCTGTGGTAAAGTCCATGGAAATATTTGTCCTATCATCAATGAAGTAAAAAGTCAACGGAGAAAAAATATAATTTTAGTATTCAATTGAATACTAATTCATTACTAATTCATTACTGATAGGTATGATTATTCTAGGCTAAAATTGGAATTCATGAATATTCTCCAAATGGTATGATTGTACTCAAATCCACAAGCAGCAACACTGTATCAGAAAAAAGTGTGCTGAATCTATACCAGTGGTAGTCAACCTGGTCCCTACCGCCCACTAGTGGGCATTCCAGCTTTCATGGTGGGTGGTAGGGGTTTTGTCCGATACTGAAGCACTTTCCTTTTTTTTAATTTAATTGACTTTTTTAAAAATTTTCATAGCATTATTTAAAAACATTTTCATTAGGTTTTCATAAAATTCCCTGTGACAATTTAAATTTTTGAAAATATACTGTACCGCGCATAGCTTTAGTTCATGTTACATAAGTGAAACTAAATGGCGCTATAGTGTGACCGCAAACAAAAGAGCCTCATCCCAAAATAGCTCACGCATCTCCCCCCACACCACCCAGCTGTAACAGACCAGCAGAGCTGGTAGCCAGTTCCCCCCACCAAACCTACTTTATAAATTACCATTACTGTGGAACTGGTGGGCGGTTCGAAAATTTTACTACTAACAGAGATACAAAAGTGGGTAGTAGGTATAAAAAGGTTGACTACCCCTGATCTATACAAATAACAATTGTGGATTACAACCATTTTTAGCAAGTGTCATCAGCCTGAAGCCCCAAAGTCAAATACAAATTTTGATCATATTGCTGAATTTTATCACAAAGAACTTCTTGCCCCTTAAAACTACAAAGCACCAAAAAAAAAAGCCTTCAGTATAAATTACATAGGAGCCAACAAAACATTCTCCAAAACTTAGCTGGAAAATCTTGTTCCTACTTTCCAATTCATATTATACCATCAATGTACCACCCTCCCCACTCTCCTCAATCTCAATTTATATTGAAATTTCTGTACCAATATAAAGGATCTTGCAGAATAGAAAAACTAAAACACACAAAGATACTCAGGTATGAAATAATGTCCTATATCCATTAAGAAACAACAGTAGATATAACTAAGTTAATAAAAAAGCTAATAAAAAGAACCCTGGAACGATATTAACATGCCTAATCTTATATAAACAGAAATGCAGAATTTTATTGTCATGATTCAGCATTTCAGTCAACTTCTTACAGAATGAACTCATTTATAATGACGAAGTAAATATAGGCCATAATTGAATGATACATTATGTAATTAGTTGCAGCAAAAACAGATGACAGAAGTATCATTTTGTATGCTGAACAAGTTTTATTATTATATACCACAATCACATATTTCTAAAATTAAATCTAAGTAGGTTGATAATATTTTATCTGTTTTGAGCTTCCGGTTTTGGCTCCGCTTCGTGAAGAAGCAGCTATGATTTAGCTGCTAACTCCCTAGTCTGTAAAGCTGTCAGGACATCATAAATCTGAGTCCGACAGCTTGGATTCTTTCCTTCGGGCAAAGGAGGAAAGTTGAGCAATTAGGTTTGAGGTAGAGATGCCCTAATAAGCTTTTAAAGCTTGTGGGAAGTTCTCCTTCTATAACCTGATAAGCTCCTGGCTAGGAGAGGCATTTGCCTTTATGGCAAACAAACGAAGCGTCCAATTTCCACGACAGGAATTGCTTTAATGATGGATTGGAACGTGGACGGAGCAGAAACTGGCGTTCTAGCACCTGTTTGTAAGAAGACTGTGAGCCCCTGAGGATTTATTTGCTGCGAAGATAGGAGAGAAGAAAGCAAATGGCGGTTTTGTGGAATGTGTGTTCTGAAAACGAAAGTAGAAATGCTTACTAACGGCTAGTGTTGAAATAGAAGAAAGAAGATACACAGAAACATACTGACTAAACGGAAGATATGAGAATTTTATGTTTTATATCTTTTCTTTTTCTTTGGGATTATACTGATTTAGAAGAAAGGTTTTTTGAAATTTTTTCTTTTCTAAATATTTTTTCTTTTCTCTTGACCTGTTATTAAGTTATATTTTAAAAAAAAGGCTTTTAAGCAAATAGTGTTAAAAGTGTGTTGAAAAAGAAGATATATAGGAAGATACTGACTAATTGGAAGAAATGAGAATCTTATGATTTATATTTTTTCTTCTTCCTTGGGATTATAGTGATTTAGAAGATAAGTTTTTTGAAACTTTCTTTTATAATTTTTTTTCTTTCTTTTTCTTGGTCTATTATTAAGTTATCCTTTTTTTAAAAAATGGCTTTTAAGCAAATAGTGCCAAAAGTTATTAAAAACTTTGAAATTTCTTCAGCTCAGATTCAAAAATTAAAAGAAGAAATCAAAAAGGAAGTAAGAAATTTTTTACAGGAGTTTTTGGAGAGTCACTTTTTAGAAATAGATCAAAAATTTGACAAAATAGAGAAAGAGATGTTGGATTTCAAGGAAGTGGTGGAAGAGCAGAAGAGGGAAATGAAAATGGTAAAGGATGCAATTGCGCAAATATTAAGTTCTTGTATTCAGATGCAGGATGATCTTGCAGAATTTAATAAAGCTAATTTAGAGCTGCAAAGGAAAATAGAAGAAATTCAAAAAGATCAAAACAATTGGAACTTAGATAATAAGATGGAAGATATAAAGGCAAAGGTAGATAGGGCAGATGAAGAAAGAGTAATATTACAATATAGATTAATGGAATATGCTATAAGGGTGAGGGGGTTGAAACAAAATAGGAAGGAAAATTTAAAGGAGATTTTTACGCAAGCCTTTGCACAGATAAAGGGTGTGGAGCCAGAAGATTTTGAGACTAATATTGAAAGAATTTATCGTGTTAATTCTTGGTGGGCAAGACAAAATAGAGTACCTAGGGATGTGGTTATTTATTTTACAACTAAAAGGTTAGGTATGAAATTTTGCAAGCCTTTTATAAAAATAAATTTCAGATATTGGGACAAGATATAAAATGATGAAGGAAATTCCTCCTAAAATGTTAAGAAACAGAAGAGAATTTGCTTTTTTGGTGGATGAGTTTAAGAAATATCAGATACATTTTAGATGGGAAGTCCCAATGGGTTTGTCAGTGAATTTTAGAGGTAGAAAGTATTTTCTTAATTCAGTTATGAAAGCGAGACATTTTTATATTAATGTTTTAAAGAGTGGGAATCCTTTGTTGTTAGATGCTAAGTTAACTGGTTTGGAAATGATGGAAAATAGAATGGGAGAGGGGAGGAATGTTTAAGATGTGAATAGGATGATTATGGTTAATTTTTGGAATTGATTTGTTTAGGATATAAATTATAGGATTTGTGTTGTTTGCTATTTGTATGGTATAAATCTATAGGATGATATTACTCAATTGTGAAGGTTGGAAAGTGAAATTTATGAATTCAGATAATGTGGATGTAATGATTTTAATTGTTTACTGTTATATTGTGGATGTAGTCTAAATGATTATTTGCTTGATATTTGATTGATGGAGTAGTATTGGAAGATTGAATACTAAATCTTATGACAATTGAAGAAATATATAAGTGATGAAAACCTGAATTTGAGAAGCTGGATTGTAATTTAAGAAATGGACTTATGAAATTTGAAGGAATATACAAGTGGGCGGGAAAAAAAAATTTGAACTTTAGAAGATGGACTAATTTTTAAAATGGACTGTAAGAAGAATGGACATTAAATGTTATGGCAATTGAAGAAATATATAAGTGATAAAAATTTGAGTTCGAGAAGATGGACTGTAATTTGAGAAATGGACTTATGAAATTTGAAGGAATATATAAGTGGGAAAAGAAAAAAATTGAATTTGAGAAGATGGATTAATTTTAAAAAATGGACTGTAAGAAGAAGCAATATGTGAAGTTGGTATTGTTTCTTTTCTTTTTTTTATTATTCTTTCCTATCTTTTTTATTTTTATTGTGAGGGGATCTATAGTTTTAAATTTTTTTAGGGTGGGAGGTTATGTATATTTTGTATACTTTAGCTTGTGATTGTTGGTTATAATACCCGGTATTTGCTCTGGGAAGTCTGGGGGGGGGGAAGGGGGAGGAGGGGGGGAAGGGGGGGGGAAATGAATCAACAAGTGATACATGGACTGATTATTAATGTACAGTAATTTTCGAAGATATGAAATTAAAAAATTTAAAATGATATTGGGGATGCTCGACTGCCATTTCAGGAAGAAAAGGAGAGAGGAGTAGAAGGAGGGAAGAAAGTAGATAGGAAAGTGTAGAGAAGGAGGAGGGGAATAAGAGGGTTAGATAGGGTGGAAGAAGGGAGGAGTGGAGAAGGAGGAGAGGAAGCAGTAAAGTGAAGGGGATGAAGGATAAGGGAAAGTAGTAGAGGGTAGAGAGGGAAGTTGTGTAGTAAGGAAGTGGCAGTCGGGCAGGCCTGAATTAGTAATAAATAAAAATTAATGATTAATGATGGATAATAGTTTGTACATAAATATGATGTTGAAAAATGGAAATAAAAAATTATTTATAAAAAAAAAATATTTTATCTGTTTTATTCTATGAACTCAAAAGAATATGCCTTAGAAATAATTGCTGACATTCTGATAACACTTCATTTTTAAACAATTATTGGCAAAGCTTTCAAGGTATTTTTACATCAATATCACATTTTCATTCATAGACTATACACAATCCTGTTTTTATTATCAGTTATTATTTTTAAAACAACTTCATAAACTTAAATAGACTATGTAGCAACTCAAAAATCACTCAGAGTGTTTAAAGAATGTTATTTGTGTCCAAAATTAAGCATATGATGAAGTAGTATGAGGCTTTTTTTTTTTTCAAATTTCTATTCACTATCAAACAATACACAATTACAAACTGATTTTGAAACATGTAGCTTATTAGCTTGTACCTGCTTACAGGCAAAGACTTAAAAACACAAAACCAACAATTAAATCAGTGAAGACCTGGATGGAGGAGGCAAAGTTAAAGCTACAGGCCTGCCTTGACTGCACTGATTGGAATGTTTTTCAAAGTACCCCTGCAGACTTAGATGAACTCACAGAGAGACTGTAACATCATATGTCAGCTTCTGTGAAGACCTATGTTTACCCACCAGGAACTTGTGAATATACAGTAACAACAAACCTTGTTTCACACCTAAACTTAAGCAGCTATGTCGTTCCAAAGAGGAAGCCTACAGAAAAAGTGATAAAATGCTGTACAATCAGGCCAGAAATGTATTAACAAAGGAGATCAGAGCAGCAAAAAGAAGCTACTCTGAAAAGCTAAAGAATCAGTTCTCAACAAATGAACCAGCAAACATGTGGAAAACTCTTAAAATTATCATCAGCTACAGCAAACCTCCTTCCCAGGCTGAAGGAAATCAACAACTGGCAGATGACCTGAATGTGTTTTATTGCAGGTTTGAAAGGAAACTACAACCATCTATCTCCACAACCCCCATCTCAGACACACTAACAACAGCAAAGCCTCCTACAACTGACCCCATCCTGTTGGGTTCACAACCCCTAGTGATCACAGAAAAGGAAGTGCAAGACCTATTTCACAGAAAAAAGCCAGGAAAAGCTCCAGATCCAGACAAGATAACTCCTTGCTTAAAAGTCTGTGCTGACCAATTGGCCCCCATCTTCACCCATATCTTCAATAAATCACTAGAGATGTGCTATGTTCCTTCTTGCTTCAAACACTCTACTATCATCCCAGTGCCAAAGAAGCCCACCATCAAGGAACTGAATGACTACAGACCAGCTGCTCTAACATCTGTAGTCATGAAAACCTTTGAAAGGCTAGTGCGGTCCCACTTAAAAACCATCATGAATCTGCTGTTAGATCCCTTGAAATTTGCCTACTGAGCAAATAGATCAACAGATTATACTGTTAATATGGCTTGCAATACATTTTACAACAACTTGAATCTCCAAAGACCTATGCAAGGGTCGTCTTTGTAGACTTTAGTTCAGCATTCTATGCCATCATTCCAGACACTCTTCTAACTAAGCTAAACCAGCTACAGGTACCTGAACACACTTGTAAGTGGATCATAAGCTTCCTAACAAACAACAGGTGAAGCTAAGCAGAATCACATCAGATACCTGTACAATTAGCACAGCCCCCCAAAAAACTGTGTGCTCTCCCTAATTCCCTTCCCTCTGTATACCAATGACTGCATCTCTAATGCTTCATCTGTTAAACTACTGAAGTTTGCAGATGACACAACAGTGATTGGTCTCATTCAAGACAATGATGAATCCGCATACAGATGGGAGGTTGAACAACTAGCCTCATGGTGCGACTAGAACAATCTGGAACTGAACTTGAGTGTTTTGACACTCAAAACCGTAGAAATGGTGGTAGACTTTAGGAGAAACCCTCCCATACTTCCACCTCTTACAATACTAGACAACACAGTATCAATAGTAGAGACCTTCAAATTTCTAGGTTCTACCATATCGTAAGATTTAAAATGGACAACTAACATCAAAAATGTCATCAAAAAAGCATAACAAAGAATGTTCTTTCTGCACCAACTCAGAAAGCTCCAACTGCCCAAGGAGCTGCTGATCCAGTTCTACAGAGGAATTATTGAGTCTGTCATCTACACCTCTGGTTTGGTTCTGCAACCCAATAAGACAGACACAGACTTCAGAGGATAATTAGAACGGCAGAAAAAACAATTGCTACAATCCTGCCTTTCATTGAGGACCTGTATACTGCATGAATCAAAAAGATTCATGTGAAAATATTTACAGACCCCTCACATCTTGGACATAAATTGTTTCAACTCCTATCCTCAAAATGATGCTATAGAGCACTGCACACCAGAACAACAAGACACAAGAACAGTTTTTTCCCAAAGGCCATCACTCTGCTAAACAAATAATTCCCTCAACACTGTCAAACTATTACTAAATCTGCACTACTATTAATCTTCTCATTGTTCCCATCACCCATCTCCTTCCACTTAGGACTGTATGACTGTAACTTTGTTGCTTGTATCCTTACAATTTATATTGATATTGATTGTTTCCTGGTTGTTTATTTGTACCCTATGACTATCATTAAGTGTTGTACCTTAGAATTCTTGATGATGGTATCTTTTCTTTTATCTACATTGGGAGCATATGCACCAAGACAAATTCCTTGTGTGTCCAGCCTTGGCCAATAAAAAATTCTATTCTATTCTATTCTTATCCTAATTTGATTTGTTAAATCTTTCTTTTATTTCATTCAATGTTCTAATTTTCAAAGTATGTTAAGGCCTAATTTATATTGAGATGATAAACCTTTGTGTGGGTTAACTATTTTATGTGACAGATGGAACTCTCAGTACCGTAATGCATGTTTAATAATCAACAAGCCTTCTCTATCTAGTATAGTTTTAAGAAAAGATGAAAATACATAGGAATAATATAATATTCCATGAATTTTTTTTTAAAAAAGTCTCCTTGATAATATAAGAGAAGAATTTTAAAGAAACAGATATATATCATTCTTAGGATATCACCACACAAGATTTTTTTCCATTCTCAGTTATTCCATATCTCTTTGAAAGAATTTAACAATCTCAGTGAACAAATACTTTTTTTCCATCTAGATGACAAGAATTTTTAAAAGTAATTAGTCAGAGTCCCATCCAAACTGTCATTCTTTTTTTTCTTTTTCTTTCTTTCTTTATTTTTGTCACAACGGTATACGTAAACATCAACATAAAACAACAACACATCATAAAAGAAAAACATATATATAAGTAAAAGTATGCAATAACTATATTAATTTGATATAATGAAAGGGAACAATAGGACAGGAACGGTAGGCACTTTTGTGCTCTTAGATCAAGAAAAATCCCCTTACCTTTTATTCACACAAAAAGGGAAATCCCAATGGCATTTTCTTTTCAAGTTTTTAATACATTGTATGTGTGTGTATGCTTTGCGTTCTGCAAACTAATTAAGACTGAATTATAATGGTGGCATGAAATTGTGTCATCTATTTTACAACCATATAAAGACATTTAACTACAGTGTTGAGGAGGAGGAGGATTTTGATTTGTTATAGCCACTCCAAAAGGCTCTGGAAAGCTTATAACTTCCAATACCAAATGCAGAGAAAGAAATTACCTTGTTAAATTACATAAAAATATGGATAGAACTGAAATGAGAAAATACAGAAAAAAAATGATATTCTATTTGGAATTCCAAAAATGAATACAACTGATGACTCTTTGATGACCATGCACTAATCAAAAAGTCCATTCATTCCTAAAAGGCTCTCCCCATTTATCCTCAATCATATGGGCTATATTCACAAAAACTGTAAAAAAAAATCCATGATTCAGCTCTGTCTATGTGCTTTAAAACCATAGTTACGTAACATTATTTAACAAAAGCATAGATTTAAAAAAAAAGAAAAACGTAGTATAGCACAAGAATAGTGCACTTTTTAAAATCTGACTAAAAATTTCCTGGAATTCACATTATGGTCATGTAGGTTGTGTTCTAAACAATATCTGGTTTTTATGGATTATAATTTTCTACAGTAACTGTAACCATTCAGACCAGAAACTCTGTTCAAGTCCCAGCAGCCTATGGGAAGGAACTGGATATTGTACTTTCACTAAAGACATGTTGGGATGTATGTTTCTCCTTAAAGAATATTTTCTTTCCAAATATTAAATATTATCCTAAAGTAGTATGTAATTTGATTTTTAAAAAACATGTTGCTTTCTATAGGCATTTTAGGTGTATTGGTGAATTTCAATTTTATTATTACTTTTTTAATAGTAGAATGCTTGAATCATTAAGAAGGTTTTGAGAAACTATTTAAGTTTAATGCAGGCATGCATAACATATGGACCATGACTTCACAGCACTTTTTAAAAAGTTGATATATTTGTCACTATCCTAAAGGACACTTCATTAGCTGCCAAATAGTTGCTCAGTATGCCAAGATTTGATTTTTAATTTGAATATTAATTTATCAGTGTGGCCAAGTTCTGTAGGCCTAGTTTAATGTGTATCCTATATATTAAATTAATCAATTTTTATGAGCAGGTAGGTGTGCAATTGTATCCACAGTAATTAACACATTTACATTTAGGATTTGTTCTGCAGAATTCAAAGTCATTGATGTCCACAGTAATAATAGTTTTATTAACTGTAGCATTCAGTTCAGCGTTAATGATCATTTTAAATATAGCCTCTTGAAGTCTGACATAGGTTACAGTTTGCAAAGTGCAGTGTACTTCCCATGTGTTTAATCTTTTCTCTCTTTTTATGTCATACAAAAGTATTGCAACTTTCTTCACAGAATCTGAATACCTTTTCCAATACCTTTCATGCTGCTCTCCCAAGAGCTAGCCTCTGGCATATTTCTTGACTCTTACTGTTATAATCCAGCTTTCTGTAATACACATTTAATATATAACTTGAATAAATAAAAGGAGAGTATAGTCTTTTGCCAACCTGGACCCAGTCTGTTTCTCCATTTTCATCATACTGTAGCTTCCTGATCTGTATATAGCTTTCTCATGAAGACAATGAGATGTTCTGAATTCCCATTTTTCTAAGCACATATGCAGGTTGAAGTAATTGACAAATCAAAGGCCTCTCTATAATCAGTGAAGCACATGCCAACTTCTTTATGGTATCTTTGACTTTCTCCAGTGTGTATCATCTTGCATGTTCCTCCAGCTTTTTTAAAACTAGTTTGAACATCTGGCATCTATTTTGCCATATAGGTTTTAAACTGTGTTAGCCAATCTGAAACATTATTTTGCTAATATATGAAATTAAGAGTATTTTATAATAGTTTGCACAATCTGTTAAGTCTCCTGTTTTGATATTGGAATATAGATTGATCTCTTCCAATCTGTTAGGTTCTTGAAATTTTATCTGTGCTAAAAGGGACAGAATTTTCTTTGAAGATTGATTGAATTGGATTAGTTTTAAGAAGTTTAATAGGATAGCATCCTAGATAGAGAAGCTAAGGATAAATGGTAAATGATCCTTCCATTCTAAGATTTTTCATGTAGAATAATAATTGACATAATTTTTGCTACTCCAGTTATTGCATTTACAGTAATGCTTTCCTAGCAGGAGGGTAATTTTTTCAATTTACAGTATAATCTCCTTCTGTTTATAAAATGATGCCCTGGAATGAAGCAGGTGTTGTTGGAGTCTCACTTCTACTGGTCTTCCTAAATTTACTTAATTTTTTAAAAAATCATCTCCTTAATTTCTAAAAATCTTCCTGGATGTAGCCCATATTGTTTGAAAAATCTGTTGTCAGCACCTCCGCTTTTTGATTCAAACTGAATAGTTTTTCAATGAAGTTTGAGAAAGTATCAGCTATGAGAAATGTTTGTTTAGTTTTGTATTAAAGTTGAATTACCCACCATAATAGTTTCATTAATGGGACTACTGAAGTTTTGAATCTCAGCCATTAAAATAGATTTTAAGCTCCTAGGATCTGAGGAGCTTAGCACAGCACAATAGCATATCCTCTGTCTGTTTGTCCAGTTTAAGCTGTTTACGAAATTGCCTAGGTGAAAATATCAGCAATTTTCTAGTCCCTTATGTACACTGAAGACAGTGGCTTTTGCCAGTGTCTTTTTTCCTTCCAGGAGATTAAATTTCCATAGATAGTGACCTATGCTGAAGATATAGCTATGTTGATCTTATATTCAGTGAAACCAAGAGGCAAATCCAAAAATATAATTTATCAAGATAACAACATAAAAGGGAGCTGCCATCTGATGTAGCAGAAGAATTGCAAATGTCTGTTAATCCCTTGTTGAATACATACAAACATAGTTAGCTCTACAATCAACAAAGTCTCTGCATATGCCCTAAAGCGGAATACTTACAAGCTAATTTTATTTAGAATATGGAAAGTTTTAAACATGAAAAGAACCTTAGACTCTCTGTGAAATAAATACTAGATAACAAGCAGCTTGGAAAGAAAAATAACTTGCATGAAATTTGTCAACCCTCAGTTTTTGAAAGATAATTCCATTGCTCCCAATATCATTCAGTTCCAAAGATGTTGATGGCAATTTTCCCTGCCCACAAATAAGAAAGGTATGTGTTAAAGGAATATCAAATTCAGGTCTATTCCCCTCAGACAAAAAAATAGTGTCCCATCTCTATCTCCCATTGGCAGACTGGCATGAGTTCAACAATATGGCCAAGCAACATTCTCTGCTCATGAGTTTCAAATGCAAAATTTAGTGCCTTTGGAAAATTTGCAGAACAGTCCATATGGTTTTGATCTGATAGATTCCTCCTGATTTCTTTAATATTTTTTATTGTTCTATAGAAATCTATTATAATATCAGAGTTAAAATGCCAACTTTAAAATTAAAATCAAATTGTGTTATATTATATACTGTATTTATTTTCCCGGGTTTGGATGAATTTAATTTGAAGCAAAGAACCAAGAAGTAAATTAGCATGTACTAGCATGGTCTCTAGGTAGACAATTTAGGAACAGAGTGAAGATTAACAGATTTGGAATTATATGTTACTATACATTTTGTTGTTGATATTATTCTTTTTTCTTCTTTATCTCTGTCTCGCTTTGTGTCTCTTTGTGTCTCTTTCTAAAGCAATTGTTAAAAAAGGGATAGCAGTAGTAAAAGCCCAGATGACCACTAGGTAGCCACAAAGAGTTAATTATTTCATTTTTGTAATGCTATTTAGAGGTTGCTCTGAATTACAGAGCTCAGCTAATTGTAGACATTTTGAGAATACTTCTGAAAAAGAAAACAAATTTCTAGAATTTAGTTATATAGCCCTGATTAGATTAGCTTGCCCCACTTAAACCAGCATGCTATTAAGGAAATTTGGCTAGCAGGATCCAAGACTTTTTTGTAATGGGATCTGCTAACTAGAACTTTGTGCCTAAGAGGTGAGATCCACACTCAGTCATTTAGCCTTCTGAAAGGGCTTGAAAACCTGGCTCTGCCAACTGGCCACAGGACCATGCCAATGGGGAGTGGCATATTGGAGATGGTTAATTGGTTAGACAGCCCCACCTCCTACCCATGCACACTTTGTTCCTTTTCTCTCCATATTGGTAAATTGAATGTTATTTGATTTTTAAATTTATGGTCTTTATTTATTGTTTTAATATTTTTTAATTCAGTGATTGGGCCTAGAGTTGCCTTGATGAGGAGGCAGCATAGCATTTTAATAAGTATGTAAGTAAGTAAGTCAGCCCGCCAGCCCGCCAGCCCGCCAGCCTTCCAGCCCGCCAGCCAACAAACAAACAAACAAATAAACATATATAAATTATTTCTATATTGCTCCATAAGTAAACAGACAAAACTGAGGCATTATCAAACTTATTGTCTGTCTCTTGCCTTTACCTGATAGCTCAGCAGGGGAAATAATGTTAAAGTAAAATAATTGGATTGGCTAAATTAATAATGCAAGTAATTAATTGTCAGCAGAATGCTCTGTTGGAATTGTTTAATAAGGGGAAATATACCTAATCAGGTTTATTGGATGAATGCAGTTTAAATTAAAGCATGTTTTCTCACCTGTATTTTTTTAAAAAATCTCAGTTACTACTTCTTGTCTTTTCAATGTACATTACTGTATGCAAACTAAACAATCTAGTTATACTTAAATCTTAAAAGTTTGAATATACAAGAGAATTACAAATCAACAACTACAACATCAATCTTAAGCATATTAATTCAAGAGAAATAAATTTCTGATATGCAGTAGGATTTGTTTGCAAGAGAGAGAACAAGCGAGCAATCATGCCAATCATTTCTTCACATCCAATCTCTCCCTATTGCAATGCAGTTATTGCAAATATTGATTTATTTCATTGTATCTTTAGTTCCACCAATATGTAGAACTACATAAACATAAATCCCATTATATTTTAATATCCAAGCTATTTAAAAAAACTCTGAGAAATCTGATTTCATGACAAGAAGCTTTTAATTCTTTTTCCAATTAGAAGGTAATAATCTGGCTACTTGATTTTCACTATATACTAGTTGTCACATGTATAGATTTCTTTCCATAGATTTAATAGATATTTAAAAAATCATTTCTTTGATTGACTGGAGCTTCACCAATATCAAATTAACAATTAATAATAGAAATGTTGGACGAATTTACAATTTTGCAAACAAATGTGAAGAAATGCTTGCTTTTCTTAGTTAACAATATAAAAAGTCATTAACTTATGATTTCTTGATCATTGATATACAGTAGAACATAAAAGAACAAAACAGAATAACAGAGTTGGAAAGGACCTTGTAGGTCATTTAGTTCAACCCCTTGCTCAAATAGGAGACCCTACACTAGGGTCTCCAGGGGTGTCAAACTCATGGTGTCACATCGTCATCATGTGATGTATTGCAACTTTTTCCCCCTTCACTAAACCAGGGGTGGGCGGGGTCAGTCCTTGATGCATCTGGCCCACAGGCTGCAAGTTTGACACCCCTGCCCAGTATCATTTCTGACAGATAGCTATCTGGTCTCTTCTTGAAAGCTTCCAGTGATGAATCACCCACAACTTCTATTGTATATAGACTATCCTAGATTTGCCAAAATGGTCAAGCTAAGCATAGTTATAAATTCTCAGAATGTATTGATTATGTGAAGTAAAGTACTAGAAACAAATTGAGATGATAAAATTATCAACAAAGTAATGCAACCTTCTGTGGCTAACAGCAATTTAAATTATTTTTCTTGTGCAAAAATGAAGCCAGTTTTAAATCTGATCATTTTAGCACTATTCATTAACAAGACAGCATTTTGCTCTTCTGGCTTTGAAGAACAGTGCCATATGAATTAATAGTTAATTCAGATTTTAAATTAATGAGCTTCCCTTCATTGATTTCCACCCAATTTTCTTGAGCAGCTTTGCCTTTAAATAGGCTTTCACATAATACATGATCATATAAGTCCCAAATGAGAAACCATGTTGTCTTGTTAGTCTTTGTCACCTCTTAATCATTCATGTTGCATTTTAACCAAGCAACAGAAATTATTTTGGAATTATAGAAAAATATGTGCCAACTGAACTTGCAGCTTATTTTGGTAAATCACTTGATTTACAAGAAAGTTATATGCCATACAACAGTCCCTCTTTTTTTTTATTAAATTACTTCTTTCCAGATCAATGTGAAAACCTTTTTCTGTTCATTAAACATCAAAAAGCACGTTAACATCACAGAATCTCCTCAGGGCTGTAATTTTTTCATCAGAGACTTTCAGTAACATTTTCTTTAAAAAAATAAAAAGATATACTGCTTGATGTCCTCATTGCTTTTATTTAACATCTACATAATGGACAAAGGTCATTAAACAGAATGAAGCCAGGGATCCAGTTGTAGTTTTCAAACTCTTGGGTGAGCAAATGATGCCATCAAGACATATAGTCACACTAGTGTGGGAGACTTGATAGGCCTAAACTAAACCCCACAATAGCTGTAGGTTCTGGAGAAGTTTTAATTTACCCAGGTGGAAATGGTGCACAACTAAGGAATTATTTAGACTTGCAGCTCCTACAAGCAGATAACAGTTGTGGTCAGGAAATCTTCCACTCTGTCTTATGTGCCAGTTGTCTCATTTGCTTAATCAGGAGTAATTTCTTATTGTCAGTTACAGTTTATCCACTTATCCACTTGTAGTGGATTACTACAATATGTACTACATGGGATTGTCCTTAAAGATCACAGAAGTTACAGAAGGTCCAGAAAGCTATACTACTAGCAGCTATGAGTGTGTCTTGATATGCCCATGAAACACCACTGTCTCATTAGATTATGAGTGAACTAATTTAACATTTCAAGATGCAGGTTATCATTATAAAGGTCTACATTGCAAAGGACCTGAATAAGTGAACTTTCTTCAATTGTTACTGCTTCTCCTATAGAATAGAATAGAATAGAATAGAATAGAATAGAATAGAATAGAATAGAATAGAATAGAATTTTTTAGTGGCCAAGTGTGATTGGACACACAAGGAATTTGCCTTGGTGCATATGCTCTCTGTGTACATAAAAGAAAAGATACCTTCATCAAGATACAACACTTACAACACTTAATGATAGTCATAGGCTACAAATATGCAATCAGGAAACAATATCAGTATAAATCGTAAGGATGCAGGCAACAAAGTTACAGTCATAAGTGGAAGGAGATGGGTGATGGGAATGATGAGAAGATTAATAGTAGTGCAGATTTAGTAAATAGTTTGATAGTGTTGAAGAAATTATTTGTTTAGCAGAGTGATGGCATTCTGGAAAAAACTGTTCTTGTGTCTAGTTGTTCTGGTGTGCAGTGCTCTATAGCATCGTTTTGAGGGTAAGAGTTGAAACAGTTTATGTCCAGGATGTGAGGGGTCTGTAAATATTTTCACAGCCCTCTTTTCGATTCGTGCAGTATACAGGTCCTCAATGGAAGGCAGGTTAGTAGCAATTGAATAAGATTTGGTCCCATCTATTAATATCAATTATGGGATATAAGAGATATTTCTTTTCTGTCACCAAAACAGTCCTTTGAAACAGAATTACTCCCAACAACTATATCACCACAGAATCCTTTAAGGAGGTCTTAAAGATTTGGCTCTTTTCATCAACAGCGGGCCAGTGTGATATATACAGTGATGCATAAATATACCATCTCCAGCTATAATAATTAGTATCTATTCCATGTCTATTCCATATACTTTTTCTGTTCCTTTATTGTTGTGATGTTCTTACTTTTAATTCACCCTAAGTGCTACTGAGGTATAAGTGAACTCAGAAAAAAATTCATCAGAGTGCAGAATATATAGTTTGCTATTAATATGCTCCTTTGGTTAATTTGCTATCAGAATTTTTCAGGAAAAAATAGTAATCTTATACAAAATGTACTAAAATTCTGGCAAAAAATATATTGTCTTTCCAGAAAATTCACAGTTGGTTAGTATAGCTAAATAGTCTTCATCAGTATAAATGATAGAAATAGAGACTAGATAGGTCTTTTTATTTGATATAGTATGATCTTATTTCTTAAAGTATATTCTACCAAAGGAGAAAAAAGGGACCACATACTCCTTTACATAAGATCTTACTATTAACTAGTTAATGATCCAATTCAGCTGTGATCAAAGCACAACAGCTAGATAATTCAAGATAGCAGTGCTGCTAATTTACTTTGATATGACACAATTTGTCTAATGACTTATTTGAATAGAGTTTTCAGTTTGTTATTACATTATTTTATGCATTAGAGCAATAATCTTTAAGCAATCAACATGTCACTACTTGTGGAACAACACACTATTTTTGTCCCTTAGGAATTGTCTTTGAGATTTATATTGCTCAGATTACCAAGCAAAATTATGGATGCACTTATTAAATACTAACACATGAGGAAGTAGCACTTTTTCTTTTTAAATGAGTTTAGAGAAGTTGAGTTTCTTTAATATTCTCTGGAAAGCAATTCTTTTAAGAGAGCATATTGTTTTAGCTAGCTTCTATGAGTAAATGTTCCACAGAGTTTAGCTACAAAATCTATTTTGAATTATACATTTGTTTTTTAATCCTATACATTCATTGTTTTAGTGACTGTAGAATTTACACATATTAATAGAGATATTATTTCAAACAAGTATAAATGTTGGTTCTTACAGAAATATATTTTGATGATTTTTATGAGGTAGCTGGGAAACATATGGTAGCCCTTGAAGAATTAGGATGATATTATACTACAAACCATTTAAAGCCTAACCCAAACAAGACCCAAGTGCATGCTTTCCAGTTCCAAAATCAAGATACAATGGAAGAGTTGGATGTTATGTGACAAGGGAACTACAGCACTGTCCAACACCGAAATATGACAGTATGATCAGTGTGACATTTGACAAGGTGATCTCTTTTAAACAGCATTGCCTGAAAACTAAGTATCATCAGGAAATTGATAAACTACAAATAGGAAGCTCAATCATCTATATTGTGCACATCAACTTTAGCCTTGTGTGCGTGTGCAGCAGAGTATCTAAATATTAGACATAACAAATGCTGATCTAGGCATATTAGTCATGTTTGTTGTTAGTTGCGAAGTCGTGTCCGACCCATCGCAACCCCATGGACAACATTCCTCCAGGCCTTCCTGTCCTCTACCATCCTCTGGAGTCCATTTAAGCTCATTCCTACTGCTTCAATGACTCCATCCAGCCACCTCGTTTTCTGTCGTTCCTTTCTTCTTTTACCCTCAATCTTTCCCAGCATTAGGCTCTTCTCCAATGAGTCCTTCCTTCTCATTAGGTGGCCAAAGTATTTCAGTTTCATCTTCAGGCTGTGGCCTTTTAAAGAGCAGTCGGGGTTGATCTCCTCTAGGACTGACTTGTTTGTTCACCTTGCAGTCCAAGGGACTCACAGGAGTCTTCTCCAGCACCAGAGTTCAAAGGCCTCAATTCTCTGGCACTCAGCCTTTCTTATGGTCCAACTTTCACAGCCATACATTGCAACTGGGAAAACCATAGCCTTAACTATATGCACTTTTGTTGGCAGGGTGATGTCTCTGCTTTTTAGTATGCTGTCAGGATTTGCCATAGCTTTTCTCCCCAGGAGCAAGCGTCTTTTAATTTCTTGGCTGCAGTCCCATCTGCGGTGATCTTAGAGCCCAGGAAAATAAAATCTGTCACTACCTCCATTTCCTCCCCATCTAACTGCCAGGAATTGAGAGGGCCGGATGTCATGATCTTAGTTTTCTTAATGTTGAGTTTCAATCCAACTTTTGCACTCTCCTCCTTCACCCGTATCAAGAGGCTTTTTAGTTCCTCTTCGCTTCCTGCCATTAGAGTAGTATCATCTGCATATCTGAGGTTGTTGATAGTTCTCCCGGGAATCTTAATTCCAACTTTTGATTCATCTAGCCCTGCCTTTCTCATGTTGTGCTCTGCATATAAGTTAAATAGGCAGGGCGAGAGTATACAGCCTTGCCGACTCCTTTCCTAATTTTGAACCAATCAATGGTTCCGTGTCTAGTTCTCACTGTTGCTTCTTCACCCACATACAGGTTTCTCAAGAGACAAATAAGATGGTCTTGTACTCCTATCTCTTTAAGAACTTGCCACAATTTGTTGTGATCCACACAATCAAAGGCTTTAGCATAGTCAATGAAGCAGAAGTAGATGTTTTTCTGGAATTCCATGATCCAGCGTATGTTGGCAATTTGATCTCTAGTTACTCTGTCTCTTCAAAATCCTGCCTGTACTTCTGGTAGTTCTCAATCCACATACTGCTGGAGCCTAGCTTGTAGGATTTTAAGCATAATCTTACTAGCATGTGAAATGAGTGCAATGGTGCGATAGTTTGAACATTCTTTGGCATTGTCTTTCTTTGGAATTGGAATATAAACTGACCTTTTCCAATCCTGCGGTCACTTTTGAGTTTTCCAAATTTGCTGGCAAATTAAGTGCAGCATTTTTATTGCATCGTCTTTTAAGATTTTGAATAGCTCAGCTGGAATACTGTCTCCTCCATTAGCTTTGTTGTTGCTCAGATTTCCTAAGGCCCATTTGACTTCACATTCTAGGATGTCTGGCTCAAGGTCAGTGACCACCCCATCGTGGTTATCAGGGATGTTAAACTCGTTCTTGTATAGTTCTTCTGTGTAATTTTGCTATCTCTTCTTAATCCCTTCTGCCTCTGTTAGGTCCCTGCCATATTGGTCCTTTATCATCCATCTTTGCATGAAACATACTCTTTATAACTCAAATTTTCTTGAAGAGATCTCTGGTCCTCCCTATTCTATTGTTTTGTTCTATTTCTTTGCACTGTTCATTTAAGAATGCATTCTTATCTATTCTAGCTATTCTCTGGAATTCTGCATTCAACTGGGTGTATCTTTCTCTTTCTCCCTTGCCTTTTGCTTCCCTTCTTTCTTCAGCTATTTAAAAAGCTTCCTCAGATGGCCATTTTGCCTTCTTGCATTTCTTTTTCTTTGGATGGTTTTAGTTGCTACCTCCTGTACAATGTTGTGAATTTCCATTCATAGTTCTTCAGGCATTCTGTCTATCAGATCTAATTCCTTAAATCTATTTGTCACCTCTACTGTATATTCATCAGGGATATGATTTAGTTCATACCTGAGTGGCCTGGTGCTTTTATCATCATCATCATCATCATCATCATCATCATCATCATCATCATCATCATCATCATCATCATCATTATTATTATTATTATTATTATTATTATTATTATTATTATTATTATTATTATTTATTAGATTTCTATACCGCCCTTCTCCTGAAGGACTTAGGGCGGTGTACAGCCAGAATAAAAACCCAAAAACAATACAATATACAATTAAAACAAAATTAAAAAACTTATTATACAATTTGGCCGAAAAACTTTAAAACATTTAAAATTCTAAAAACCCATTAAAATTCATATAAAATTTAGAAATATAAAATATAAATTTAAAATACAACAAAATTTAAGCCAGTCCCGCGCGAATAAATAAATACGTTTTCAATTCGCGGCGAAAGGTCCAAAGGTCAGATATTTGGCGTAAACCAGGGGGAAGTTCGTTCCAGAGGGTAGGAGCCCCCACAGAGAAGGATCTTCCCCTGGGGGCCGCCAGCCGACATTGTTTGGCGGACGGCACCCTGAGAAGTCCCTCTCTGTGTGAGCGTACGGGTCGGTGGGAGGCATGAGGTAACAGTAGGCGGTCCCGTAAGTACCCAGGCCCTAAGCCATGGAGCGCTTTGAAGGTAGTAACCAAAACCTTAAAGTGCACCCGAGAGACCACAGGCAGCCAGTGCAGTCTGCGCAGGAGTGGTGTTATATGGGAGCTACGTGGAGCTCCCTCTATCACCCGCGCAGCTGCATTCTGGACTAACTGGAGCCTCCGAGTGCATTTAAAGGGGAGCCCCATGTAGAGAGCATTGCAATAATCCAAGCGAGAGGTGACAAGAGCATGAGTGACTGTGCACAAGGCATCCCGATCAAGGAAGGGGCGCAACTGGCGAACCAGGTGAACCTGGTAAAAGGCCCTCCTGGAGACGGCCGTCAAATGATCTTCAAGCAACAGCCGTTCATCCAGGAGAACACCCAAGTGTTTCCCTACTTTCTTCAATTTAAGCCTAAACTTTGCAAGGAGAAGCTCATGATCTGAGCCACAGTCAGCTCCTGATCTTGTTTTTACTGACTGTATAGAGCTTCTCCATCTTTGGCTGCAGAGCACATAGTCAATCTGATTTCTGTGTTGACCATCTGGTGATGTCCATGTGTAGAGTCGTCTCTTGGGTTGTTGGAAAAGACTGTTTGCTATGACCATCGTATTATCTTGACAGAATTCTATCAGCCTGTGCCCTGCTTCATTTTGTACTCCAAGGCCAAACTTGCCTGTTATTCCGGTTATCTTTTGGCTTCCTACTTTAGCATTCCAATCCCCCATGATGATAAGGACATCATTTTTTGGTGTTAATTCTATAAGGTGCTGTAGGGCTTCATAGAACCGGTCAATTTCATCCTCTTCAGCACCAGTGGTTAGGGCATAGACTTGGACTACTGTGATATTGAATGGTTTGTCTTGGATTCTAACTGAGATCATTCTGTCATTTTGGAGACTGTATCCCAGTATTGCTTTTCCTACTCTTTTATTGATTACGAAGGCTACTCCATTTCTTCTGAGGGATTCTTGCCCGCAGTAGTATACCTGATGGTCATCTAAATTAAATTCACCCATTCCTGTCCACTTTAATTCACTGATTCCTAAGATCTCGATGTTCAGTCTTGTCATGTCTTGTTTGACCACATTCAGCTTGTCTTGATTCATGGATCTTACGTTCCAGGTTCCTATGGAGAAAAAATCTTTACAGCATCAGACATTCCTTTCACCACCAGATACATCCACACCTGAGCATCCTTTCAGCTTTGGCCTAGTCGTTTCATTTTTTTTTAGTGTTACAAGTACTAGCCCTCCGCTCTTCCCCACTAGCATATTGGACACCTTCTGACCTTAGGACCTCATCTTCTGGCATCATATCTTTTTTCCTTTTTGTACTGTCCATGGGGTTTTCATGGCAAAGATACTGGAGTGGTTTGCCATTTCCTTCTCCAGTGGATCACGTTCTGTCAGAATGCTCTGCTATGACCTGTCCATCTTGGTGTCCCTGCACAGCATAGCTCATAGCTTCATTGAGCTCCACAAGCCCCTTCACTACAACAAGGCAGTAATCCACAAAGGGGTTAGTAATGTTAGATCTATAGAATAGATATCAAACTGATAGAGAGAAGTTGATATAGATATATTCACAATTGTTTAATTTATGCTGATTCTAATTCTGAAGAGAAAATATTGTATGAATAAGAACCAAAATAGTGAATTGTTGGAAGCCACATGCTGTTCATTTTCTACTTTTTCATATCAAGTACATGGTTTCTTCATTTGGCCATTCACACTTGAACCTTTAATAAGGAAAGGCTGTCTGATGCCAAACCAGCCGACATCTTCCATGGGAGAATATTATATTTCTACACTTAATTTGTTGAACATTTTGCAGATTTATGCTATTTATACATCCGTATAGCAGTTAGTAATGCTGTTCATTAGCCACCTTTTCAACCTTAAGAAAATTTCAGTAAGTGCATAATAAAAATTGGTGATTTGGGTCAACCACAGGACAGCAATTAGTTTCCATTTGTAAATTAAGAATTTACAAAGGTAAATGTCTTATTTAAGGTAAATATCTTATTGAACTAGAAACAAACTATAAAGCTTTAGTGGAAGTATAAAACCACACTTTCATTCCAGGTAAATCGTTAATCTGATTAGAATGCTAGTTCAGAAAGTTAATATCATCTAGTGGCTGTATCATCTAATCACACCAGAATGCCTTATTAGATTATGATAGAAGATAGGGTTTGTGGATTAGTTTTTGAAATTGCATGTAACTTCATTAGAAGTGGTGAGCAATTATTCACTACAAACAAACCGCATTGTGGACCTGATGCTTTTTGTTAATATGGATCTCCTCACTCATCATGGTTGGGAATATGGACTGCTTTAATAATCCAACGCATGTATCAGACAAGAAAATAAGATTAAGACATTGCCTGAATTACTAATCAATAGGAACCATGCTAAACTAATAAAATAATTCCTTCTTTCCTAAAGAAACATGTATTAAATCCATGCACATACAGTATATGTTTACATCATAAACAGGTTGATTTAAAAAGAAATAATTTAAATAATTCATCTAGAATAATTGACTAGTCTGGAGTCCAGAACCCATTTTTCCTATCTAATTCTCAAACTCCTGGAAACAACTATGGATCCATTTGCCAACTGAGATCTTCAGGGGCCTATTTCCAGGTGTGCTTGATTGTGGAACTTTAGACATGGATACCTACTGACTTTTTAGATTATTTTATTTATTTAATAGCAAACTAGTATTTACCTTTTAATGCTTTCTCATATATATAGCCATCTTAATTAGCTTCTGATTCTATTTGAATTAGTCTCTTCCTTTTCATATGTAATTGTTTTTATATTAATTATTTTTATCTGCAGGTTATATATTGCATATTGATTATACCTGCAGAGTTATATCCATTTAAAAAATTATTTCAGGTGAGGGAAATATAGATTGATGGTATTAACAGTTATTTAATACTGATTTGTTTTCCTTTTTAAAATACAGTGAGCAGAACATAATACCTGAAACTGAATCTTAAAATTAGGCAAGAAATGTCTTCAATTTGCATTTTAAGAATTTACCAAGTTAGCATCACATAAAACTATTTGTAAAGCAACATTTGATTATCCTTCTTTACAGAAAAATGCAAAAGTTGTATACTGGGGAATTGATTGAAAAATGTACATGTTGCTGAAAGTAACATGCAACGGAATTTGATATTATCAAAAATGCTTGGAAAATATATTTGTTAGGCAGTGGTGGATTCTAATAATTTAACAACCAGCTCTCTGTCCTAATGACCAACTGGGTAGGTGTGGCTGGGTGGCCATGTAACTGGTGACCACTCACATCGAGGGGGCCTCTTCCTGCCACACCTGGCCTTGCCTCCCCCCCCAGCCAGCTGCTCGTCCAGCTGCTCACCTCACCTCCCGGCCTCTCACCTTATCTCTCGGCCTCTCACCTCACTTCATCTCATCAACCTGGCTGGTTGTCTGCCTGGTTGGGAGGCCGCTTGCCTGCCTGACCAGGCATTCTGTTATTAATCAACCATGAAGCAAAAGGAATCATGCTAACTCTAACTTTGTGACCCTAGTAAATTTCCAGTTTATCTGACTGCTTTACAAGCATAGATTTATGTATCAGTTGCCACACATGTTACAAACTTTTGTTTATCACTGACCTACATTTCTTCAACATACATGCATTTTTTTTGTTTCATTGCAATACTATCTGCTAACCATATCAACTGTACTTACACATTTGTAGCCAGATAAACTATTCTTTGTTCTATTATTTTAGCAGTTCTATTATTTTTTGAAATTTTCTGTTTCCCGTTTTTTTCATCTATTATTATTATTATTATTATTATTATTATTATTATTATTATTATTATTATTATTATTATTATTATTATTATTATTATTATTATTATTATTATTATTATTATTATTATTATTATTATTATTATTATTTAAATTTGTATACCGCCCTTCTCCCGAAGGACTCAGGGCGGTTCACAGCCAATAAAATACAAAAATACATATAACACAAGTTAAAAACAGTATAAAAAACTAATTCAATGTGTGGCCTAAAAATTTGAATACAATTAAAAACCCCGTTAAAAAACCCCAATTAAAAAACCCAATTAAAACTACATTTAAGCTAGCCCTGCACGCTGGAACAAAAGCGTCTTCAGCTAGCGGCGAAAGATCCGGAGTTCGGGGAGTTGACAAACCCTGGAGGTAGCTCATTCCAGAGGGCAGGAGCCCCCACAGAGAAGGACCTCCCCCTGGGGGTCGCCAGCCGACATTGTTTGGCCAATGGTACCCGGAGGAGGCCCTCTCTGTGGAAGCGCACAGGTTGGTGGGAGGCTACTGGTGGCAGTAGGCAGTCCCGTAGGTAACCCTTTAAAGCCATGGAGTGCTTTAAAGGTGATAACCAGCACCTTGAATTGGACCCAGAAGACCACCGGAAGCCAGTGCAGACTGCGCAGGACGGGTGTCACATGGGAGCCACGAGGTGCTCCCTCTATCACCCATGCAGCCTCATTCTGGACCAATTGGAGCTTCCGGGTACCCTTCAAGGGGAGCCCCATGTAGAGAGCATTGCAGTAGTCCAGGCGGGATGTAACAAGGGCATGAGTGACCATGCAAAGGGAGACCCGGTCCAGAAAGGGACGCAACTGGCGTATCAGGCGAACCTGATAAAAAGCTCTCCTGGCAACGGCCGTCATATGTTCTTCTAAAGACAGCCGTGCATCCAGGAGGACGCCCAGATTGCGAGCCCTCTCCGTGGGGGCCAACAACTCATCCCCAACAGTCAGTGATGGAATCAGCTGACTGTACCGGGCTGCCAGCATCCACAGCCACTCGGTCTTGGAGGGATTGAGCCTGAGCCTGTTTCTCCCCATCCAGACCCGTACGGCCTCCAGACACTGGGACATCACTTTGACGGCCTCGTTGGGGTGGTTAGGGGTGGAGATATACAGCTGAGTATCATCAGCGTATAGATGACAACTCACCCCAAAACCACAGATGATCTTGCCCAGCGGCTTCATGTAGATGTTGAACAGAAGAGGCGAGAGAACCGACCCTTGCAGCACCCCACACAAGAGGCGCCTCGGGGCCGATCTCTGCCCTCCTGTCAACACCGTCTGCGACCGGTCCACGAGATAGGAGGAGAACCACCGATAAACAGTGCCCCCCACTCCAAGTCCCCCGAGCCGGCGCAGCGCATGGTCGATGGTATCAAAAGCTGCTGAGAGATCTAATAGGACCAGGACAGAGGAGCAACCTCTGTCCGAGCCCTCCAGAGATCATCGACCAACATGACCAAGGCCATTTCTGTGCTGTAACCAGGCCGGAAACCGGACTGTAACGGGTCTAGATAGACAGTTTCATCCAGGTACTGGGGGAACTGTCATGCAACCACACTCTCAACAACCTTCGCCACAAAGCGAAGGTTGGAGACAGGATGGTAATTTGCTAAAACAGCTGGATCCAGGGAGGGCTTCTTGAGGAGGGGCCTCACCACCGCCTCTTTCAAGGCAGTAGGGAAGACACCCTCCACCAAGGAGGCGTTAACAATTCCCTGGAGCCAGCCTCGTGTAACCTAAAATTCTATTGATTTTTTTCCCCCTTGATGTCCTGAATCTTTTCTACTCTCTAGTTTTAAAACCAAAGAAAGTTGTACTTGCTTCAGGGTTTGTATATCACAGGTTTCCAACATTAAGCAAAAGTTGAATCTCTGGGACATATTTAAAAACTAGTTTTCATATTTGGTACATTATGTTTGTCCCTGAAACAATTTTATGCAAATTTTGTGTGCAAAATGGAATTGCTTGAGAAACTCTGACTCCAAGTCACTTGGGTTTAAATCTCATTTAAACTAACCTAATCCACCTCCATGAGTCAGTATCAAAGATCTACACATATTTCTTTAGTTGTACCAACCATATCCCATTACTACAATCTATTAAAACAACACAGGTAGTCCTCAACTTACAACCACAATTAGGATCAGAACCTCTGTTGCTAAGTGAGGCAGTCATTAAATGAGTTGTACCCAATTTTAGGACCTATTTTGCCACAGTTATTAAGCAAACCACCATGGTTGTTAAGTGAATCCAGTTTCCTAAACTAACTTTGCTTGTTGGAAGCCAGTTGAAGAGGTTGCAAATGGCAATTATTTGACTCCAGGACACTGCAACCATCATAAATACATGATGGTTGCCAAGTGCCTGAATTTTGAGCACACGACCGGAGGGATTTTGCAATGGTCATAAGCGTGAAGACCAATGTTAAATCACATTTTTCAGCACCGCTGTAACTTTGAACGGTTGCTAAGCAAATGGTTTGCAAGTCAAGGACTATCTGTATTTATATAAAGTGCCTGAACAACCTCATTCCCAGCCATTCTGTTTCACTGAGCGGCTTCAGAGTGTGTGTGAGAGAGAGAGATGATTCCATACCACAAATTCACCTCTGTTTTTTGGGTTGACCAAAATCCAAAGATTATTGCAAATTTTGCATGTTGTGTTTTTGATTTGATAAATTACTATCTAAAATAATGATAAACAAGGCAAGTTCAGCTAATTGTTGTAAGAAAAATGTGATAAATGCACTTTTATGCCCCTTCATTTTTTTTTCTGCTTTTGAAATATTAGTTTAGCAACAGTTCATTTAGTACTGTTCAAAGTTACAACGGCACTGAAAACAGTGAGTTAACCATTTTTCATACTTGTGATCATTGTAGCATCCCCATTATCATGTGATAAAAATTCAGATGTTTGGCAGCTGCTTCATATTTATCACAGTTACTGTGCAATCCCAGGATCATTTGAACTTTCGCAACCTTCTGACATTCAAAATCAATGGGAAAGCCAGATTCACTTAAAAAAGAATTATGCTGAACCCACTACAATGATTCACTTAACAACTGTGTTAAAAGAAGTCATAAAAATGGGGCAAAATTCATTTAACAAATGTCTCACTTTACAACATAAATTTTGGGCTCAATTGTGGTTGGTTGTAAGTTGAGGTCTACCTATATTTTTCATATGTTCCATACTCAATGGTAGCTATAGATGAATTTCAAAAGTTTGCAATTTTTGGTAACAGTAATTATGTATTTATTACTATAAAATTGTGTAAAACTTAAAGCAATTAACCTTATGGTTTCTACTTTGGCTTTACACATTCTAAAATCCCTTGATATGGTCCATCTAAATTTCAATTTCTTAGAATGCATCCAAACTTTTGCTATCTTCGGAATCTCAAGTCCTTTCTTGAAAAGCATATATAAGATTCTGTCATTTCAGATTTTTGGTACAATTGATCTTTAATTAGGAATATCTGGTTTCTTCAACTGTTTTGGATAATTTTCAATAATTTTGGGGTGAAAATTGTGACACAGGTCTTGAACTTTATGTTTTTTCAATTCAGTATATGTTTTCATTTGGAATTGAAGAAACAGCTTGTAAATGAAACAATGTTTATTTTATTTATTTTATTTTATTTATTTATTTATTTGTCATAACAATATATACAAGCGTTACATAAAAGGTTATAAATATATGAACGTATATATGAGGAGAAATGAGGTACTAAAAACGTGTATATACATAGGGAAAGAAACAGTAGGACAGGAACGGTAGGCACGTTTGTGCTCTTATGCACGCCCCTTTAGAGTCCTCTTAGGAAAGTGGTGAGGTCAACCGTGGACAGTTTTTGAGTGAAACCTTTGGGGTTATGAGAAGAAACCACAGAGTCAGGTAATGCATTCCAAGTATATACAATTCTGTTACAGAAATCGTGTTTTCTGCAATGTTAACACTGATCAGTCTCAACAATGAAACTTAATATTCCAATCATGTAATATGGTAAAAAAAAATACTTCCATAAAATCCTCCAAATGAATCCATTAATTCAGATAACTATTATTTAGAATAAAAAAAAAATCAGGAGAGCTGCTGTGTTTTACACATATTTATCCCAATAGTGCTTAATTCTTTCACTAGATTCTTTTAAATCAATCGTGAACTCTGAAAGAACGTATTTGCTGTCAGAGTAATGGAATTTCAAGAAAATTGTAATACAGTTACCCTAAATATTTTAATCCGTGTAATCAAGATTGTCCCAAACTTTTATCTGAATGCTGAATCCATTTCTCATTTTCATACATTCAGCACAAATTTCCCTTCTCACTTGGCTTATTTAGCCATTCATTTTACGCTGCATTTAAGAACTAGTGAAAAGCATAGTAAAGTCATCCTCAAAGTAATTCTATCAAAGTGTCTAATTTTTATAATTTGATTTAGTGTGGCAAGCAGTGGTGGGATTCAGAAAATTTAACAACCAGTTAAATTATCAATACCTAATTTTTTGTTGAATTGGGTGAACTGGCTCTGAAATGGCCAGACTAGCGTGTATTCACGTGCCTCCAATCCCTTTCTTGTTGCAATCTGGCTTTTCAGCAAGCAAGGGATTGGAGGCACATGAATGCATGGTAGTCTGGCTATTTCAGAGCTGGTTCGCCCAACTCAACAAAAAATTAGGTATCAGTTCTGCTGAACCGGTGCGAACCGACTGAATCCAACCACTGGTGATAAGTATTTGTATAATCCAAACAGATAATTCATTCCTAATATTATATAAATACAGTCAATTCTTTCTATGATGCTTCAAATTTCACCAGCATTTACCCAACTTGCTATTGACAATGGAAACAATTTTATTAAGCTAGAGGCAAATAAACATTTGCTGGTTGACTAGATTCTCTATTTTCTATCACCATTAGCTCAGATAGCTATATGTTTGTTCCCTACCCATATATTTACAAGTAAGCAGCTCCACCCTTCGCATGTAATGTAGTCTAATAATGTAGTTTTAATTCACTCACATCATCAGAAATTTCAATTTCTTATTTAGTCATTCATTTTACGCTGCATTTAAGAGCTAGTGAAAAGCATAGTAAAGTCATCCTCAAAGTAATTCTATTCTTCCTACTGAGTCCAATTAACTTGAAACTTCCAACCATCTGCTACTGAAATCATTATCCAAACTAAATAAAAGATTATAAAGTGTATCCTTAGTATCATGTTAATTTTAAATAAATTGAATTTCCATTCATTATTTTTACTGTGCCATGTTAGTGTATCATTGTACATTAAGCAACCTATATGCTACTGATCATAGAAAAGTCATATTGTTGTCTATCATGTACTTACTAAAGCTTCTGTTTAATGAAAACTAATAAAATATGCACAAAGTCCCATTCTTTCTTTAATTATATATACTGTATGTATACGCATATACTTACATACATCCCCCCACACACATAATACTTTTATGATATTTGTGAATCTAACCATTTCATTGCCTCAGGCATAATGTAAATCTCTTATACAAAAATAAATCTTTTGCATTTTTATTCTGCAATTGCTTATATTATTTAGTTTCTGGTTGCTTTATAAATTAATAACTTAGTGCTGTACACCAACTGTAATCTGGTTTGTGTAACAATTATGTAAAGATCATAATCCAGATTTAGAATCTGTTTGAATTTCTAAAATGATATTACAGCAATAAGTCTTAACTTTTTATTGTTTCCATTACCTTTCTTCTAACTTTTCCTGCAAAGAATAGAAAATTTGCCTTGTTTGGAAAATTGTATGGGCACGTGTTTAGTGATGATGCAGAAGTATGAATAAATTCAAAGTTTGAATCTTGTTACTATAAAAGTGCTTTTAAATTACTAAGACCTTCAATATAATTAAGCATGGATAACTACAGTGGATAAAGAAGTTCTTCCAAAATATGCATTTATCTCCCAAAGCACTGGTTCTGATGAATTATTTTGACTTCTTTTTCTTAACAGTCACAATGTGTTTAGGTGGTCTGGACTAACCAATTAAAAATGACAACTTTAGAATTATACTATGTATTTAAATGGCAGGCAGAGACTCTTTGAATTAATACTGTGAATATAATTTAGTGCAGTAAGCAGGATTCAATGTTTGCTATACTGCAAAGACGATTATCTTTATTTGACCAGAGGCATCAAACTTTTTGTTTATTCTGTTTTTCTTATATATTTAGAAGATCTACATTCCATCCTTAGTACTGTTGTATCATAATTTTGTTTGTTTGTTTATTTGTTTGTTTGTTTGTTTGTTTAGTGTCTTTAAGTCATTTTTGAATATTGATGACTACCTGGGCAAGTTTTCTTGGCATTATTTTTAGAATATTTTAACATTGTTTTGCCATTTCATGCTTTCTGGGGCGGAGAAACAGTAATTGGTTAAGGTTACCCAGCTGACTTTATGCATAAGACAGGACTAGAATTCATGGTCTCCAGAGAGCTCACATTTGCGAAACAGTAGCGAAGGTAGTGAATACCACCCCTGCTCTGGAGCTTGGGAGGTAAAAAATGGGAGGCCCATGGAAGGTGAAAATGGACCCATTTCCAGTCTCCAGAGAGCATCTGGAGTTTGGGAAAGTGGAAAAACAGGCCCTCCACAGCCTGTTTTGCTCCAAGGAGGCTGCAGGGAGGCATAGTAGGCCCAAAATTAGTACCTTCCAGCTAAGTGAGAAGCCTTATTTCATTTCTGTCTGCTAGACAAAAAACAAATCAACTCTGCCTTCGTTTGCCCTTCTTTAAGCTCCCTGAAGAAATTACAACTCATGCATACACAAGTGCAAAAGTCTTAAAAACTTTTGTTTAAAGCGGTGCCTCCCATGGCCCGTTTCTGCTCCCAGAGCAATATAGGAGGCCAAGTGCTGCCTGCCACACACCCTGGCCGTGTCCGCCATGGCCACACCCACCCAGCTTGTCATTAGGGCAGAGAACCAGTTGTTAATTTATTTAAATCCCACCTCTGGCTAAAGTCCCAATATGCTAATTTATCTATTTTTATTTTTATGTTAAAAGAAATAATATGATTAAGTTAACAGATTATATACTGTGCTGTATTATGCTATGCTATGCCATGCCATACTACTGTGCTGTTTCTTTAGAAGAAAATCATATTTTTCTTCCCAAACCAGATTCTTTATTAATTCAACTCCTTTCTCAATGGAGTCACAATGCAATTGGACAGCACTTACAATTATTTCAGAAAAGAGTAACACCATTGAAGTATAATTTATTACAAATATTTCATATTTTCTTGAGAGAAAAAGGAAACTTAAAATACCTGACTTTGAAGAAGTTTATTTTATATCCTGAGGCAAAGCCAAAAGAATTAATCGTCCTGAGAAATACACTTAATGGACTGTAAGGCTCAGCAGACTACAGGATCTTTAATAAATATCTAGTTGTAGCCTCTAATTATTAAGATACAAATTTCAATTTCCCCCAGCAAATTTGCCACTACAATAATTCTTATTGCTCTCATCTTTTCAGAACTTTATTTTAAGCAATATTCACTCTGGACTAAGGCAGATCTTCATCATATATAAATCTATTCCACTACTATAAGTTGCAACCATTGGAGAGATAGAGAGAGTTCTCAACTTTGATTAGAATTCTGGGTAATAAAAACCATTCTAATTTCTTATTTTACACCTTCCTTTACTCTTGAATATTTCATTTAGTATATGCTAAGCATTCCTCATAAAGGTTATAATAACCATTTTAGTTTGTTAATACCATATTAAAAATTAAATGCTAAATAGAGTTCAGAAGCACTTAAAATTATTGATCCATATATAAGAGTCAAAAGTTAAGATATTGAACAAATTTGGATTTCCTCATAGCATTTATTAGCCATAATAACATAACGTAACGTAACATAATAACAGAGTTGGAGGTCTTCTAATCCAACCCCCTGCCCAGGCAGGAAACCCCCTGCTCAGACAAATGGCTATCCAACATTTTCTTAAAAATTTCCAGTGTTGGAGCATTCACAACTTCTGGAGGCAAGTTGTTCCACGTATTGATTGTTCCAACTGTCAGGAAATTTCTCCTTAGTTCTAAGTTGCTTCTCTCCTTGATTAGTTTCCACCCATTGCTTCTTGTCCTGCCTTTAGGTGCTTTGGAGAATAGTTTGACTCTCTCTTCTTTGTGGCAGCCCCTGAGATATTGGAACACTGCCATCATGTCTCCCCTAGTCCTTCTTTTCATTAATCTAGACATACCCATTTCCTGCAACCATTCTTCATATGTTTTAGTCTCCAGTCCCCTAATCATCTTTGTTGCTCTTCTCTGCACTCTTTCTAGAGTCTTTTTTACATCGTGGTGACCAAAACTGAATGCAGTATTCCAAGTGTGGCCTTACCAAGGCGTTATAAAGTGGTATTAACACTTCATAATCTTAAGGTACCAGGCTGTGGTTGCATGATATTTCATATCATTCCTCCATAATAACTAATAAAAAAGGCCAAATACTTATATTAATTCTAAGATAGGTTACAATTTTCTAGAAAAAAATATGAACTTAATTTACCTAGCAGATGACAATTACAAAGTAATATTTAATATGTTGACTCTACTTAATTTCATTAATGAATATATTACTAGCAGCTATGAAAAATCTCTCAAAATAATTAGAAGTTGTTTTATTGGGAGAAAAGCACTGAGATTAATTACTAAAAATAATGTTACAAAATATTTATAAAAATAAAGACTGGTATCTTCTGCTGTGCCTACTCATCATCTACCACAATTGTAATATTTTTCTTTAATTTGGGGGGACAAAAAGAGGCTTGTTCAGAATGATTAAATTCTATAATAATAAAGTATATTATCTCAAACCATTGTGTATGTGTGTGTATGTATGTATGTGTGTGTGTGTATATGTATACACACACACACACACACACACACACATGTTTCAATTTGAAGAATAAACGGAAAGAAGTCCTCTGTCTCAATATTCTATTTTGAAAAGCCTAATATCTGTAACATCTGTAACATCTGTAAAATTGTAAACAAAAAATAAATTATTTTATTCTAAATTGGGTTATCATTTGGCAACTGCAAAGTGCAATTAAAAATTGTGGAGGGAGAAGTGCATCACAGAGTGAGATACTGATATCGAATGAATAGAACTATGCAATATATGGACATTCTTTTAGGAGAATTAGAGACTTGGAAGATATATATCTCTCTCCCTCTCCCTCTCCCTCTCCCTCCCTCCCCCCCTCTCTCTCTCTGCCCCCCCCCCCATGTTTTCGATCTCAACATAATTGAGATTATGAACTGCACCACTGTTTTCAACGACACAACTTTCTTCTGAAGTTCAATAAAAAGATCAGGGGAAAATCTAGAATTTTTTTTAAAAAAATCTGCTTGTGCTTTTTGCTGTCTCTGCTATGAACCTTTATGCATATTAGTAAGAATTGCTAAGGAATGGGACTAGCAAGTTATGCCAAAACATATACTGTTAATATTTTAATTTCCATAGATTTTTTTGCATTACAGATCATGATGATGATGATGATTTATGCTCAGTTAGTTTGGAATGCTTGTGGAAAATTATCATTCTGGCTTTATTTAAAAATAGGATTTGATTTATTTTGAAGAGACAACGGAAAAGGGAATATACTTTAATAAACTTGAAACTAGTTTCTATGAAATAAACCGTTACTTTTCCACTTGAAATAGACATACATGTCAATGTCTTCTACTTCATTGGATTCCTTTAGCCTTTGAAAGCCAAAGCTTTCATGTTCATTTCATTAAAAAAGATGAAAGAATATATCTTTCCATTAAAGTAATTTTATATAGCCTTTAATAGATGCTTTATAGTGTTTCTTCTATTTTTTTTTAATCCTCAAAGTTGTATTCAAATATGTAGCTATGATTGGGTAATGATAATGAAAGGATTTTTTGCCTGAAAATTCTATATTCTTTACTGATATCATAAAAAGCAAGTCGTTAGGAAACAAGTTGCTTTTCTGTATGAGGACCTATTATATTTCAACAGCCATATCTTATATTATCTTGATCTATAAGAGTTTTAAATGTTATCTTTATCCATTGTTGGAATGGATGGATGGCAAAATAATTATTCAATTTTATCATCAGGCTTATATTTATATAATTAATCTTCCACCTGCATTTAAGAACCCTTTTAGGCAGAGGTCTCCAACCTTGGCAACTTGAAGACTTGTGGACTTCAACTCCCAGAGTTCCTCAGTCAGCAAGGTTTCAGCAAGGCTGGCTGAGGAACTCTGGGAATTGAAGTCCACAAGTCTTCAAGTTGCCAAGGTTGAAGACCCTTGCTTTTAGGTATTTACCAACCCTTTTCACAACTACACTTAGTCTTTTTATTGTAGACTGAACATGTCCAGATCTTATAATTTCTGATTTCCAGATCCCTCATCGTTCTCCCTGAAATTCATCCAGCAAGGATTCTCTGATCTTGAACATTAGATTTTTCTTACCTAAGTGCAGTATCTTAAACTCCTCATTCTTGAATATCAAACTACCTGTAGTGGATATGGCCCAGCACTGAACTCTGCAAAGGTTTCTTAAGTCACGATTTAACCTCTAAAGTGTTAGTCAGTAACACCTTCTTTGTTCCATCATAAACCTGATAAATATACCATTTACTCACCTTCTATATCTTTGAGAGAAGATTCTAGGACAATGCAGGAACATTTATAGGCACCCCTAACACCAGACTTCATAATTCTAGCCATAACATTCACAAGGACACAAAATAATTACAAATATTGCCAAATATTTTACTGAGATCAGAATATACCATATCAAAAGCAATCACTCAGTCAGTCTGTCATAAAAATAGAAAAGGTTAGTTTTACATGGCTTGTTCTTGCCAAACCAACAAACTCCTGGAAAGATTTATTGCAGATAAGCTGTTTAATGATCTATGTAGGTGTTGTCTTTAGTACATTAAACTACCATAACAGGCATATAATTTTGCCAGATTTCCTTTTATAATTTTTAAGTACTGAATTTAACTTTATACTCATCTTTTAAAATATTATTTTCCTCTTTGTTTTACTTTCTATAATCTAGAAAGAAAGTTAAATCATAATCTTAGATAGATAATATATAATATCTATATTATATGTGTGAATACACACACATTTAAACATTTAAACATAATCAAACAACAAAAGTAATTGGATTTTTACTGAAAGTTGATAAAAAATTATTTCAAGATATTATAGCTATAAATTAGCAGCTATTTTCTGCAGCAAGTTAATCTTTCTGAAAATTGACATCTGAAGAATTATCGCACAATCTTAAGAGCCCAAAGTCTAATATGTTTTACAATCAAGTACTTCAAATCAACAGTGGTGGTATTCAGCTAGTTCTCACTGGTTCAAGTGAACCGGTAGTGGCAATTTGGCCTGGGGCGCCGAACGGGTAGCAAATTCTGGCTAGGCACATTCCCCTGCCCAGTCGCCACTTGCTCGTCCTGCCAGCCCTGTCACCCCTTCCGGCTGCTCAATGCTTGCTTGCCCCTTCTGGCTGCTCGACACTCACTCGTCTCTTCCTGCTGCTCAAAATGTGCCCTGCCCACCCCTGCCCTATATATGTGCCTTCGTCATATGGCCCAGCTAATTGCCTTGCCAGTTGCCATGCAGACACCTGCTCAGTTCAGCTCACCAGAGGTAAGCAATGCATGCCACCTGCTCACCCTATGCCTTGGTCAGGGGGCCAGGGCCCCAGGGATGTGCCATTCCCTGAGACCCTGCAGCAACCACCTGCCTTGTCTGGGTCAGGGAACACACAATTTCCTGCCCGCTCACCACCCGCCTCAGCTGGATCGAGGAATGCATGATTCCCCAGCTCTGGCCTTGCCCTAGAGCCACCACCCAATCACCACACCCTTAAGCACGACACATTGCCCCATTTTCCCTCCTTCGGAGGCCCCAGCCCTTAATCTCCCCACTGTTGTGGCTCCGGCCCCTGAGCCAGCCCCTGAGCCTGCCCTCATGGAGGAGAGTGACTCGGAGAGTGAGGGAGAGGAACCAGCAGGGACCCTCCTCGCTGGCATCCCCCCAAGTTCCAGCTGCAGGTCAGGAAGAGGAGCTGGCAAGTCCCCCGACCCCTCCTCTTCCTCCCTGGCAACGCCTCAAGTGCCAGCTGCTGAGGATCAATCTTGGCTCGATCCGAGACAGTGAGGCCGAGATAAGCGCTTGCAGCAGAGGAAGAGGTGAGGCAGGCCCAGGGAGTGCTGAGTCATGGAGCCACACCCCACAGGGGATAAAAGCAGGTGGAATTGCTCTGTAGGTCCTTGTGTCGGACAAAGCTACAAGCTACTAGCTCTTGGACTGCTTCGTGTGAGCTACTGACAGCTTTTGGACTGAAGGTTGGGATTTCTTCGTGAGTAACTGTTTGATTATCCTGCAGACTCCTGGTTGCCCTGACAATGGTCCATCAGCACGCTGCTACTTGATAGAGACTCTGCAGGCATGTGAAGATATGTTGCCAGAACTTTTCGCTGCCAAAGAAAACCCGGCCAAGTATAAATAAATTGCTGGCAGACAGCCGTCAGCTGGCGTGCTTTCTTAGGGGAGATGGGGGGGACAGAACACCCACTTTTTCTCCCACAGCCACCTCTATCATTGTCCCGCAGCCATGACCTTGCCTTCCTCCCATGGCTGGCTGACAGGTAAAGCAAGCCAGGGCTGAGCCATCATCACCACTGGACTCCCTGCCAGCCTGCATCTTGCTTCCCTTGTCACGAGATGCCTGCAGCCACCAAAAATTACCAACCTCTGGCTCCGTTCCATTTCTCCAATGCCACTGTCCTGTTCTATGCGCCGGCTGTGCAGGCAAACCCCATTTCCTGCTGTGCTGATCTGCTTGGACGTGTCTGGGAAAGTCTGAGCGGAGTGGCTCAGCAAGGAATGGGGTATGCCTGCACAGCCAGAGCATAGAGCAGGGCAGTGGCAGCACATTGGAGAAGCAGAGTGGAGCTGGAGGTTGGTAATTTTCACTGCAAGAAGCCTGGAGTCACCACATCTTTTTTTGGTCTTCTCCTTCCGGCCACTGCCTCTTTGCCAGCCGGAACTGAGCTGGCAGTGGTGGCTGGCTGGAGGCTTCCTGTGCCAAAACCTACCGGAGGTCTCGAACATGCTGAAAAAACTGCTGCTATTGCCACCCTGTTCTTCAACAGTAATTTTTGCCGGCCTCCAGCCAGCTGCAGCCTCTTTGAAAGATGCTTTGCGACGGCAGCTGGAAAAAATTTTTCCTACCAGGTTCTCTGGGTGTGGCTTGGTAGGGGGGGTCATGTGACTGAATGGGCATGAGTTACGTCAAGTTGGCCATGCCCAATCACATGACACCTCCCCACCAGGCCACTCCCACAGAACTGGTAATGGAAAAATTTGACTCTCACCACTGCAAATCAACTGCTGTCAATCTTATTCTTTTTTCTCTTGCTTTTTTAGTCCATATTATGCAAAGTTCCAACTATGTCCTAATTTACCTGAAATAAAATATTTGAAATCTGCTTAGCAGTTTACGCTAAAGTCTTCAGTAATGTTTGTACATGTAACAGAAGACAGCAGTAGTTTTACTTGTATTCCTTGCAACAACACTTACCAATTATTAACATCTGCTCACTTAGCATAGCTAAAGATGTACATTTGAATAGAATTCAATGTTATTGTTATTATTCTGCAAAGCAGACTGAACTTTCTTTAATTTTCCAATTTGTTTAGCATACATACCTTCTTATCAGATGGCCTAAATAGTCTGTCTTCATTCTCATTTCCACAAATTGATAAGCTGTCTGAATTTGTATGTTCTAAAAAAATTAAGATATGCCCATTTATTGTTTATTTTGAGAGTAAAACCTAGAAATGAGAAAAATCAAAGCAAAATCATATAGGGATGTTATGGAGAATCATTGTAACCCTTAGCAAGTTACCTTTATTTGGCGGTTGGGAGAACTATAGACTCCAAATCTCTGTACCTCTTACATAGAATGAGAAGTACCACATAGATCCACAATAATTTGACCTTTCAAAATAATATCCATCTATATTGGCCTTTAGCTCTTGAAAGTGAAAGAAGATCTATCAATATGCTGCAGTCTATTTATCTCATTCATTCTACCTTTATCCAGTTTCATTTTTTATTGGCTAGCATCATTCCCATCTTCTAATTCCTGGTTCAAATGCTTTGCTGGGACTGGGACTTCCCTTAAGGAAGTCATTTATGGAAAACAGGATCATTGTAACTACATTAACTTTCCTGCAAGAAAGAAAGTTTGGTATTATAGCAAACAGCAGAAAGGAATAAGAATGTCTTGAATATACCAAGACAACCATTTCCCTAGTGCAATTCTGAGCTGCATGTATGTAGGTATCATAACTGAAATTATTATACAAAGTCAACATATGATACAACTTTGCAATATCACAAGATATAGAAGCACAATAGAAAATTTGATTGTGATAGGAACCCACTGAGGAGAGAGAAAAGAAAAGGGGAAAAATGAATCATGTTTTAGAAGAAAAAGTCATTATCATAAATTGACTTTCTCAGTTTCAATCTACTTGCCATATAAAAAGGAACAATGAATATGGAGACTGAAAATCTTTCATTAATTGTGATACTAATATGAGTTGTCTGTTTTAAGGCATTTTAGAATGTGTAATATATATTACATACCCTTTTCATCAGTTGCCTCTGGCATCTAATACAAGAGTAAGTGTTCAGAGATACAAAACTATCTAGTATTGTGGAGAAAATGATACAGGTTTCAAAAATGACTTAAGGAAAATGATAGAACTGCACTTGAAACCATACGAGTGAAAATAGATGTGCTATGACATGTAAATAAATGCAAAGGTGACAAGTTTTATTGAATATGAACCAACATTATTTACATTCAATATCAAACAATTTACAGTATGCCTAATATGGCAAGTCAACATTACAGTAATGTCTGACTCTGTGTATTGGAAGGAAATTGTTCAAATATTACTTCGTTAGTTTTAGTGGCAATATTCTACATTATTACTTGTGGCATTGAAATTTAAAATCTATTCAGAACAGGCAATGTATATATTTGATACTGGTACAGAAATGTGAGTTATTGCATTTCTTTATTATGCAGAAAAGGCATTTCTGAAGCAAAACAATGACATATAGCTTTCATGCCAAGTAAGATCACTTGCAATTGAAAAGAATGTCAATTTGAAACTATGAAGAGCTTTTATTAATGAACCTTTAGAACATGTAACACCAAAATAAACACACAGAGACAGAATAAATGAATGTGTGTGTGTGTGTTATAAATATAATGTATTTTCAAAGCTATTTACTGGAATAAATATGCCACATTTTCAAAGGTATTTTCTGCAATAAATATACCATATTTTCAAAGCTATTTTCTGGAATATCCCCAGAAAAAAAGAAATTGTCTGAAGGCCATTTATCACTCCCTAATATACTTACTTTTACTCTGTTTCAGTGATGGAATATGGTTTTAGCCTTCTCTGAAAAAAAATGAATTAGAAGAAAGAATATTAGGTCTAGTATTAGGGAAAATTGAAGTAAAGCAGGAAAGGGAGTCAAATCAAATAATTTTAATTCAGTCATTAATTAGTAGAATAAAAAAGGGAATAAAATAGTTTTTTGAAAATCATTGCATATTCAATAATAAATAAAAAGTATATATACATTAAAATATGCTAAAAAGCATTATTTGTATTAGTTAAAATTAACTTAAAATCTAGAATTATAGAATCCCTGAAAACTATAGAGCCCTGAGGAAGGGATTATACGTAGCTGAGATTAAAGGGGGAGGAGGGAAAGACCAATGGATAATGCTGAAGCTGAGCCATTCTCTGCTCAAACAAGTTCAATTTCTCTTAATTATTCTTTATCTAATTCTGTATGCCATTTCCCAGAACCTGGCATTCTTAAATGTTATTTCAGGAGTCATATCATAAAGTAAGAATTGCTTGTATCGCTGGTCAATATATCCTGTTTTATTAGCCAGAAGTGGGGCAATTAAAACATTTTGGGATGCTGTGTAAAACTACCAATATAGAACAACATGTCCAGTGGTTTCTACATGCCCTGAGTCACAAGGGCATATTTGTTAAGGGTATGGTATCTTTGTTTTCTTTTCCAGTTAGGACTGCTGAAGGCAATGTATTACATCAGGCTAATACAAAGGCCTAGGAAAGGGAGTGTCATCTGAATCTGTGAAGACCCCTGCATTACATCAGTAAGATTATACCCCACTCCACTTCATTCTGAAAATTCAGAATGTCAAAATACCACGTGCTTCTTTGTGCTTTGAAATAGAGGATAAAAGATTTTGATTCAACGTGTTTTGAATCAAGATTTGATTTTTTAAAAAATTAAAAATGGGATACAACCATTCAGTTTGTGTCCAAGTTTTGGCAACTTTATAGGCAAGTGCTTTCCATGCTATCCTGCCAAGCAATCTTCTTTCAGTTGTTGGATGTTCATATTTGTTTCAGTTTTGATGGTATCAAGCTAGTAAGTTATTTGCTTGCTGCTTCTTCTTCTTCTTCTTCTTCTTCTTCTTCTTCTTCTTCTTCTTCTTCTTCTTCTTCTTCTTCTTCTTCTTCTTCTTCTTCTTCCTCCTCCTCCTCCTCCTCCTCCTCCTCCTCCTCCTCCTCCTCCTCTTCTTCTTCCCATAATCATTCCTAGCATCCCTGACTTTTCCAATGAATATGCATGCATGGCATGGCCAAAATAAATCAGATGCAGCCTTGCAATTTAGTTATTATTCTGGTACACATACACACATGCACACACAGCATTACACTCACACTCATTCTCAATTCACACACATACACATACACACACATACACATGATTTCCTGGGTGAGAATATTTTTCTTTTTTATTTAAGTAACCTTATTCTAGATGTCTAAACTGCTAAGTTTAGACTGCAATTCTTATATTTAAGTATAACCATGGATTGGTACAAATATAGGAAACATTAGGACAGGGACAGTAGGCATGCTGGTGCGCTAGTGCATGTCCCTTACAGATGTCTTAGGAATGGGGTGAGGTTTCTGCAGAAGTTATCAAAGCTGCAGAGGGGAGCAATCACAGAAAATGCCACTCAGAGTCGAGATACATGCCAGACAGGTGGCTAGAGAGAGAGAGAGAACTAAACAGCTCAAGTGGGAGAAACAAACACAGAGATGTTACTTTTAAAAGGTAAGCAGCTTTGTACTGTAATATTAGCCCCATTCCCCCAACTCCATTTACAACTTTGGTATTTTAATGCAATACTCATTTGGAGACATTCATGCTCAGTAATATTCCCAACTCTTGTAAACTCTTACAACAATCAGAAAATAAATGTTTAGGGAGACAGGATGCATTTTTATGCCTTTCTTCTCTTATCTTTCTAAAGGGTAAACTAGCAGGAGTGAGAGTTTATAAAACCTTATAGCTCTCATGAGCAGTAAACATTGGGGTAATAAGGTTCAATTTTATAGCTCTATAACACAGTGCTGATATTGAAACCTCAAGCAAACAGAGTTTTTTTAAAAAAGTTTGACCCTGCAAGATATGTTAATACTTGCCATAGTGCTAAAAAAGAACTAGATGGATAGCAGCAGCAGCTATGATATTTCAGATAAAATAAAATTGATCAAATTAATAAATTGAAGGTGTCTACAGCTGCCCAAAGCTTGAAAAGTCAGAAATGTAACATCAGGCCTGAATATATGCATAAAAGTTGATTTTTAAAAATGGCAATGAAATGACAATTATGATGATAATGATCCAGTATGCAGATTCTGGTTAGGGTAGTCCAAGAGTGGAAGAAGATATATTATCAAGAATATTTCCTGCTCTATTTGTTTAGGTATAACAATACTTCTTATTCTATTAATGTCCACTTCCTTGTAAATACTGAGTGGTGGAAATGGTAAGCAACAATGATTATATTCTGCTACATTCGGATGCTGAATATTTCATTGAACAACTTCTCTATTTCTTCTGTGGCAATAACTTTGTATTGTCCACCTTCTTTGAATTTGGGATTCAAAATTCCTTCAAAAATAGAGTTACTAGAAAAAATGATTAAAAAACAAATAGATTTTAAGCCAGAAGTTTTCTTACTGGGGATCATACCAGAAATATATAGTAGAGAATTGAGATATCTGATGGTGAATATTATAATAGCAGCTAGGATTGTGTTTGCTAAAAATTGGAAAAATGAGAAAATAGCTTTGCAAAATGAAATTATTAGGAAAATAATGGAATTATGAAATGAATAAATTGACATTTGAAATTAGAGAGCAGGAAGAAAAGCAACATTATAAGATATGGGATTTATTTTATCAATGGCTAGAAGGAAAGTTATGTTAGTAAAGATTAGAGAAAAATTATTATTAACTGAAATATTAAACTGAATGTTTTTAGAACAATGGAATGAATGATGTTATCAGAAAAAAAAATATTTGTGGACATGTATATGGAATGAGAGAATGAAAGGCTATAGCCATTGGTTAATTAAAAGATCAGATATTAGCTGGAGCTCATGTAATATTAGATGAATTAAGGATATTTCTATATTGAATGTGCACAAGAGATATGTAATCAGCCCACTGGCACACAGTAATTGGATTGAAAATGTTTTTATGTTTATGTGTTTTGTTTTTTAAAAAATAAAAAATCTTTTAAAAAAAATAGAGTCACTAGAGTCATTATAAGGCATTTATTATCTGGTAAAAAGAACCATGGCTGTTACATGGTTGCCAAAAGGCATTCATCCTTGCCCATAGTGTACTACTTACTTCCTGATCTAAATTTTTAGCTGGGCAATATCCAGCATTTGTGAAGACAGTAATTCCCTGGTCACAAAACACTGGACAAAATTGAGTACTTATAAAGTTAAGATATTCAAATATTTTTTTAAAAATACAACTTGCTAGAATAGTCCTTTTCCAATTTACTTATTGACACACTGACATCAATTTTTTCCCACCTAGGGACCTCATGGATTCCTTCTTTTGCTCTACATGGAGCATGAATTCTATATTACTATCACATCTTGGAATGTTACCACAAAATGCCCCATTATCAAATGCTTGTTCTGTAGTAGCTCTCATTCTTCACTGTAGTGAAAGTATACATCCTTTTTGGAGCACAACTAGAGGTAATTTGTTCTCTCCTGGAAGTTCTCTAACATCTCCTTCCCTCCCCCAACATTCCACCTTAGATAACATGTAGGTGATATCAATATCAGAACACTATATTATCAATGAAATATGAATTTTCTGAAATTCAAAATTACTCTGAGTCGATTTGAAGCCTCTAAGTGATTTCAATTTATTTTATTGATCAATGAAGTTCTCCAGTAGCAGTGAGGTTATAGCTGGTAGATGACGACAACGTAATGTTGCACAATGTTTAGATGGCATACCTGGCAGTAGAGTAAGAAACTCATTATAAAAGTTCAATATGTAAAAGCAAAAGGTTGCCTAACAAACAATAACTTCTTTTCCCTTTTTAATTTTAATTGCAGCTGTGTATCAAATGTGTCAAAAACTAGGTCAAGTGATGAAACAGGGAAATTTGAAAGAGAATTTTCATTTATGTAAGCTGAAGTATATACAGTAGATAGATCTGAAACTTTTTGTTCTTATTTGACACCATCATGAAGACTTTGCATTTCTTTGGGTCTTTGATATGCAGCTGTGCGAAAACAAAAGCAAAACAAAACACTTTATAAGAATTCAGGAAATAGACCTAACCCTGCTAATTATTACCTTGCTTGGTTCAATAAGTGAGCTATAGTGAGTTAAAGTAGGTAAAGAAGTTTTAATTGTACTTAAAACTACTAGGTTGGGTTCAGAGGGAAAATATACTTGTTGAGGAACAGATAGTAGACTACTGTGTGGCCCTACATCATTTAGTTGAAAAATACCCCTTTACCACCCAAAGGAACCCTTTCTGCAAATGTTGAGATTTTCTAATCAACTTTTGATCTGATTCCAAGGACACTATGGAAAAAATTGGATAGATTCTCAGTATATAAAAGATTGCAGCTTCTTATCCAGACTGTTTATTCGAACAGCTCATTAATAGTCAGATGGTCCCTGGTGGCATTTTCCTGGAACTGTTCCAACGAAATAGGCAAGGGTTCACTCTAGCCATTTTACTTTTTAATTTGTATATCAGTTCAATAATTCAGCTTCTCTCCTTTTATCATAATCACTGTTCAATATTAGTAGATCATGCAATTCTATATACCGACAAGTAGTTTTGTCATCTCCCAATGGGAATGAGAAGGGCACCGGCTTCCTTTTGCCTTAAAGAACTTGTAGTAAATTATCAAAAAAGTGGTAGTGTCTGCATGACACAGTAGTGGGTTACATAAATGAGCAGATATATTATATATATATAGGGCTTGGAGCATACAAATCTTTTGTTGGCTCTCTTAAGATGCTTCCATTCAAAGGGGCATATTTTATTCCTGAAATTTTGCAAGTCTATTTCTTGCTAAGGTTTTTCAGCTTCTTTATGGTGTTCAGATTTGTACTTTTACAAAGATTAATATGCTGGAAGTTATCCAAGACAAATTTATAAGAGTTATATGCACAGTTCCAAATTGCAACAAGAATGACTACTTATAATTAGAGACAGGTTCAGTTTCTGTAAGTGCCAGAAAATTGGCTCTATCTCCTTAATTTCTGGTTAAAATTGATTTTTCCCAGTGGGATTAGCTTCACTGGTTCTCAGAGACTGTTTTAAACTAACCTGACTAATAAAAACTCATAGCAAACACTTAGGTTTTTCTTTAGAAAGCTCCTGGCCATTAGATGTTAAAATGCCAGGAATCATCTTAAGCAATACAACTGGAATATTAATTTTCAATTTAAGCCTAGTATCTAATCCTTCCATTCATGTATCTGTCCCAACATTATCTTATCTCTCATTGATTCTAATTCTGAAATTTTGGCAGACTTTCATCTTAGCTATCCCAAAAGTGTTTTTCAAAGGACAACTTGGACTTTCTTAATTTTTTCTTGAAAATGTTTCACTTCTAATCCAAGAAGCTTCTTCAGTTCTGAGTTTTTCTAGAAAAAAATAAAAATGTTGCCTTCTGAAAAGAACCTTTGGAACAACCACTGGTAGATCGAGAATGTTCATAGACATTTCACCTTGGCTAGGTTAGATGCACTGTCTTTAGGGTCCTATGGAGGGCAATATAAAAACCTCCCTTTTCAACAACATTTATGTAATTGTACGCAATTATGCTTATATTCAAGAACTGGAGAAAGAAATGGGAACCACAATCCCTATAGAATTCCACATAGATTGAACATGATACCTATGTTGTGGAGTCAAAGACACATTTCATGCAAACAGACTATTGAAGTTCTGCTGTGATATTACTGATAGTTAATCCACCCTGGATGTATAATACAATGGTCTTGTGGTCCATCCCTTTAATAGCAAATTATGTTTATCAAGCACCATGAAAGTAGGAAACGATGAGAAAGAAAAGTATGAGTGGATTAAATTTGATAAGGGAAATAATTAATTCTGCTTGACTTGTTATGCAGAATGAACTTTCTGTGTTTACTCTTTGGTTCTGTACTAACCAACACTAATTATAGTGAGTATATTGCCTCCCAAGAAGAGGGGGGAAACTGAACATATTCCTGGTAGCATAATTAGACACAGGTACTATATCAGAGGTGGGTTTCAGCAGGTTCGGACCAGTTCTGAAGAACCGGTAGCGGAAATTTTGAATAGTTCAGAAAACCAGTAAATACCACCTCTGACTGGCCCTGCCCCCATCTATTCTCTGCCTCCTGAGTCCCAGCTGATTGGGAGGAAATGGGGATTTTGCAGTAATCAAAGTGGAGTGGAGTGGAGAGGGAATGGAGATTTTACATTATCCTTCCCCTGCCATGTCCACCAAGCCACGCCCACCAAACCATTCCATGCCTGCCAAGCCACACCCACAGAATCAATAGTAAAAAAATTTGAAACCCACTACTGTACCGTGTCTTCCTGGTTATCTTCAGAAAGGGGAGAAAAAGAGAGAGGTAAGAAAGCAATGAGAAAGCAGTGCTGTTCAGCTTTGAATTTCCCTAAATTGTTCTGTGGTAATTGTCATTTGAGAAGTCTGCTCAAATGGCAATTACCATTTGAATCAACAAATGGCAACTCTGAATCAGCAAATCTATGTCATTGTTGAAAAGTTTCTGGTTGGCCTCTATGGTTGGTATGCCCACTTGCAACAAAGATTTTGAATTAGATTAATACTATCCAGTCCAAGTACACAGAGATCTACTGTAAAATTAGGTCACAATTACTGACTTGAACAGAATTGCTTGCTTCACAATATGATGGGTGGCAAAGAAGCCAACAAACAAACTTTCCTTTTTCCTTGAGTTATTTCTGCACTATGGCAGGGTCTGCTTATTCCATCTCCATTTTGCTCTATCCGTGGCATTTTCAGGGGTAAACATGCATATGTCATGTCCTCCTTGATGTGATCCACCCACTGTTTCTTCTATATTCCTTATCACAAAAATTGTTGTCATTCCCAATTTCATCATTTTCTCTTATCAGATAACAGTACTGTAATACAGTTTATATACACATACATACACACAGAGACACATCCTGCATTTCACAGCAAGTGGTGTGGAAGAGGAAGACACAGCTATTTGCACTGTTACAATGCAAGAAAATAAAATTCCATTATTTGTTTTGTCTAGAATTTGGATTATACTTCTCCAGAATAACATGAAAAGACTAAAAAAATTCTGGGCTTTAATATCAGTCCCTCAGAGCTAGAGTGGAAGAATTTTAATTCAAATGGGGAAAAATACATTCTTATAAAATTTATAATACTTTTAAAAGATACACTTAAAAGTCACAAAATTCATTCTGAGCCCTGAGCTAAGAATAATTCACTTTTATCACTAATCTTCTTCCATAACTAGAAACAACATCACTGAATTTCCTCCCTCAGGTGTATACAAATAATAACATTTGATATGAAGTTATCAGGACAATGAATGAATTTTAACTTTATTTCTTGAGAGATGAAATGCCCGTGTACTTTCAATGATAAGGCTGTAACTTGCACATACTTCTATAATAAATGAATCTTAGGGAAGTAGGCAGGTAGAGTGTCACAGAAAGACAAATAAACTAAAAGCAACAGAACACGGCTACTTCACAGAGAGATCCATCAGAAGTTCCTTGGCTCAGCAAAGGCTCTTGGCAAGATCATTTAACACACATTTTGAAAGCATTATGGAAAAAAATTGTTTTTGTGTGCTTCACAGAAATGTCTGGATAGCAAAGTATTAGAGTTGTTTGATTGATTTTTGTTAAGACTTTAGCAGCATTTTGAGTTGTAAAAGGAAAACTAGAATAAGTGGTGAAATAATTTATATCCACTATATATCGTGAGCGGTTTTATTCTTTGTAGAAATAAATCTATTCCTCTGTCTGAAACTATCAATTAAAATAGTGCCCATTATTCATGAAAACAAATATATAGTGTGCTATCCATGACAGGAGAATGTATCATGTATAAGTGGTCAATAAATCATTTGACGGAAAAAAGTGATATGGGAAGTGATGGCACTTAAGCTTTCAATATTCATTAAAATTATAACTGCAGCAAGCTGTTCACAAGAGATTCTACTTCAACAGCATATGCCTATGCCATCGTTTTTTAAACACTTAAACCTTGGGTCTCATTCCACAGCCCTGATTTATTTTGTCTTATGCTCTGGCTTTCTCTGCCATTGTCTATTGGAGGGAGTGATGTGAGGGGAAGTTCACAACCTCTACCAATCCATGCAATAAGATCAGCTGGTATAATTGGTGATCCTAATAAGGACCTGTACATTTATGATTCTACATATGAAAGCTAAAAAGTACCATATTTTTCAGAGTATAAGATGAAACCCCCCCCCTCCCCAAAAGAGACTGAAAATTTGGGTGCGTCTTATACTCTGAATGTAGCTTTTTCGAACCTTTTTTTAGCCCTAATGAGGCACTAGCGAGTGAAATGATCTTCCCTGCTTTGCCTGCACCTCTGACTCTCAGTTGTGCTTTAGAAGCTTTTTTTCAGCTCTAAAGCTATCTCTGTGCTTTGCCTACTCCCTCTGACTCTCAGCTGTGCTTTAGAAGCTTTTTTTTTCAGCCCTAATGAGGTGCTAGCGAGTGAAGGGATCTCCATGCTTTGCCTGCTTTTCTCATTGCTTCTCTCTCCAAAGATCAGCTGTGCTTTAGAAGCTGTTTTTTATCTCCAAGCAGAGAATAAAAAGTGTGTGTGCGCACTCAAAACCAGCAAACTAATGTGCTGAAGCTGACCAGACTAAGGATGCTAGCCAGATGAATACCTGATAAGCAGATTTTTTCCCCCCTATTTTTCTCCCCTATTATACTCTAAAAAATACAGTAGGAGTAAAATTATTTCTCTGTAGCATAGTAAAGAACATTAAAATATTCCAACAGAAATCAATCTATTTGAACTTCAGGATAGAAAATATGACTGGCACCATTACCAAGATGCCATAAGTCAGGAAATGTGCCATAACTACAGTAGACTAGGAAACCCTAGCTAATATGAGGTTACCAGATACTGCTGGTTACCAGATGGTATGCCAAATTAATGAGAATAAGACATAGACACAAGCTGATGTTGTTTCCTTATACAATATTCCCAGCTGCAGGGTTCCTTAATTAAGCTTAATGCAGGGAGCATTATGAAGTGTCTACATTGTTTATAGTGGGTAATTTTAACTTATTATCTCTGGATACAGAATCATCTTTAGAGTTCATTTCTGTCATGACTACCATAGGATTGTGTGGTGGTAGCCACATTTTAGAACTGGCTTTATCTCACAGAAGATAAAACATAATATGGTTCTGGGCAATATTTAATCCCTTGCAATGATATTTTTTTTATTTGCATTTATATCCCGCCCTTCTCCGAAGACTCAGGGCAGCTTACACTATGTTAAGCAATAGTCTTCATCCATTTGTATATTATATACAAAGTCAATTTTTGCCCCCTTCTTCACTTATTCTTATTTCACTCCCTTCTTTTTATGGGGTTAACTAGAGCTCTAAAATGTCACAGAAAGAAGACCCAATTAAGCTAGTTTACTCTGATGATTCCAAAAAGCTTCTAGTTATCTGAATGCAGTTTAAGATTTTTCCAGATCTCTGAAACGAAGAAATCCCATAACAAAATTATTCCTGAGGTGTTCTACTTCTTCCCAATCGTGTCTAAATACTTGCTTTTTTAGAAGATGTGTAAAATGAAAAGTTAGTTTGACCAGATATGGGTTGAAGCTTAAGTCTGAATTACCCCCACAGTGTTCCAAAGGTGCTTTTAAGAGACAACTGGACTTCCTTGTTTTTCTCTGAAGATATTTTATATCTCATTCAAGAAGCTTCTTCACCTCTGACTTGATGGTGGGGAATGGAAGGATTTATAATCCTTGCAGACATTTGCATTTTTTTTAGCAAGTTGTTAAGGCCACCTGGAGTTTTATCTGTGTCTTCAGAGTCAGTGGAATGCTGCAAATGAGTATAGAGCCTTCTTGGAACTGCTGAAAGAAACAGAATTGCTCTTCTGTCATTATTGCATCTGAAAAATGTTGGCAGAAAAATCAATTAACATAAATTGTGATCATCTGGCTAAACATTTTGTGAATAAAATAATTTGCTTTTATTCTAAGTTGGAAGCCAGATGGATAAAACTGAAATTTAAAGAGTAATATCATGTGATGAATCATAAAAAGGTTTTGAGCCTGTACATCTTGAGAAAGTGAATAATTATCTGGAACTGTGAGTCCTTCACTTAAGTGTGATACTTGATACTTAAGTAATACTTAAACCATTTATGACAGCTAAAACCAGACTATTATCTGATTCTGATAAATGATAATAGAATGTGGCCAATCTGCAGTTGGTAAGTCCTAGATATAAGGATAAAGTGCTTTCACTATTGGCTGTGTTGCTGGCCTTCATGGCAAAAGCAATTCAAAGTTGGGATATCACAGAAAAACCCTGTACACTGTACCTGATAACACACGTTATCCAGCTTCTGTTTCTCTACCAGGCGTAATTTCAAAGTTACATTTAGGAGAAGACACCTATTAAGCTCACTGCAAGAAAATAACAGTATCTGGGAGGTTGGGCTATCCACAAGGAAAAGTTATAGCTTGCCACATATAAACACCATATAAACACCATATAGGTTTAGGTCCTTCATTTATTATATGAGACTTCTTGTTGTTGTTAGTTGTGAAGTCATGTCTGACCATCGTGACCCATCGTGACCCCATGGACAATTTTCCTCCAGGCATTCTTGTCCTCTACAATCCCCTGGAGTCCATTTAATCTCACGCCGACTGCTTCAGTAATTCCATCCAGCCACCTCATTCTCTGTCATCCCCTTCTTCTTTTGCCCTCAATCTTTCCCAGCATTAGGCACTTCTCCAGTGAGTCCTTCTTTCTTATTAGGTGGCCAAAGTATTTATTTCATCGTCAGGATCTGGCCTTCTAAAGAGCAGTCAAGGTTGATTTCCTCTAGGACTGACTTGTTTGATTGCCTTGCAGTCCAAGGGACTCACAGGAGTCTTCTCCAGCACCAGAGTTCAAAGGCCTCAATTCTTTGGCACTCAGCCTTCCTTATGGTCCAACTTTCACAGCCATACATTGCATATATGACACTAGAGAAGCCAATTAAGTGGAAATACTCTGAATAGTAGACTCATCCCAAATCAATCTTGGCCTTCCATTATTATAATACTGTTTAATAAAGCTTGGAAAGCAGAACCTTTCCAAGCTTTATTAAATTTTTCACACACTACTCTGATATGTAAAGTGTAATTAGCAATGACTAATTAGTTGATATTGGTAGTGGGAAGAGATCGTCCCCTAGACTCTCACTTGTGGGTGCCACAGGGTTCTATTCTATTTCCCATGCTTTTCAATTTCTACGTGAACAACTAGGTGATGTCATCTACTAGTTTGGGGTATAGTATCATCAGTCTATGGCACTCAATTATATCTTTTGACTCTGAGCCACATAAGTAAAGCTGGTGAAGTTCTGTCCCAATACCTGGAGGCTGTGTGGGTTTCATTGGGGAGGAACCATTTCCTATTAAGTTTCTGTGGGTGTTTGGACCATCAAGATATGGTAATATTCCATCTTTAACCTTGAATGTTGTGAAGTTGGGGAGAGCAATTTAAAAAACTCCATTAACCAATCAATATGTAGCAACACAGCCAACCAATCAGCTTGCAACAGCTAGGCCATCAATTCAAAATACACCACCCCACCAGTATTTATAAAGAAACAGCAGTTAAAATCCACACTTTGTCACATAAGAACAAAGCCAAAAACTCCAGCCTGAAGATGATGAGCGAGATCTCATCGAAACATTTCCTAAATACTTTCAATCTTACATGGGAAAAGATCCGAACATACCAAAACCTGCATATGTATGTATGTATGTATGTATGTATGTATGTATGTATGTATGTATGTATTCTATTGGGGTTTTGTTACCTTAGATACTACCAGGGTAGAAGCAAATACCTAAATGAGTATCATCATGGCATAGTGTATACTTGCTTGTTTCTTTCTATCTATCTATCTATCATCTATCTATCTATCTATCTATCTATCTATCTATCTATCTATCTATCTATCTATCTATCTATTTAATTTCTATAGCCCCCAATCACACAAATAAATCTGGGTGGCGTACATAATAAATCATGAAAACAATTAAAACAGGACAAAACACACATATATATGCCAAGGCATGTTATTATGAAAGTTAATACAGCCAAATAATACTATATTTAATTTTATAAATGCTTCATTTCTTAATCTGTAGAATGAAAGTCCAAAGTGCCAAAGCATTTTTCACCCTAATGAAATGGATATTGGATATTAGTGTACATGAAAAGGTGATGATAGATAGATAGATAGATAGATAGATAGATAGATAGATAGATAGATAGATAGATAGATAGATAGATAGATAGACAGATAGACAGACAGACAGACAGAAAGACAGACTATATGTATCTACATAAAAAGATTATATAGAGAGGGTAAAGCAGGAAGACAGAGAGACAGAGAGGGAGAGAGATTGGGGTGGGAAGAGAGAGAAAGGAGAGAGTGGGTGGGGAAGAGAGAGAACTAGTAGGGTATCAACAAAACCCTGAGGTCAGTACAAATATCTTGACATTCATTGGGCAGCATTCACATCTTTGTCTCTTTACGTCCAATGTTAATATAATATTCTTTTGACTTCATCTCATGCTGTTTTTTCATAAAATAGTGCAAGAGATCTGATTCTCTTAAAGTAAGAGCTGTCTCAGATAGATAATGTAAGGTCGCTATTACCATACGAGACAAATACTGTAGATGAATAAATAAATATGAGAATGAATACTTTATCCAATCCACACTTCAGCAAATAAATTACTACATTGACAAATATATTCCTCCTTAACAAGAATGATATAATCAAGTTTGTTTCAAAACAAATTGTACCCACATCTAAAATAAACTATGTTGCTTTAATCTAATTGGCTTATTTGAAATAGCTTATTTGAAACTTTAATGATACTTTTAACAATAACAAATATATGAGAAAGCAGAAGTGGGGCTAAAAGGGTATTATGTGTATTAAAATTTTACATGCAAAAATATAGTAAAGTCTGCCTGGGGATTTAAGAAAGCATTTATTGGAAAAAGGAATGTGATCAAGACAAATGCATTGTGGGGTTTTTCTCTAAATTCCCTTATTGATAAATGCTAATGCCTAGAAACTGTCTAATGAAGACCAGTTTACCATGGAATAAAGTCATCTCTGATGAGCAGAGAATGGAACATTTGTAAATACAGTGCAACATAGAATGATAAAACACATCCAATTTATGCAAAGATGTGCTTGCAGAGGCACAATAAATAGTATCTGCATAATCAATTACCAAAAAAAAATGTATTCAGTAAATTGTTTTCTAGCATAAGTTTGCAAAAGAATGGACAGTTTGACTTTTGTCTTTTAACGGTACTGTTGCTAAGATCATGATAGTTAATTATTTCAAAAAGGCAAAACATGCAATTGTCCATTGAGTTCAGTGCAGTGGTGGGATTCTACCGGTTTGCACCGGTTTGGTAGAACTGTTTGTTAAGTAGTTAAGCAGTTCGGAGATCTGGTTGTTAGAAGAAATCTCCTTTCCCCCCCCCCCACTTTACAGGGTTAATCTTATAAGGCATACAACATTCTGGTGTTGTTTCCTAACCAAATCTTTATTGCCCTGCTTACAAAAACTGCCTCTCCATGAACCCTTATTAAATTCTTGGCAGTACGCCTAGACTTACTATGGCTTCCAGTTCCGGAGCTTCTCAGAGTTTTGTTTTGTTTTTTGCTTGACTTTCTTAAAGGGGAAGGGTTGTTTTAAGCTTTTTACACTGCTGTTGGGAAGAAATACTCCCCTGTTGGAATTCTTCCAGCCAGGTGCAATCATCAGCACTTTGAAGAAATAATTGAATAACGAAGCAGAACTTTTAATGACAAGGAACCAAGATGAGTGACATTCAGCAAGGCTTATTGGCTAGCTAGAAAGATTGACATTCAAACATGAGTTTACATATCCTTTCTGACTTTTGGTCTAATACTGGTTTTTGGTGAAGTTTAATTCTATGCTTGGTGATTTAATCCTGTGTTTAGTGATGAGTCAATTTTTCTTATTCAGCTTTGTTTGGAAGAAAAAAAGTTAATCTCTGTTCCTGAAAAGAAGCAGCTTCGGAAATCTGACAAGTTCCTGTGTCTATTTGTTCTGGTAATTGGTTTAACAAGCAACAGATACTCTGTCTACTCCTTTGCTTCATTCTGTAGAATTAAATGAACTCTCTGCTAAAGGGTTTCACTTTATCAGCAAGAGTTGGCTGCTGATAGTTATCATTGTATTTTAACTATTTTAATTCCTCAAGGTGCTCTGGCACCCTGCCTGATTTGTAACTCCAATTTGCAGGTATTTCTAATCTAATGATTGGTATTTAGGGCAGCTTTTTGCAAGCAAAGAAGCATTTTGTATTTTTGTACAGGTAATCCTTGATTTACAACAGTTACAAAAAAGTGACTTATGATTGTTTTTCACACTTACAACCATTGCAGCAAACTGTCATTAGGGCAAAGAAGCGATGTCACATGACCACCTGGCCACACCCACTTGGTCACATGAAGCACCTCAGTTGTGAAATGAGGGACATGGTTGTTAAGAATGCTGCAACGGGCATAAATGATGATTGGTCATAAGTGCAAGGAACTGTCAGAAATAACTTTTTTCAACCCTCTGGGTAGTCTCTATGCAAATAGCCATGGCCACCCGGTTTTATGACCTGCTAGCCATGGCCACCCAGTCATATGACCACCAAGCCATGCCCCCAAATAAGCCACACCCACTGTACCAGTTGTTAAAAATTTGAATCCCACCACTGGTCCAAGTGACATATTAAACTGAAGAAATGCAGCAACTTTTCACTGAAATTGTACAAATCCAGTCATGGAACAATAAGACTGAAAGAAAGCAGGTACTATCTAGAGCATGATCAAATTTTAGAGGCTTTACTTCAGAAACTGACATTAAAACCTGAAATAATATTTAAAAAGCACCTATCAGAAAGTGATTTCATTTCGGTTTCATTTTACCTTCATAGATTTGAAGTTTCTATTTTTATTAAACACTGCAAGAAAAATCATAGCTATTTCCAGTTAATATGATAAACTCTCTGTATATTGGTTTAGCATCTCTAGGAAGTTTTCAGCGACTTTTAAGATATCAAAATACTTATCCCTGTGAATATTCTCTACTAAGTCAGTCAATATGAGTGAGCAAAGAGTTATGTTCTAGACTTCTGGAGATGTATTTATACTTTTGCCACGCCAGTTGCTTGTTTCATTAGTAATTATGCAACTATGTCTATGTACTTAAATAATATATCTCCTCAATATGTCTTAAAGTTGCAAAATCTAATCTGCTCAAGACTGCTATGTCTGCCATTTAAATGGAAGACAAGTAGAAAAATTATGTACAATGAAAATAGGCTTATGTTAAAACACAGCTTAAAGCTCCCATTTTTTCAATAGAAGGTAAAATAAGATAATGTTGTCTAATCTCTCTGAAAATTCTAAGTAATCTTTTGATGTTTTAGAATAATAATAAAAAGCTCAGAAACTTAATATCATTTACAATACAACGTAGTACAATAAGTTATACAAGCATAGTCTAGATTTTCATAAAAAGAAATGTAAGTGTTACAATGAATTCACGTGAATAATTTTGGGTGCATGTAACTCAGCCAGGTTCTGTCAAGGATTGTATTTGATTGTAGTGGTATATGAATAAATAAGAAATATACCAGTTGCATTTGCAGTTTGATTTTAAAAGTTGATTAGCTATGACCACAACTGAGCCCAACATTTAAGCAAAACATTTAAGTGAGTTTGTCCCATTTTATGATATTTTTGGCACAATTGTTAAGTCAGTCAGCACAATTGATAAGTTAGTAACCTGGTTGTTAAGTGAATCTGACATCCTGTTGACTTTGCTTGTTAAAAGGTTGCAAAAGGGGATCACATGACTTTGGGACATAGTAATAGTCATAAGTATGAGTTAGTTGCCAAGCATCTGAATTTGATGATACAAAGGTCGTAAGTGTGAAAAATGGTCGTAAGAGAGGGACTGATGATGCTCTGATGAACTTGAGAATTATGCTGTCAGTAGTGTATTCTACTGGAGAGTCACCCATGCTAGAAAGATATTAACAGAAAAGCCTACACTGTTTAAATTATTTGATTAAATGATTAATCAATGATTTGATTAAATGGAGGCAAAGGTTTACTTCAAGCCAAAGAAGAGATCAAAGAGATTTATTTATTTATTTATTTTTATTTATTTTATTTATTTATTTGTCGTAACAATATATACAACCGTTGCATAAAGGGTTATATAATATAAGAACGTATATATGAGGAGAAACAAGGTACTATAAACAGCCTATATCTTGCAACAATACTTTTAACACTTTCTATCAACAATATATGCCTAACTCAGATCCCTGAGAAGGACTTAATAGGTGAATAAAGAATATTAAATCCAGTCTAAACTTCTGACTGACTGTGCGACCAACAATAACAAAAATAAATTTTTTACAAACCATTAACATCATTTAAAAACAAAGTACAATACAAAAACCAACAAAAGAACAAAAATGTGGCAGAAAATGAAAACTTACCCAGAGGGAAATAATGAAAAGGAAAAAAGGGGTGTCAGTCATCCTTGCTATAAAGCCTGGACAAGAAACATATTCAGCCCCTTTTAAAATACCTATTTGAAGGAGGGGCTTTTGAAATCTCAGGGACTACCTTATTCCAGAATGAAGGAACTGTTAGAGCAAAGGATCCATAAATTCTAGATAAGATCCATATCAGAATTTTACCATTCAATTCTATTTGCATTTCAATAAAACTTTACTGTCATTCTAGCCTTGACATTTAATTCAAAGAAGGCCACTAATTGTGTTAATGTTCCTAACCAGAAGGGCTTTCTTTTTTTCTCGATTTAACCAATATCCTATAAAAGTGATGATAATACCGCACACATTTCATTTGTGACTCTTATTTCAAGAGGTGAAACGCTAGCATACTAAGACATAGTGCAATTTACTTTAACAATAGGATTATTCTTTTTAAAAAGCTGATATATAATTAAATGGAAATGCAAGACTTATTTCTGCTGTTAACAAGGCATGACAATTCAGAAACATTATTTATGAAATGACAAAATTGCTAGCATTACAAAGAAGAAATAGTTTTTCAATTAGAAGAAATCCTGTCATATATGTCAGGTCCTGTATATGTTGAATTCATTATTTGTGCCTGATAAATTGCCAAATTTTCTTGTTTGTTTCACAACCATAACGGGTACTCTTCTCTTTGTTTTCAGTGATGGATCTAAAAGGAACATTTTCAGAATATAAGACACACCTTTTCTCCCCCTAAAATTTACGGGTAAAAATTTGGGTATGTCTTATACACCAAATGTAGCCCCACCCAACCTCTGAAACAGAGGTTTCAGAGGCTGGGAAAAAAAGCAAGGCACAGAGCGCACCACCAACAAACCTCTGGGAACAGCTGATTGGGGGTGTTCCGGGAGGTCAATCCACTGCCAATCAGCTTTTTTCTTATTTTCCTCCCCAAAAACTAAGGTGTGTCTTATACTCCGGTGTGTCTTACAGCCCAAAAAATATGGGTAACTTTGCTTTCATTAAGATTTGGGAAATGTGCTCCCACCTTAGATAGGTATGTCATCCTGCATGGTCCTCTTTTAATGTTTGAAAGTATATTAAAAGCATAAACTTAAGTACTTGCTAATCAATCACCTTTCTGATTCTCCTACAGAAATTAAGAATGGAGAGTAAAAGAAACAGCCAGAACTCCTTAATAAAAAAAAATAAAGCCCTGATCCTATTTGGCAAAGCCCGTAGCTCTTTTTTCTTTTGACAAGAAGCACATTATCCAAGGAACACTAACAAGTAAAAAAATGTGAGGCTACAAAGAAGAATAAAGAGTTGAACAAACATTCCAATGTCTATTTTTTCTTGACTATTAGAACATTTAATAGAAGAGAACATTCAAAGAGCCACGTCTGGACTTTACAGTCACTTAGAATTGTTACAGATGGAATGCTGTTTTTCTCTGTCCATGAAGTTACCATGTTCTTCAGAACCTTAAACATACATTACTAATTCAAACGAATATATTTGTTAAGGCTAAGGGAATCCCTGTCAGTTTTTATTGACATTTATTCCACAGGTAGTCTTCGACTTATCATCACAGTTGAGTCCAAAGTTTCTGTTGCTAAGCAAGACAGTTGTTAAGTGAGGTTTTGCCCCATTTTACAACTTTTCTTGCTCCAGATGTTACATGAATCACTGCAGTTCTTAAGTCAGTAACATGGTTGTTAATTGAGTCTGACTTTCCCATTGAATTTGTTTGTCAGAAGATCACAAAAGTTGATCACATCACCCTGGGACACTGCATCTGTCAAAAATACCAATTGCCAAGCATCTGAATTTTGATCATGTGACCATGGGTCGCTGCAATGGTTGTAAGAATAGAAAACGATCATAAGTCACTTTGTAACTTTGAATGGACAGTAATCAAATGATTGTAAGTCAAGGACTAGTTGTATTTTAGTGAATTCCTGATATTATATGAATAATTCAGGTTTCTGAAAACAACAATATCAGTATTTCAGTCCAGTTTTATATGTTTCTTTTAAATTTAAATGTTAAATATCTTCTATCATAATTCCTTATCACTATGCTGGCTAAGCTTGATAGGAATTGGTGCTGAACAATAATAGGATGGCCAGATATTGCCATTCTTGGCAAGCAAACTCAACTTATTCTTTTTTAAAAAAAACATGGCTTATGTCTCTTAGATTTTCTCTAAAACATGTGAAGTCAATTTTGTTTAATTAAATCTGCAGTAAGAAATTAGTTCACCCTTGAAGATTCAAGTGAGGGTACTGTGATACAACTGCTCCATTAATAGTGGTAGAGAAGAAAATAAAATGAGTAAAAGAAAAATGTTTAAAGCTGCAACTTAATTTATGGATAACTTCACCCTTTTCCACTTCTGTTTTATCTTTGGTTTTCTTGTCTCTTCTGTTTTTCTTTTACTTCAGATACCCAGTAATAAATACACAGAACATTACAAGATTATGATGCAGATTTTTTTGGTCATCAAACTGCAAATAGAATATGAAAAGTAAATCTGGATATATCTTTTGTTCCTCTAAGGTTTTCATTTTTCTGTACTGGCTTTCACTGAAATCTAGTCCTCTCATAAGCTCTCCATGGTGTTCAAATTAGAGTCAGAGGACAGATTGCTTAAAAATGCACTGAAAGAACACAGCTGTGGCAGTCACTAAATGAATAATGCATTATCAACATCTGTAGGATTTTTGAAATGTTAAATACTCAGACATGAAGTCTCTGCTGAGGACACAGATGGTAATGATGCTGTTGTGCTTGCAGTGACTTCCACAAAAAACAGATTGTGTCCTGTAATCAGATTGGACTGTTAATGGTTGAAACAATACATTCCTTAACAGAACTAGCATTCAGTTGCATCTCCAAATGATAAATGCTTGCTTTGCGGGTTGCATTTAATTCCAAAGTTTGTTAAGCTACAGGAATCCATTAATGAATATAGACATCTTTAAGCATGAATACAGATGCAGAACTGTGATAACACACAGTTGCTGAATTTAATATGACAATCCATTTTAAGGTAGAATAATTAACATACAGTTTATAATCACTGGGGGAAACTCATAGTAGGACTTCAATTTAATTCTAAGAAACTTTTGCCATTAAAACAGCATCACTGCCATATTTCTCTGGCTATATGGACATGACATTTTTATAGAGTCATCTTTTCAAATGTCAGATTTCAATCTGAGAATTTTATGATTTGTATCTGGGATCTGGTTTTATATATGATACTCTACATTTTCATCCAGTACCTGAGGCATATAAAAAAAGGTTCATGTATGCCCTATGTAAAGAAATGGGGAGTTGATGTATTATTGCAAGATTAAATGCAATCTTCTAGCATCCTGTTTATTAGGACCCATAGACAATATTGGAAAATAAAAGTCTTTGTACCCAAAGAGTACATAATAATATATAAATAATAACTAAACAAATCATATGAAATAATTCAAGCTATTGAATTCAAAGGAGTAACTGTCCTTGCGGCAGAGCTGAAAGGCATATAGAATGCATGAAAAACCTCCTAACAATTTCAACTTCTCCCATCAAGATGCTGTTATAGGGAAGTGCATGTCAAAACAACTAGACACAAATATTTCTTCCCTACATGCTATCACTCTGTTAAATACTAACTCCTACAGCACTGTCTTCTTCCCAAATATATTTACTCATGTTGTAGTCTGTATTGCTATTATCCTTGTCATCTTCTCAACCTTGTCATCTTTTCATATTTCTCACCTCTCATATTTCCTATTACCTTCTCTTCTTGGTATAATATCAATTGTTGTTGCATCTTATGATTTAGGATTGTATCTTATGATTTATTATCTACAACTTATTGCTTTGTTTGTATGTACACTGAAATCTTATGCACCAGAGACAAATTCCTTGTGTGTCCAACTAGACATGGCCAATAAAGAATTCTGTTCTGTTCTGTTCTATATTATATCTGAGAAGCTCAATGCATATTTAAATAAACTATCGTAGTTAGTAAACTTTATTCCCATAGCAATCAGCATCTCTGCAAAAACATTTATGTAATTGATTTTATGGCTACTAAATCACATTTTGGGGGTTTGATCTCTTCCAATCTGAATCTAGCCCACTTGTCTGCCTCTTAATGCTGCAAGCTTTAAACTTCCCATAGATGATCCACTGAATGATTTGATCTTGTGTGAAATTTTCCTTCCTTTCTCAACTCCTGATGGCCAAGTAAGGAACTGACAGTCTTGAATCCTTGGAACCTGCATCCACCCCCCACAACCACCTCTTCTTTACTTGTTAGCTTCAAGAAGTGGAATCCCAATTGAGCAAAGTGCATTAGAGAGAAACATATTTTTGCTGATTTCTTATACCTACACTAACTGGCAGTCTTACACTGCCAGTTAAAGCTTATTTCTTATTTTCTTTCATTCTTGTAAAGTGTTTCACTTTATATTCATCTAAATTCTTTTTCCTAGGCATGACTCTAAGATAAACATCTGTTTCTATCATCCTATTGAGTGTAAGTAGTGTATCTGTGTCAATATGTCCATATACACCTACAACTCCACAGCTCTATACCTTTCCAGTCTCTAAGATTTTTTTCCATCTCTTTTCTGTTTAGCACAGACCTCTTCCCTTTTAGTATCTGACAAACAGACACTTTGTCACTTACTTAACCTTTAGGTCTATTACCTTACTATGCCAAGGAATGGTATTTGCTCTGCTTTTTCAGGCAAAGACTTCTGTGATCAAATCTATATTATTCAAATTATTATTCTTATTTCTGCTAGCAACTTTTGCATGTCTGGACCAAATTTATTTATTTTTCTCAATCTACTGCAATCATCTAGGTTGTAACCTCCCAGTAAAAACAAATGGGAGGATAAAGATAAATTAAAATTATATCACCAGATTCAAACCTTTCCTCTTCTTTTCTAATATCTTACATTGGAAAAAGACTTCAGAGGATTTCATATTTAATTTTATATAATTACCTCAATAGTTCTGCTTGCCAGATGGAAATAAAATTAACATGTTAAAATACTCCAAGTAGGAAATGTATTATGCACATGGTATGTGAGATCTTCATGGAAAATTAAACAAATCCTTTGGAGAATTAAGAAAAAAACTTAAGTTGGTGGAAATAAATATACTTGCCTTTAGGATGCTTTGATATTAAAGCAGATACCTCATACAAATATGAAAAGTATGCACAAAAAATCTGGAGAACCTATAATCAAGAATATAGCAATGTGTATGAAAAATGATTTGTACGTACACAAAAACCAATATATTCAAAATTGTCTCAGAAGTATAAATCTGATTTAATTTGCACATTTTAAATATCCTCTTATATTAAACACCATTTGCCTTTAAGCTGATCTAGTCATTATTACTCATTTGTTTGAACTCATATTTTATTTATGTACTGTATTTTGTTTTTGTTTTTATGCGGCAATTTCTGTAATGGAATCCAGCAATTAAAATAAGCATAAATTAATTTCTTGCTCAGAGGCATCACTTTAATGCAGTGAACTGTAAGTCCTGTCAAAATATTTAATTAAAGGCCAGAGGAGTCAAATAAATTGTTTGCACTTTGGTCTACAGCTTCCAGAACATTGACTTCCATGGTAGTTAATACGCAGCAAGAGTCACAGAGAAGCCCTAAAACAATAGAACAAAAATAATGGGTCTGAATAATGTTCATGTTCAACGCTGTTAATTTATAGAGTTGTTTACTTTTGATTCCATTTTAAAAGAAAAAGGATGGGATAAAATGAAAATAAGAGCCCTCACTCAGCATTTACAACAGTCTCATTTCATGCTCCTGCTCTCTCAACCCGCCCTCTGTTGCAACTTTTATGGCCAATGTTACTTATGCAATGAAATCTGTAACCCTATATATCTGGATGGCACCAGATTGGGAACACTATCTCACAACACTTTCCTTCCTCCTTTGTGGAAACACATATCTCAAAAGCAGTTTGAATAATAAGCAACAAAAAATTCTATTTTATGTCGTAGAAGGCTGGCTTTGCAAGATTGAAAATACTATGAATACCATGAAACAGCTGGAGAGAAAATAGCTCAAGTCTGTACAGCTTCTGTTAGCAATGCCCTAATGGTGGTGCAGTGTGGATTTTTTGATGATATTTATTACAGTTGGAACTTTAGGTTTAAAAGAATCAATACCACAATCCCCACAATACCACAATGAATATATATATATATATTCATGTATATGTATATATATATATATATGTATGTATATGTATGTATATATATATGTATATATATATATATGTATATATATGTATATGTATGTATGTATATATAAAAAATCTTCATGACTCTTTTCCTTTTTTTAGTGAGATTAAATCCAAATGGCAGTTCCATATTCTTTTCTTGTAGAGATAAAGAAGTAGTGGATACTATTGGGGAAAAAACCCTCCTTTATTCCTTCTGAAAACTAATTTGTAGTATTTTTCGCTAGTGAAGATAGTCATGATTCAATTACTACAATTTTTGTTTAATTTGTCAATCATATATAAGAAAACAGGTAAAAGTATAAACATAATTTGGATACATGAAAAGAGTAAGTAAAAAAGGAATATTAGGACAGGGATGGTAGACACGCGGGTGCACTTATGCACGCCCCTTAGGAATGGGGTGAGTTCAACAGTAGACAGTTTAAGCTTAAAGTTTTGCGGGTTTGGGGAAGAAACTACAGAGTCAGTTAGTGCATTTCAGGCATTGACCACTCTGTTGCTGAAGTCATATTTTCTGCAATCAAGTTTGGAGCTTGTGTTTGTATCTATTATTTGCTCGTATATTGTTGTGGTTGAAGCTGAAGTAGTCATTGACAGGTAGGACATTGTGGTAGGTAATTTTATGTACTACACTTGGGTTAGACTGAAGTCTGTGTAGTTCTAAGTTGTCTAAGCCCAAAATTCAGTAGTAAAAGTGATTTTTCTATGCTGATGATTTAGGTTTCAGTCCTTGACACTTCTAATTTAAAACAAAAAGATGATATTAAAATTTTTGTCAAACATTCTATAGAGCTATTGACGGTAAAATTAGACATGTGGCTTCGCTTTGCAATTTTGTCCTAGGTTGTAGGTTGTGGCCTGACACAACATAGCACTTGCCAAAAGTTAGTTTCCCAAGGCTAACAGATAGAAAAAGAAAGAAAAAAAGAAATTATCAAGACCCTAAATGCAAGAGAGAAATGTGATATAAATTCTAAATACCAAATCACAAATTTACACCTACAAAATATAAAAAGACATGGAAAAGGGAAAAAAATGAAAATTGTGATTCTTAGACAATTTTACAGAGATATTTAAATATCCAATATGTTAGCAAATCAGATCAAACTCAAGATCATAAATGCAGTAGAAATGTTAAGCTGAATAAATACAACTATATATGATTTCAATATTTTCTTCATGAGTGAACAGAGAGTATTTTCTTTATAATTCAATCTTTGCCATTCATTCATTTCACATACATTTGCAAACATATACATTTTTATTCCATAGCTCTCCTAATCTTACTAAATCTTTACAATGTGTTACATTACACAATTTAGCTGAAGGGTCTTTGGCAATTACACTATCTGGAAAAGAAAACTATAAATGAAATGTGTGAAGACTTTTCTCTGGTGCAATGCAGATTGTACAAGGTTGTTCTTATGCCAGAACAACAAATAATGGCCACTCAAGAGACAAAAAATAGATGTCATTAAATTGTTAGATACCAAACAATTTAAATTGTCTTTTTCAATATTTATTTGTATAAATCATGTCTCAATTGCCATCAGCTATCGCAAATTGACAAATGTGAAACAGGACTCTCTGGAAACATTACAGCTTTTAATCTTGGCCAGTGAGAGAAAAAAGAGAAAAAAGTTACTTGATGTTAGAACCCAAACTGTGTAAGGAAATATCATCTGTCCTACAAAATTCAAGAAAGGAGAGAATAATGAAGTCAGTCAAATTAAGGACCAAACAAATCTATTCACAACAGGCATTAGTAAATATACATATATATACTCTTTCAGTCTATGAGTTAAGAGCAGTTAAGAATATTGAAAACCAAACAGAATGGGACAAAGATGCGAATACAAATAAAATTCAAGGAGTGTACCTGAGCAAAATAGGTATTTGGATATATGGCACATGGATAAGTTTCCTGTCACAAACATTATTTAGAACATAGAATAAAAGGGTGGGAAAGGATCTTGGAGATCTTGTAATCCTAGGCTCTAACTCTCTACCATTCCAGAAAAACTGTTGTCCAATCACTTCTTGAAAACCTCCAGTGATTGAACACTCACAACCTGTTCTGTCCCCACCAACCACAACACAGAAGACACGTGAGCTGACTATTTCTGCCAGCAATTTACTCCGACAATAGATATCAGTTCTGGCAACGAACCTGCGATTGCCTGCCAAGTTCTCCTATCTCCTCAGACCAGCGTAATTGCAGTTCAGAAATAAAGAGAAGCCAAAGTCTTAATCTCAAACTATTGCAGCCAAAGTTTCCAAGAGTCAGTTTTTGTCCGTAACAAGAAGCTATAGAGCAGCTCCTCCTGCTTTTATACCCTGTGGGGTGTGGCTCCATGACTTAGCATTCTCTAGGCCTGCCCCACCCCTTCTTTTGTTGTTCCTGCCTCTCCTTTCTGTGATGCCTAGGATTTAACCAGGACTGATTGTCAGCAGCCGAGTCTTGAGGCAGTTCCTGGGAGGGGGAAGGTGCGGGAGAAAGAGGCCTCGTCATCTTCTCCACCTGGCCTGCCTCTGGGACCTGGAGCGGAGCCAGAGAGGAAGGTCCTGCAGAGGGAAGCCCTGTCGGCTCTTCCCCCTCACTCTCTGAGTCACTGTCTGCCAGGAGGCCAGGCTCGGGGGCTGAAGACACAACACAACCTCTTAATGCAAGCAGTTCCACTGATTAATTGTTGTCACTGTTACAAAATTTCCTCTTAGTTCTGGGTTAGATCACTCTTTTATGATTTTTCACTCCTTACTTCTAGTCCTGCCCTTGGGTGCTTTGGAAAATAAGTGTTGTGACTCCGGCCCCCGAGCCTGTCCTCATGGACGAGGATGACTCGGAGAGTGATGGAGAGGAGCCGACAAGGCCTCCCTCTCCAGATCCCTCCTTCCTGGCAATGCCTCAAGTGCCAGCGGAAGGCCAGGAAGAAGGAGTGTCAGAGCCCCCACAGATAGAGGTTGAGGAGGATCAATCTGGATTAATCCTAGGCAGCATCGGAAAGAGAGGCGTGCACAGCAGAGGAAGAGGTGTGGCAGGCCCAGAGAGTGCTGAATCACTGACCACACCCCACAGGGGATAAAAGCGGGTGGAGTTGCCATCTGGCCCTTGTGATGGACAAAAGCTAGCAAATGCGAACTACAGATCGGTCGTTTGGGAGTTAAAGGCCTGGACTGTGCAAAGGCTTTATTCCTGTGAGCTCTTGGCAATGGATCTTGGACACATGGGCTTCTGTCTCCATAAGAAATAAAGAACTCGGAACTTGGCAGGCCGTCGCACTGTAGCTGCCAAGTCTTGCTTTCACTACAGAAAATCAGGTCTGTTGCAAATATAAAGGACTGTGGGATGCATTTCTCTGCATCTTCTCTGTGAAGTGGGCAGGGGGACACAACAATAAGTTGACCTCTTCTTCTATGTGACAACCCCTCAACTACTGGAAGACTGTTATCATGTCACCTCAGTTCTCCTCATCATTAGACAAGACATACCTAGTTCCCTTGGTTTGATCATACAACATCCCTCAACCTTTGGCCACCAGGCCCCCTATCATCTTTGTTGTTCTTCTTTGCACTCTTCCTACGGTTTCAGCATATTTTGTTTTGTATCAAGGGGACCAGAACTAGATATATTATTCCAAGAAGATGTTGTGGCCCAGGCCCAAGTAGTTATTACCAGACACAATCAGTCCTAAACAAATGTATTTTATTAGAAGAGCTGAAAATTATTTCATTCTCAACTTAGTCCAAATTAAGTCCAAAACAAAGTCCTTCAGAAAAAGTCCTTCGGCCTTATCACAAACCTTTGTCTTCTTTGGCATCTTTTCTTCTTTGCCAAAGGCTTTTCTTGGCAAGAACCCCACAAAGTTCAGAAAGGCACCAAGAAACAATTGTAGCAACGTTGCTTTCCTACAAAGAACCCAAAAGCCATTGCTGATCTTTTAAGCCTTATGGGAGGGGCCAATCATCTCCTGGCCTTACTCCTGTGTCATCCTTTTTATTTTATTTATTTATTTATTTATTTAAATTTTTATACCACCCTTCTCCCGAAGGACTCAAGGCGGTGTACAAGCCAGTTTTGCTTTAACTGCTCTTGCCTTCTGGCAGCTCTTCGCATGCGTGCACTAGGAACTGGTTACTTCTGTTCCTCTGCCTCTCTGCTGTCTGCCGGTGTAGGCTCTGGAGTCCACGCATCATTTCCATATGGCCCTGGCCCCACCTCTGCCTCTGATGCAGAACCCACGTCTGGGCCTTCCCTTGACTTCAGGACTGACCCATTATCCTCCCCAGCTCACTGTCTGACTCTGCTGCCAGCTCCACAGCTGCTGGCGGACCACAACATTAATGTTGTATAAAGTGGTACTATCACTTCACATGAGCTTGATACTATCCTGTAAATACAATCTAGAACTGCATTAGCTTTTTTGCAGATTCAGAACATGGTTGGCTCATACTTAAGGTGTTCCACTAGGATACCTAGATCCCTTACACAGTTACTACTTTTGAGCCAAGTATCACCTATAGCAATAGCAATAGCACTTAGACTTATATATCACTTCATATTCCTTTACAGCCCTCTCTAAGTGGTTTACAGAGTCAGCATATTGTCCCTGACAATCTGGATCTTCCTTTTTCCAACCTCAGAATGGTGGAAAGCTGAGTCAGCCTTGAGCTGGTCAGGATTGAACTTTTGGCAGTTGGCAAAATTAAGTTGCAATGCTGCGTTTTAACCATTGCACCACCATGGCTCTTCTATATCTGTGCATTTGTCTTTTTGCCTAGGACTTATATTTCTCATCATTGAATTGTATTTTGTTGGATAGGGCCCATTGCTTAAGTCTGTTAAGATCCATCTGAATCTTAAGTCTATCTTCCAAAGTATTTCCCCAATTTGGTGTCATCTGAAAATTTAATGAGTTCCCATTATCTCAATCATTTACAATATGGAGACGCTGAAGAATACTTGGCCTAGGATAGAACTTTAAGGTACCCCACTGAATGCTTCCCTCCAAGTAGCTGTAGATCCACTGAGGAGTATATGCTGAGTGCAATTGGTCAACCAATTGCAAATCCATCTGGTGGTGGTACTATCTATCGAACATTGTTTTGTTTTACTAAGAAGTAGGCTGTGGTCCATTTTGTCAAATGCATTAATGAAGTCTAAATAAACTATGTTCATATCATTTTCTGATGCACTTTGTCAAAGAAGAACAAAGAAGGCAATAAGGTTTGTCTGGCATGATCTCTTTTTAACAAACCCATGTTGGTTTCTAGTAATTGTCTTGATTATTTCTATGTGCTCATAAATCTGCTGATTGCTTATCTTTTCCAGGATTTTCCCAGGTATTGATGTCAGGTTGATTGGTCTGTAATTTCCTGGATCTAAGTTTTTCCCCTTTTTGAAGATTTGAACCATAATAGCTGTTTTCCGGTTTTCAGGTAGTTCTCCCATGCTCTAGAACAGGGCTGTTGAACTCACAGCCCGGGGGCCAGATATGTCACGTGCTGGCCACACCCATGCCTGGTTTAGCAAAGGGGGAAAAGTCACAATATGTCAGATGATGCCATTGTGACACCATGAGTTTGACACCCCTGCTTTAGAATGTCTGAAAAATTTTATTCAGTAGTTCCAAGGTCACATTTGCCTTCAGAAATCCTTCAGAATCCTGAAATGTAATACAGCTCATCCAATTCAACTTCATCCAGAGTAGAGACATGTTGTCTTACCATTTTCTTGCCTATTTTGACTTGGTTCCTGTTTCTTCACCTAAGGTGCAGCTTTTGATAGGTTAGATTGTTTTTTGTCTTTTGTGTGAAGACAGATGGAAAGAATTAATCCAGCAATTCTGCTTTCTCCTTGTTACTCATCATCACTTTGCCATCTTCTCCCATTGTAGACTGATCATTTCCCTGACTATTTCCTGCTTCTTACATATTAGAAGGAACTTTATTATTATTTCATAAATATGAAACTCAGTCAACTGAACATTCAAAAATGCATCACAAATATCATTGACTGGTGCTAATGGTTGATACAGGTTACTGCCAGTGTCCTAGGTATCAACCAAGTACCTTCTTAAGATATATGATATTCCAAGTAGCACAGTTTTTTGCAGTTCCGCTGGTGTTATTGCAGGAAGCTGCAATTTGTTGATGTACTGTATCTTATAAAATTCTTGGACATGGTACCAAGTGCCGCGATGACAATGGGTATCACTGTTACATGTTTCACCTCTAGCCATGTAGTTTCGATGGCCAGGTCATAACATTTCATGATTTTTTCAAGCTCTTTTTCTTTGATTCTGGCATCTCCTGGTACCGCAATGTCAATAAATTGTATATTTCGGTTTTTGACAACTGTGATCTCTGGTGTGTTGTGTTCCAAGTGACAATCCATCTGTATTTGAAAGTCCCACCAGATATTCACCTTCTCATTTTCTATAACTTTTTCCACTTTATGTTCCCATGATTTTTTGGATACAGGCAAGTCATATTTTTACATAATTACCAGTGGATTAATTTAGCAACTCAGTCATGTCTAGCTTTGTAATCAGTTTGTGTGATTTTGCTGCATTCACATATTAAATGTGAAACAGTTTCAACTTTGTTGTTGCAAAGTTGGCAGTCTGAATTGTCGGTGGATTTTTGCATCTTTGCTTTCATGGCATTTGTTTATAGTGCTTGTTCTGGACCAGCGAGTATTAAACCTTCCGTTTCTTTCTTGATGGTTCCCATCTTAAACCCTGCCCATGTCAAGTTGTCATCACATTTTCCTTCAATGTTTTTCAAGTGCTTTCCATGCAAAGCTTTGGTTTTTCCATCTATCTAATCTGTCATCCAGCTGTTTTTCCTTATATTCTGCCTTGTTTCTGTTGTTTTTATAATGTTCTCCGTTTTTACAGTCTGCAGCAATTTTTCTATACTTTGGTTCACATAATCATTCAAACTTTGTTTTTCTTCTTCCACAATTTGATGGATTTGCAATAGTCATCTGCCCCTATTTTTCTTGGCAGGTACTACCTGCCGATGTCACTTCGTGGATGTAAAGCGTGGTACATATTCAAAAGTTTGTGCATTTTCCGGTCCAAGTTTTCTAGTTCAGCCAAACTTGGTGGGCATGGTCTGGCTCAGTGGGCATGGCTTGGTGGGCAGGGCAGGGAAAGGATACTGCAAAATCTCCATTCCCACCCCATTCCAGGGAAGGATACTGCAAAATCCCCATTCTGTCCCCACTCCTGGGGGAAGATGTTGCAAAATCTCTACTACCGGTTCTCTAGAACCTGTCAGAACCTGCTGAGTAGCACCCCTGCTTCTGACTCTGCATCTCTTAATTCTGTTGCCTCACATATTGGTCATTTTCTTGTAATATTTTCAGTTAAATTAGCCATGAAACTGAATCAGCGATTATTTCTTTTCTACTCTTAAGCAGTTACGATAAATTAAATGTAAGGAGTTATAGATTTTGCAATTATATATTCTCACCTACCAGAGATGAAAGAAATAGCTCAATGGTTTAGCCCGTTAGCTCTATAAACCCACATAGTACCGCCTGTGTCTTCATTCTTCAATTACAGGAATCAGGCAGCTGGAACCCACATTATGTGATGCAGCAGCAAGCTTCATTTGGCCCTTGGGTAGCATATTACATATCTCTCCTTTATTGTTTGATGTGCTGAGAAATATGGGACTTCCTACTGGGTATATAAACAGATAATGACATTGCCTTAATGTTTCGCTGTCCACAGCATTATCATGAGGGTCATTTCCCAGTTTTTACTGCTTGCCACAAGGGGAGATGGGAATCAAGTTGGAAACAATGGCTGTGAATATTCCAACAATAAAGTAATGGCAGTGATGTGGGAATATCAATTTATGTTAAAATTGTTCCTTCAGATTGGAGGCTTTCTTCTTCTGAACTGCAGTAAGAAGCAATGTAACATCAACATGGGGGAAAAAAATCCAGATTTGCTCAGTTCAGAACAAAGTTGATTCACAGTTTCATTTGGGCTTTGGTAATAACAATGTACATTTAGTATATGGCTGGCTATATTTAAAATAAATTATTATCTAGGCAGACAGAAATATATGCACTGAAACTGCAATGCAATAAAAGTTCTAATAAATGTTTCAAGCAATTTTTATTCTTATTTCTTCTTGAGATCATTGTTATTGCTAAAGATCTCATATGCCCAGAATAGGTTATACCTAACACTACAAAATTGGCAGAAAAATCTAATCTCTGTAAACTCCCCTTCACAACAGAGCTGATGACATTAGAAGAATTGGTAGCATACGTCCTAGAGGTAGAGACAGAAAGCAAGACAAAGTTTCAATCTTGAGTTCCTAAGATTCTTAAATTTTTTACCAATTTATCAAGTTTCCTTTATTATTTTGTCAATTAAGCATTAAAAGAAGTTAGACACAATAAAGTTCCATTACTCTATTAATTTAGCCTGTTATTCTTTCCCCAATACTGATGTTTCTGTTACTTTTTTGAAAGATTAACTCATTAACTTACTGAAAACTTTTATAAGAAAAGCCACAGAATGACAGAAACATTTACAAAGAGAGATATGGGTAAACCAGCTATACAACTGTAAGGATGGAGATAAAATATCCATGAAGTATTTCAAGCTGCAGTTAAAGTGTTAACAGTTTTACATTAACAAATAATAGAGCCTGGAATTTGGAAATGAAGGGAAACGTAAGAAAATGTGTACATTATTAAACCATTGTATTGATAGTGATTCTAGCCAAAAAAAAATGCTTAAACTGTTAGGTAGAAGAATGCGAGAAAACAATATCCAATGACTAGGCAGAGGAGCATAATATAATTTTAGTTAGTATTTCTGGATAATAGGCAGAGAAAGACAAGTTAAGAAATATATTTATTTTTATTTCATTCTGATTTTGTAGATCACTCTATAAAATTAAATGTGTTCATATTGATGGTGTGCAGTTCATGTGATTATTCTTTAAGGAATAATAACAGTAAAGTGCTATCACAATTGAGAGCTGAGAACAGAATCAACAGGCTCAAAACAAGAGAGAGATTAATGGAATGAAACATTGTTCCATATCCATTTAACCTGTATAACAAACATAACAATGGTAGGTTTAGAAGATACATACTTAGAATTAAAAGTTTTAACACGGAAGCTGAAACACTATCAATTCAAGACATAAAGGCCTAAGCAAACAATAACTAGATCTTCTGTGGTATCATCTAAAATAATCTACACATTTCTTAATCACAAACATGTCAGAAAAGACAAACAGCTAAAACAGAGAATACATGGCTATGAATTATCATTGCTATTTAAATTTGAATTAATAAAATGTGTCAATATCCCAGACTTACACAAGGTAAACAAGCTGCTAATGCATTAAGTCCCATGAAACTTTAGAGCTAATTGTGACTTCCATCAAAAAGCCATGCACAAAAATGTGGTCAGCATAGGTTAAGTTTAGCAAATCACTAATATTGTATCTAATTTGCTTAAGAGATTTCTTTTCTCTTATTAGCACTGTGTGGAATTTGTGAATATCCTATGTAAAAGGCCCCATACATTCATAGTGTGGATCAGGGGTGAAATCCAGCAGGTTTTGACAGGTTCTGGAAAACGGGTAGTGGAAATTTTGAGTAGTTTGGAGAACTGGTAGGGGAAATTTTGAGTAGTTTGTTTGTTTGTTTGTTTGTTTATTTATTTATTTATTTATTAAATTTCTATACCGCCCTTTTCCCGAAGGACTCAGGGCAGTTTACAGCCAAAATAAAACAATCAATATAAAAGTTAAAATCAATTTAAAAATAAAAATTCAACGTTTGGTGGACCATTTAAAACCAATAAAAACCCCATTTAAAACCATTAGGCCAGTCCTGTGCGATGAAACAGAAATGTTTTCAGCTCGCGTCGAAAGGTCCGGAGATCAGGGAGTTGGCAAATACCCAGTGGTAGCTCATTCTAGAGGGTTGGTGCCCCCACAGAGAAGGCCCTCCCCTTGGGGGTCGCCAGCCGACATTGTCTGGGTGACAGCACCCTGAGGAGACCCTCCCTATGTATTGTGTCTCGCTCGCTTTCCCCGCAGCCGGGCCCTTCTTATGTCCTTCCGAACACTGAGGAATGTCCTGGCATGCCTCCAGGCCCCAGCCCTGGCACCATGCCCAGACAGGCCGAACAAGACGAAGGGCCTGAAGTGCCTCCAGCCCCCAGCCCTGGCTCCATGCCCAGGCAAATGGAGCAACTAGACCTCTCCCCCTCCCCCACAGCATGTGAGCCTGAGGAAGGTCAATTACCAACAGCTGGAGCCTGGAGAGATCCTCGCTTCAGGAGAATTGATAGGCAGCGGCAGCAGAAGGAAGGGAGGGGCAGGCCTGGATAAGTGCTGAGTCATGGAGCCACACCCCATGGCCTATATAAAGGATCTGCTTTCTGGCATTCTCTGGCAAAGTCTACCTTGGATTGCTGAAGTCACTTCCTGGTCTCCTGCCTGCCTTGAGAAGTTTGCTAGGACTTTGGGAGAGCTGCAGAGGCACGCCTGATACAGATTTCCCCGACCCGGCCGTCAGTGGAGGAGTGGGACACGACACTATGGGAGTGCATTGATTGATGGGAGGCCGCAGGTAGCAGCAGGCGGTCCCGTAAATAACCCGGTCCTATGCTATGGAGCGCTTTAAAGGTGGTAACCAACACCTTGAATTGCACCCAAAAGACCACCGGAAGCCAGTGCAGCCTGCGCATGAGGGGTGTTATATGGGAGCAACGAGTCGCTCCCTCTATCACCCGCGTGGCCGCATTCTGAACCAGTTGGAGTCTTTGGGTGCTCTTCAAGGGGAGCCCCATGTAGAGAGCGTTGCAGTAGTCCAGACAGGAAGTGACGAGGGCATGAGTGACTGTGCATAAGGAGTCCCAGTCTAAGAAGGGACACAACTGGCGAATCAGGTGAACCTGATAAAAAGCTCCTCTGGCGACGGCCGTCATATGCTCTTCCATATGCATCCAGAAAGACGCCCAGATTGCGGACCCTCTCTGTGGGGGCCAATGACTTGTCCCCCACAGTCAGCGATGGCCTCAGCTGATTATACCGGGATGCCGGCATCCACAGCCACTCGGTCTTGGCAGGGTTGAGTCGGAGCCTGTTTTTCCCCATCCAGACCCGCACGGCCTCCAGACACCGGGACATCACTTCAACGGCTTCACTGGGGTGATTAGGGGTAGAAATGTACAGCTAGTATCATCAGCGTACAGATGACACCGCACCCCAAAACAACGGATGATCTCACCCAGCGGCTTCATATAGATGTTGAACAGGAGAGGCAAGAGAACCGACCCCTGAGGCACCCTACACAAGAGGCGCCTCGCGATCGATCTCTGCCCACCCCCATCAACACCATCTGTGACTGGTCAGAGAGGAAGGAGGAGAACCACCGAGGAACGGTGCCCCCCACTCCTAACCCCTCCAGCCATCGCAGCAGGATACCATGGTCGATGGTATCAAAAGCCGCTGAGAGATCTAATAGGACCAGGGCAGAGGAACAACCCCTGTCCCGGGCCCTCCAGAGATCATCCACCAGCGCGACCAACGCCGTCTCTGTGCTGTACCCAGGCCAGAAACCGGACTGGAATGGATCCAGATAGATAGTTTCATCCAGGTACTTAGGGAGCTGATGCAGTTCAGAGAAGTAGCAAATACCACCTCAGGCTGGCCCCAGAGTGGGGTGGGAATAGAGATTTAGGAGTATCCTTCCCCTACCATGCCCACCAAGCCACACCCACCAAGCCACACCCAAAGAACCGGTGGTAAAAAAAGTGGATTTCACCACTGGTGTGGATATTAGATAACCCCTTGGCTGGGAGGGCATTTCAGATATATTACACATAGAAAGTGACTGATTTCATCCCTGGGATCTTGACTCCTGTATCTGAACAATCTCTGCCATGCAGTGAAGAATATGCTGAATCAGACTTGATGGGATGATACTTCCTATAAAACAATATGTGTAAACCAGTAATAGTTTTTAAAGCAAGTTCTTGCACTGCTAATGAAATGAAAATGAAAACCTACCCATGAAAATCGTTGTTTATGAGTACTTCCATCCCATAACAGAGTGTAAGAAGCTGCACAGTGTCTCAAATAGTACAAGCTCTGCTTTAAAGAAAAATACACTGTGAGAAACTTATCAAATAGTTCTACAATACACAAATGAAGTGGAAAGACATGTCCCACGATAATGATGATGTGAAATTGAATTTGGGTTGGTCACTGGGACCAGAAATAAAATTTTACTACTCTTTTCTGGCAATATGAACATGATTAAAATGTTCTAGTTCAGGGGTCTCCAACCTTGGAAATTTTAAGCCTGGTGGACTTCAAAGCTGGCTGGGGAATTCTGGGAGTTGAAATCTACCAGGCTTAAAGTTCCCAAGGTTGAAGACCCCTGTTCTAGTTTACAAGATGGTTGTCTTAATGTAATATAATGTAACAGAGCAAAAGCTGCCTATTGGAAAGTGTCACTGTCATACCTATTTTATTCTCTCTCTTTCTCTGTTGTTGTTTTTTTAAAGTAGGATTGGCAGCAGTAATACCTTTTTTCCACTTTCTTAACTTCTCTTAAAGATTATCAAAACTGAGATTGCATTTGGAGATATTTATGTGGAGCGGCAGCTAACTGGAATGACGTGCTTCTCAAGATACTGAAGTTAAAACTCTGATACAACTAGGTTTAATCCTGCTACGCACAACTACAAAGATAAACATGTGAAAATATTATATAAGAGATGAAACAGAAAATCCAGAGGAAGGAGGAGAACCACCGAAGAACGGTGCCCCCCCACTCCTAACCCCTCCAGCCGTCGCAGCAGGATACCATGGTCGATGGTATCAAAAGCCGCTGAGAGATCTAATAGGACCAGGGCAGAGGAACAACCCCTGTCCCGGGCCCTCCAGAGATCATCCACCAGCGCGACCAACGCCGTCTCTGTGCTGTACCCAGGCCAGAAACTGGACTGGAATGGATCCAGATAGATAGTTTCATCCAGGTACTGAGGGAGCTGATGCAGTTCAGAGAAGTAGCAAATACCACCTCAGGCTGGCCCCAGAGTGGGGTGGGAATAGAGATTTAGGAGTATCCTTCCCCTACCATGCCCACCAAGCCACACCCACCAAGCCACACCCAAAGAACCGGTGGTAAAAAAAATGAATTTCACCACTGGTGTGGATATTAGATAACCCCTTGGCTGGGAGGGCATTTCAGATATATTACACATAGAAAGTGACTGATTTCATCCCTGGGATCTTGACTCCTGTATCTGAACAATCTCTGCCATGCAGTGAAGAATATGCTGAATCAGACTTGATGGGATGATACTTCCTATAAAACAATATGTGTAAACCAGTAATAGTTTTTAAAGCAAGTTCTTGCACTGCTAATGAAATGAAAATGAAAACCTACCCATGAAAATCGTTGTTTATGAGTACTTCCATCCCATAACAGAGTGTAAGAAGCTGCACAGTGTCTCAAATAGTACAAGCTCTGCTTTAAAGAAAAATACACTGTGAGAAACTTATCAAATAGTTCTACAATACACAAATGAAGCGGAAAGACATGTCCCACGATAATGATGATGTGAAATTGAATTTGGGTTGGTCACTGGGACCAGAAATAAAATTTTACTACTCTTTTCTGGCAATATGAACATGATTAAAATGTTCTAGTTCAGGGGTCTCCAACCTTGGAAATTTTAAGCCTGGTGGACTTCAAAGCTGGCTGGGGAATTCTGGGAGTTGAAATCTACCAGGCTTAAAGTTCCCAAGGTTGAAGACCCCTGTTCTAGTTTACAAGATGGTTGTCTTAATGTAATATAATGTAACAGAGCAAAAGCTGCCTATTGGAAAGTGTCACTGTCATACCTATTTTATTCTCTCTCTTTCTCTCTCTCTCTCTGTTGTTGTTTTTTTAAAGTAGGATTGGCAGCAGTAATACCTTTTTTCCACTTTCTTAACTTCTCTTAAAGATTATCAAAACTGAGATTGCATTTGGAGATATTTATGTGGAGCGGCAGCTAACTGGAATGACGTGCTTCTCAAGATACTGAAGTTAAAACTCTGATACAACTAGGTTTAATCCTGCTACGCACAACTACAAAGATAAACATGTGAAAATATTATATAAGAGATGAAACAGAAAATCCAGAGGGGAAGGATCAGATCAAAGCTTAACTGCTCTTTTAACCAGACATTTTCACATTTATTTCAATGAAATATATTTATTCATGTGGAATTTAGTTAAAATGAACAAATTAAACCTGACTAGTTATTCATCTGCAGCCATTCGAGCAGAAGGAAGAAAATGACACTAGAACAATTTGTAACTGTCTTATATATTATCATCTTTCATACTATCCCTTAATTAGCCATTATTAATTTTATCAAATATGAAGTCCACTGGCATCAATATAACATGATATGTAATGAGAAACAGCAATTTGTTAAGTCATTAGATTTTAGCAAGTTGCCTCAACCTCTTAGCTTTTGTATAGTAACCAATATTTGCATAATTATTTACAATGCCAACAATTAATAACAGTCACTGAAAAAAACTTCCTATCCTATCCTCTACCATCCTCTGGAGTCCATTTAAGCTCACGCCTACTGCTTCAGTGACTCCATTCAGCCACTTCATTCTCTTTCATCTCCTTCTTCTTTTGCCCTCAATCTTTCCCAGCATTAGGCTTTTCTCCAGTGAGTCCTTCCTTCTCATTAGGTGGCCAAAATATTTGAGTTTCATCTTCAGGATCTGGCCTTCTAAGTGCACATATACATTACATACATACATACAAAGACACATGCATACTTTTTCAGCTCATTGCCAAAACAAGTTGTTGGTGTCCCCATTAAGCAGTCAGATAATGATAGGGTTTCAACTAGAAAGCCATTCTTTCCTGGTCAGCTGATCACGAGAGTCATGTGTTAATATAGTATCGTACATATAGATGATTACATTGTATTTTTCTAAGTCTTTGAATTCACTGGATTAAAAAATCTCAGTTGCAGATACAATACCAATCTCTGTGTTGCATTATTTTCTTGTAGCTGCCTCCGTAGAAGACAATCAAACGCAAGGATCTGCAATCCTTTATGCAAATTAACAACAAACAAATGTAAGGAAAGGGAATGCATTGGGGGAATGTTGAGGGACATTGTCAGTTTGCAACAAAAAGTTGTGAGCACAGATTAGTTGGCATTTACTGCATTCAACGGTTGGCTTGGCCATATTCAGCAATGGTTGGCTAAAAGCAGTCTCTAAGACCTTCACATTGGTTCATCGAGATTATCATGTTAGAAGCATTTGCAAATCTGCAGTTTGTAAAAAGAAATATTTCATTGGTTAAATTGTGCATTGGGATCATATCAGGGGAGAAATCCAGCAGGTTCTGTCAGGTTCTGGAGAACCAGTAGCAGAAATTTTGAGTTGTTTGGAGAACCGACAAATATCACCTCTGGCTGGTCCCAGAATGGGGTGGGAATGGAGATTTTGCAATATCCTTCCCCTTCCACGCCCACCAAGCCACACCATGCCCACCAAGCCACTCCCACAGAAACGGTGGTAAAAAAAATTGAATTTTGTCACATTACATGGTTTAACAATCACATAAATAAAAAAGTACCTCAAAAGAAAAATCCAGTCTCCATCAAATTGTTCTATTTATTTTCTTTACTGTGATGTAAGCGAATAAAACCTTAGTAAAACTCAGGCCTAAGGCCATTTGACAAACTGAAATTGCTGCTGCTGCTGCTGCTACTGTCTAGGTTTCCTATGCAGTTCCCATTTTCCACAGTCAACATATTTTATTTTGGCCACTGTTCAGTCTTTCCTGTTTTTCTAACAATGATATCAAAGCTTGATCAATTAAATTACCTAGGTTTGATTATGTGGGTGACAGATCCAAAGGAAAGACAGAAGTTATGCACAACACATAATATGACAATGGTTCACAACTATTCTCTTGAGAGATAATACGTTGTTTCTAATCAAAACCTGTGTGCATTTCAAACACATTTTCTTTTTCAGTCTCATTTTTTAAAATAAATGTTCTTATTTAAATTTAGAAAAAATGCAAAATATACACAGAACAACAACATAATGTTATCCTAAAAACACAAACATATTTTTAATTATTATTTCTCTTTCAGTCATAGCAACTTCTTGGATAATATATTGTAGAAAAGGTGTTTTATTTCAAGGAGTGTGGGTAGTGACAAATCTTCAGGCCATATTGAGCATAGAATGCTTTTGATAATTAGACTCATGAATATTTAACTTTTTGGAAAATTCTAGTATGAAAATAGATGGTTAAAAAAATTATTGTAAAGTTCGGGTAGAATACAGAATTAAAACTTTAAACACGTTGCCATGTAATGATTGTTTTGAGGATTTCTTCCAACTTCAAATTGAATATGATTTTCCTAGTTCACAGCAGTGAAAATATTTTCAACTTAAGCGTGTTTAACAGCTCAGTATGGGCCAGAGGCTTTGGTTTTTTCTAAGACATCTATCTAAGATGCTTTTTTTTAAAAAAAAATAGATCCATGGCATTAGTGAATCCCACTTCTGTATTTAAAAATACTATTAAAGTAAAAAAAATTGAGGGTTCATTGACCCATATGTTCTGTTTTGGAATGGTATTTTAATGCATATAAATTGAATTATGAGAAAATCTATACAAGATAGATATTAATGTGACCCTGGTTTATATATAAAAGCTTTGGAAGCTGTTTATCAGGAATATTACTGTGTTTGCATGGGGATAACTAAAAGAATTGTACTGAAAACTGGGGGCAAATTATATTATTCTAGACATTATGGAATAGCTTTTGGAAAAGTGTAACTTACCTAACTTAGAAAAAGCAATATTCTGTACTAATCAAAAGAAGAAGCAATTGGTATTTTATTATAAGACTTGCTTTTTATTCTACTATAATATTATATGGCAATTATTTATTAGATATTGATAAGGTTTTATTGCTATCTTATTTTTGTCTCTTTTATTTCTCTTTTCATTTTCATTTTACCTTTTTTTAAGTTTAAGGATTGCTCCATTTCAATCTTATGTCAAACCTTAGAGTTTGACCTTCAGTTTCTTTTTATAAAAGCAGGTGAGAATCCTTATTTCAATGCAAATGAGGTTTTAAGGGGTCTATCTAGCTATCTTACACTTAAGGCCTCTTTTGTTAACATGCTTAAAATATAAGGCACGTTAATCATTTTTCAACACTGTTTTGCAGTGTAAAACCTACTTAAGCCTTCACTCTCGGTGAAATTTATTAAGTTATGATTTTTTCATAATGTCTTTGGCATTTTTTTTTTACTAAAGTATAGCCCTACAAAAGCCAAATGTGATAGACTTAATATGGAACTCTACAAGAAAAAGACCGTGACCTGAAATCTTTAAAACCATAATTGAAATCCTGGTTGACATTTTCATATTATGTAAATAACTTTCAAAGTATTATTACTAGACAATATTAAGTAGTTTGTCCTTCAGACGCTGAAGCATTTATTTTTAGCCATTGTTATTGTGTGTGTGTTTTATGTAATAGTGCTAGTTTTATATTGCTAGTTTTCACAACAATTATTATTGTTTATTTAGCATACGGCATACATGGCCAGGGAGGCTACCACATTATATACATGGTAGAAATCCTGGCAGCTGACAGTTGTTAATCCGTTGTTTCACAGGTGCACCACAGAATGCAGTCAGCATTTCCCCATCCCAGAAATGGCAGAACAAAATAGTAATTGCTCAGCACATTCAGCTTCATTAAGCCTCTGTGCCACTGTATCCCCTTACAACAATCATATAGATTTATTTTCAATTTAATCAGTTTGAAAGAAAGGTGAAGAGAAGATTGGGTATAAAATGTTTGTAGCAAGAAAGTCTGGACTATAATAATTTTGTGTTTTCTATCTGTTGAATCTCATCTATAATCAACTGGATACTTTACTACATAGTTACTGTTACTGTCCACACTGAAACAGGAGCAGTTCAGTGTAACTCCACATAAAGTTTTTGAATGGTAGCCTATGGTGCCAATTTCCTTGTTAAGCTGAAAACTACTGATAAAATAACCAATTTCCTAATATGATATCTCAGAAAGATTGTGTTAATTTAGTTAAAGATTAATAGTTAGTAAATTTTCTCCATTATTGTCTGTTGGTAGTAGCAATAATAAACATTTCAATACATATCCTGTATTTCTATTTAAAGAATACTAATAAAAATTGTACTCATTAAAACAAGATATTTATTAACATGTTGTCAAATAACGAAGGATATATCTTTACCTTTTCTGTTAACTATTAAATCTTATAAGTAGTGACTAGAAATAGTCCAGGCAGGAATTGCTGCAATACTTTTATTAGAGTCAACCGTGGCTAACAGTAAGAGAACCTCTGACAGGAAACCTTTGACAGCTCTTATATACCGGCTGCCAGAGGGAGCTACACCAATGACAGGACTCCAAAACTCCTGCTTTTCTTCAGGCGCGTCTTAACCAATCAGAACACACCTGGCTGTTGTCAGGCTAGAGATGCGTTGAACTCTGGGACTTTACACCCTTCCCCTCCTGGACCGCGCATGCGAAATTGGCCAAGTACACAGGCCGACGTCGGCTCCACCCAGATCTTCTCAGTTCAGGGGCATCAGCCGCAGGAGCAGTGGCTGAGGTTGCTGACGGACCTGTAGAAAGCAGAAACTCCATCTCCAGGGAAGGCCAAGCCATTGCGGGAACTTCAGGAACACCAGGTACATCCATCGGCAAAATCGATCCACGGTTTGAGGGTTGGAATCCCTCCTCGGCTGGCAGGTCCGGAAGGCAGGGTCGTGGAGACGGACTGGCATGGTTGTGGTTTCCTTCCAGGACCGATGGCCTGGAAGGTGGAACTGGAGCGGCTCGCTCTGCAGTTTCTGGGTAGTCCTATTCATATGGTAGATCCTTTGTGCCTGGTAACCGCCATCTGAGTTGATTTATATGGCAGCGCCATTCTCGTCCATTGGCCAACCAGACCCTGTAGGAATAGTAGGACACTTTTGCATCTTAAGCCTGAAACCAGCGCTCCTAAACCGGGACAAAATGGCCCTCAATTTCGTTGCTGGGACAAAATGGCCCTCAATTTCGTTGCCAGGTCCTCTGGACTGGCAGCAGAAATGAGGACATCATCAAAATAAGGAATGACACCCTCCAACCCCTGGAGCAAACACTCCATCAAGCACTGAAACAACCCGGGGCCAACATTGATACTGAACTGAAGGCGGTTGCACTTAAATGCCCCCCGGTGTGTTACGATGGTCTGAGCCATCGCTGTGGCGTCGTCTACCAGCAACTGCTGGTAGGCTTGCACTAAGTCAAGCTTCGCAAAGACAAAGCCCCGCCCCAAGGAGTGCAGCAGATGCTGCACGACTGGAACAGGGTAGGGGTTGGCATGTAGTGCCTTATTAATTGTACCCTTGTAATCGGCACAAATTCTAATTGAGCTGTCCTGTTTGAGGGAAATTACAATAGGTGTCTCCCAGGGGGAATGATCCACTGGCTCAATAACTCCCTGGGAGATGAGCTTATCCAACTCCCCGTCAACTTTCTCCCTCAATGCGAGGGGCACCCTTCGAGCTTTCAACCAGATTGGTGCAATTTGGGGGTCCAAATTAAACGACACCGGGGTGCCCATATATCTACCCAGCTGACTGCTAAAAACATCCACAAATTCGCGGGTGATGCTGTCATAATCGTAAGGGATTGTGGAGTGAACCCCCAAAACATTTAAACTAAGGGCATCGAACCAATCCAACCCCAGGAGTGTGGGCAGGCTCCCTCTGACTACAATGAGAGGCAGATACCCAGAGAACCTCCCATGGCGAATATAGAACTCGCTGCAGCCCAAAACAGGGATTCCCTGCCCTTGGTAGTCCTTGAGGTTGATGGGGCATGGCTGTAGGCGGGACGGCGAAAATCTTGGTAAAAGTCATTTGACTGTGGATCAAGAAATAATAACTTGGAGGATCCAGTATCCACCTCCATCCTGCAGGGCATGCCTTCTTTATTTATTTATTTATTTGTTTACATTTCTATACCGCCCTTCTCCCGAAGGACTTCTAGATCTACCGTGGATAAATCTTATTACCCTGAGGGGCCGCCGTGGCATGCCCGATGGCAAAGCAATCATCTCAGCGACCAGCGGCCTTCCAAGTCTTCTTCTTTCCACTGGTTCCACTGGTTCCACTGGAAAGTCAGAGGCTGGCAGTGCGGCATGGCAGACTCTGGCGAGGTGATCCTTCTTTCCACATCGGCAGCAGGTGGCCATTTTGAAACAGCAATCAGACCTGCCATGATTTCCCTCGCAACCCAAAAAAATAGCAGGAGGTGACTTCACCACCAGCCACCCTTTTTGGGGGCGGTCTTAAGGCAGCTTACATTTTCGCTCTCCTCAGAGGAGTCAGATGGGTCCACAGCAGCATGGTGGATGGCGAGGCCTTTCTCGGCTGGAGAGGGGGGTGTTTGAAACTTATGAAGCTCAGCCATGGACTTCTTCACCATCTCCGCCGCCCGCGCTTCATCGAGTGCCAAGGCCAAAGTCAAATCTGTGCATGCTAGCAGTCACTCACGATCTGGTCCAAAAGGACCTCATCCAGATCATGGAACTCACAATTCAAGGCAGCTGTCCTTAAAGAAGCCACATACACATTAATCGATTCACCCGGCAGCTGAACCCTCCATCAGAATGCGTGCCACCGGGCAATACGGGAGGGCATGGGGGAGTAGTGGCTCTTAAGCTTGCTCAACAGAATGTCCCAAGGCACCTTGAACACAGGAAGGGGAGCGGCTAAAACTCTGGCCATCCCAAACATGTCCCGACCACAGAGGCTGAGGAAATAACCACGTTTCCTTGAGGCAGACAGATCAGTGTAATCATTCGCCCGCAGGAAGCATTTGAAACGGTCGAGGAACACTTCCCACGTCTCTGCGTTCGGCTCGAATGGAGCGAAGAACGGCTGAGTCGCCATCAGTAAGAAAAAATTTTTAAAAAATCAAACTGCAGTAGAACGGTGCACTCAAAAGGCACACTGTGTCATAGGTCTACTTCATCCTCGTCTCCAGTATTAAATCTTACAAGTAGTGACTAGAAATAGTCCAGGCAGGAATTGCTGCAATACTTTTATTAGAGCCAACCGTGGCTAACAGTAAGAGAACTTCTGACAGGAAACCTTTGACAGCTCTTATATTCCAGCTGCCAGAGGGAGCTACACCAATGACAGGACTCCAAAACTCCCACTTTTCTTCAGGCATGTCTTAACCAATCAGAACACGCCTGGTGTTGTCAGGCTAGAGACGCGTCCAACTCTGGGACTTTACATTAACTACACAAAACAATCAAACAAAAAGTTAAATCCCCACTCAGCCAAGCTTCAGTTGAGTATCTGTCTTATAAAATCTTATCATACAAAATGTTGAAACTGGTATATTGAGGTTCTGCATTTTAATAAAATTGCAATATTTTATAAATTCCCTAAATCTAATTAGATTAGCAGCATAGCCATAAATGTTTCAAGAATTACCGTGTTTCCCCTAAAATAAGACCTTGTCTTATATATTTTTTTGCCAGCAAAAAAGGCACCAGGTTTTATTTTCGGGGAGGATGTCATCCACTGACTCACTTCACTTACGCACATTGCCCCAGCCTATTTTTCACTATCAGAGGCCATAGGAACATGTGAGCTGAGACATGACACAAAACTCACAATAGAGGGACAGCTTGAAGGCAGAAAAATCTCAATCAACAGTGAAATATGTATAATCAGGTTATATGGGTGTAAGGCTGAGGAAGTTACTATCATAATTTACACAGGCTATATCCATGATAGCGAATCTTTTCTGGACCAAGTGCCCAAAGTGCAAGCGCGTGGCACAAATGTGTGCGTGCCCAAACCCCCCAAATGCAATGTGTGTGTGCCCCCCACATGGACCCCACCCCTGCGCATGTGCATGCTCCCACCACATGCACCCTGTCCCCGTACATGTGTACACCCCCACATGTGTCCTGCACCCCCCATACATGCGTAGCAGAGACCTGACAACCAGCTGGCTGGCAGGAGGTGCACGCGCATTTGCGGAGCTCACCTGGGGTGATGGCTCACATGCCCACGGAGAGGGTGTCATAGGTTTGCCATCACGGTGGCTATATGATCCAACAAAATGAAGAGACAAATCAGCTATTGCCAGAGTTCTGGGAGATAATTAATGTATGTGTGTGTTGCACTCTTCTAATAAGTAGGCAACAGTAGAAAGGTGAACTGAGTTTCACTCTCTGGAAGTTATAGGATCAATAGCAGACAGTGAAGAAAGGTCAGCTTTTGCTTTATCAGCAAGCATACAAACATAATGTACACGAACAGCCACTACCAGTTAAAGGCAAATTATGTACTTTGGGCAGAGCAGGTAAATATTTAGCTAGACTCTCTTACATGAAGCAAAGTAGATGTCAACACAATGCAGAGGAATCCTTTGCTGCCTACTTACTGGAAACATTGGAAGAATTATATAGTAATGCAGAGGAATGGAATGTTGGCAGCATATAACTTGAGGAGATAGGATCTGGCTAAAGTTGCTCTAAAACATCTGACTTGCCACTAACCAGAATATACACACAGTACAGAATATAATATTCTGACACTGTATCACATTTCCCTGGAAAGGAGTTAATAAAACAGAAGGTGTTAAAAATGACCCCCCCCCACTTCTGGGAAAACCCAGCATCTTCATTGTGTTGTATTCTATTTATGAAGCTGCTATTATTATTATTATTATTATTAGTAGTAGTAGTAGTAGTAGTAGTAGTAGTAGTAGTAGTAGTAGTAACACAAAATGACAGTATACACAAATGAGATAATCATGCTGGATTTCGTATCACAGATCACTAGTCAAACACTTCCCAAGCGTTTAGGACTGCGTGATGTATCGGCGAATTATGAGAGCAGATCCCAGTAAGGTGGCCTTCTGCAGCTGACCAATGGTGATCTTGTCTGCTCCAATTGCTTTTAAGTGCTTGCCTAAGTCTTTAGGCAGAGCTCCCAGTGTGCCGAATACCATTGGAACCATCTGCACTGGTTTATGCCAGAGTCTCTGCAATTCGATTCTCAAATCTTGATATCTGGTGACTTTTTCAAGTTGTTTCTCATTATTATTATTAGTAGTAGTAGTAGTAGTAGTAGTAGTAGTAGTAGTAGTAACAGAAGGAGCTGTATCTGCTCCTCTTGTTTCTGGATTTCTAAGATATAACTTTCAGATAGTTATTAATTAATTGATCACATTTATATGTCTACCAATCTCATAAAAAGCAATTCTAGAGCATATCAGTGGGCTTCCCCAAGAAAAGCAGGCAAATCATTTCATGACACAAGCTTTACTCTTTCATACAAGTCTCATGACGTCTCATATGTACACACAAAGGCAAAGTTTCTATTGCAATTCTGTAATGCTCATTTTATCATTTTGTCAATCCAAATATATTAATTGGCAAAGAAATATGGACTCATCAGAATGAAATACCTGATGAAACTAATTCAGAAACTGATGAAGTAGCTCTTTTTAAAAAAAAAAACAGTCACTTCAATCTTCTTCATCAATGCTATTATTATTATCTGCTTAAAGATGTATAGGAAGCTTTCAAAAAGCTAAAGACAGAAATAGACAAAATAAAATTCTTAACAATAAAGAAATGGATTGATCACAAATGCTTTGCTATCTTTTAAATAGGTACAGAAGAATGGCTGTTGTCAAATCTGCAAAAATTAAGACAAGGTCTTATTGTGTATTGCTTTTAAAAAGGAAGTAGTCATTCCTTCAGAATGAAAGAACATGTCTTAGCTAAAGTACTTCTCTAAGAATAAAATATGGGATTTATTTTATCATTGGCTAGATGCAAAGATATGTTAGAAAAGATAATATAAGATATATGCATGAAAGAGATGTTTATTTTGTGATTGCACAAGAAGATATGTTAATATCCATGCAGCATGTTGTAATTGATGATGAGGGAATTGATGAGGGTTTTTTTTTTGTCAAAAATAAATAAAAAAATTTCACACACACAAAAAAAGAGGGAGATATAGTATCAAGGACCCAACTGATGAACCCAATCAAGCAAGCAAACTTGAAACTTTCCACTAAACTTTATTGGATACATCATATCAGTACAAATAATAGCAAAACCAACTCTAATTAATCCCCATGTTTTTGCATAGTAAAAGAATCAAATTCTCTTCCTCTCATTAGTTTAGTCACATTGTCCAATTAGTAGTTTGTTTTAGCAATAGGGCCTTAGTAACCCAGATGGATAAAAGACCTTGGTTCCCACAGAAATGGATTCTTGTTTGGTCTGTGGTTTGGAAAAGGCATTCCACAGGTGGCTCCCTCCCCCCGCCCCAGTCTCTGTGGCAACTGAGAAGCTGCAACAGTTGAAATCAGCACAATTTTTCGTTGAAGTTGACACACAGCTTTTCTCTCTGTCCCTGCTTCTTTGTCATTTACCTCTCTCTTCCTCTGTACCCTGCTGATTCAGTTAGGCTGTTGGTGACAACGATCCAATGAATGAATGCATGTTCACTTTCTGGTTCTCAGATGCCAGCCTGACAGACCTTGTCTATTAGCTAGAACAATTAATCAGAACATTTAATTAAAACAATTAAAACTTGCTTCCAGAAATTGTGGGCACTCCAACATTGGAGGTTTTTGACAAGAATTTAGACAATTGTTTATCTGAAATAGTGTAGTAGTTCCTGCTTGAGTACGGGGCTGTGTAGAAGACCTCCAAGGTCCTTTTCAACTCTCTTATTCTGTTGGTTCTTTTCTGATAGATTTCTTTTTCCATACTGTTCACATTACCAAATTTGTCAATCTGTTACAGCATCTGGCATCATGTGAAGTGTTAGTGCCACTTTATAATGCCTTGGTAAGGCCACACTTGGAATATTGCATTCAGTTTTGGTCGCCGCGATATAAAAAAGATGCTGAGACTCTAGAAAGAGTGCAGAGAAGAGCAACAAAGAAGATTAGGGGACTGGAGGCTAAAACATATGAAGAACGGTTGCAGGAACTGGGTATGTCTAGTTTAATAAAAAGAAGGACTAGGGGAGACATGATAGCAGTGTTCCAATATCTCAGGGTTGCCACAAAGAAGAGGGAGTCGGGCTGTTCTCCAAAGCATCTGAGGGTGGAACAAGAAGCAATGGGTGGAAACTGATCAAGGAAAGAAGCAACTTAGAACTAAGGAGAAATTTCCTGACAGTTAGAACAATTAATAAATGGAACGACTTGCCTGCAGAAGTTGTGGATGCTCCAACTGGAAATTTTTAAGAAACTGTTGGATAACCATCTGTCTGAGATGGTGTAGGGTTTTCCTGCCTGGGCAGGGGGTTGGACTAGAAGGCCTCCAATGTCCCTTCCAACTCTGTTGTTGTTGTTGTTGTTGTTGTTATTGTTATTATTAGTAGTATTAGTATTAGTATTATTGTTATCTATCTGCCTTTCTTCCATACTGTCATTTGGCCAATTTAGCAGGGACACAAATATTGTTAACAATCTACAACCATGAAGTTGCTAACTTCACAATTTTTTTAAAAAATGAAGCCATTTCAGATGTATTGCAGTATCTTCATTGCAGTATGTGGATAAATCTTTTTTTAAATGGAATCTTGAATCTTAAATTAGCTTGATTCAAGTTTTGTTATAATTAATCTCAAACTTAAGAGTCAATACTTGATCTAAATATGGTGTTCTTTGAATTTGAATTTGAAATCTTTAATTTGAATCAAATCAGTTCTGACTTACACCAGCTCAGTTAAAGGATAATTTTCATGGTTTTCTTCTTTGAAATTTAATAAAGCATGGAAATGAGGAAACTCATTTCAATTGGAACAGATTTGTTCCAATTTGTACAGACTGTCAACAAACTAAAGAAAAGACCAGATTCCTATATTATACTTATGGGAATTTCGCACATATAATCTACTACTTGGGTAGGGAGGGGAAGTATTAGGTTATTTTTTATGAAACTGAATAACAATATTTCTAATATATTAATTTTGTTTCTATTTTTTATTCAGGGTTTTTTATACTTTTAGTATTATTTTATAATAATTCTACTAAGTAATATTTTATTACGTTTGTTTTGTTTGCTTGACGTTTTTAAAGGATATATTCACTAAAAAGAAAAAATCAATTTGTTTGGAGATTTAAATAAAAATATTATTTCTACTTGTCTAGTAGTAAACAAAGTCTTTTTTTTTTCAGAAATGCTGCCATATTTTAAACAGTGCAAATATGAAACAATACAAATAATGATAAAAGCTTTCTGTAAACATCAATGGTAGCATCTACCATCAGACAAATATTACATTCTACTAACAGAATTACATGGTTCACATGCTTACAACATTGTTGATTGCTAAACCTTCATTTGTAGACCTTAGTTATAGGGCATGTAAAAACAAATATGCACAGTTCCGGTGCAAATCGAGACACAAAAATGTCAAAGTTCACAAATAAAAGTGTTTTTTATTCACCACATTTTATATCACATTGTTGAAGTAATCAAAAGAAGATAAAGCATAAAAGTAAGGTTATTTGTATGAGTATTTCATAGAGTTCTTGGCTAAATTCAAGCATGCTATATTTTCCTTTTCATTTCAGTTGAAAGTCTTACCTATTTCCTCCATCAGGTAAATTATATTCACCATCTTCTGAACTCTATTTTTGGAAGTGTTTTTAGCCGAATCAGTTCCAGTTGCTCTAATTAACTGAAATGAATATTTAAAGGTTATAATTGCTGGACTCTGGCATCCTGAGAAATAATCATTACCTGTCTGAAGTGTTGTTTTACATGCCTACAACTTTAAAAAAAGACTGCTGCTGCTTATATTCTTGTTCATTTGAACAATATTATTATGTTGTAAGTTGATTATATGGCGTGGCTTTTAGTCAATCAGTTTCTTAAAGCACCTAAAAATAATGTTTTGTTCTGCTGTTATAAAAAGCAAAGCATCTTACACTGAGAAATATGAGATAAATTTTAGAACTGAAGCAAAGACTCAACAAACTTATCCAGAAACTTCATTTCAAACAACCAAAACATTTTATACTGAGTTTTAATTTCTCTGATGGGTGACAAGATGACAGATGACAAGCATATATTTTCAAATAACATGATTTATTCTGAAAAAAATAAACACTAACCTATATTAAAAAATAAGAAACTATACTTTGAAGTCAGAACAAAATACAATAGGGAATGACTGTGTTCTGATAGAACAGAACTCAAGTAAGGTCAAATAATACATTTTTTAAAAATGAAGCAATAAATGTATTTTGTGACTATAAAAAATAATGAGAAACCCAAATGAATTTTTGTCCCTTGTATTTCACTCCAGTGTTACAGCAATAATCAGGTGGCAGTCGATACTAAGTATGGTAGTACCAGCTAAGCAACTGACTAGACTGAGTATTTGTATACCGTTGTATACATTTATATATATTATATGGAATTTATACTTTCTATACTAGTATATCTCCTTTTGTATTTGGAATGGGATAACTGAAATAAATGAGAAGAAGGAAGGAAGGAAAAAAGGAGGGAGGGAGGGAGAAAGGGAGGGAATCTAGTTTCTCAGTAATAATTCATGCAAGCAATTTCAAACAATAACATTCCAAATGCAAGACGTACAGGAAGGTAACACATCAATCACATTGTCCAAACTAATTTGAAACATTCAAAACAGAACTACTCAACTGTTTTAAAAAATAGATTATGTTCCATCATTACAGTGCTGACTTTTAATAATCATTTCTTTAGATAGTCTCCAGGATGATTTGTTATCAAATTAGACCTTCAGGTCTTCAAATGATGTACCATATCACTGTAATCAAGTCCAACTTCCATGCTGTCCGTCATCCTCTGTTTTCCTGTCTTTCCACTTTACCCAGAATTATAAACTTCTTGTTATGTATTCGTGTTTGTACCTTTAAATATTTGAGCGGGAAATCAGCACGTTGCTGATTGGACGAAGCCTCCAGTAGAACTGTATAAAAGGAGAGGTTTTTCCCCCAGCCTGTTGCTGGGTTCACCCTATATTAAAGAGCTGTTGTCACTACCCTGGTCTCCAGCCTCGTTACTTCCAGAACGTAACATTGGCGACGAAGGTGGGATCTCGAGGCTAAGGAGAACCAGAACCGAGCTGAAGCACAATAGACCCGAACCCAGCAAACCCAGGGCAGAAAAGCGGAGATGGCCAGTTACACTCCGCCCGCACCGTTTGACCCGGCTAAGGAGAAATGGGGAACGTATATGACCCGTTTCGAAAGCTTTCTAGAAGCCAACGAACTACAAGGAGTTCCAGATAACCGAAAAAGGGCTTATTTTTTAAGCCACTGTGGTCCGGAGGTCATTGATATCGCGGAAGCCCTGGCAGAGCCAACGCCGTTGCAGTCGGTGTCATGGCCAACTCTACAGACTTTACTAAAAAACCACTTCGCACCAACGCCGTCCAAATACGTGCGGCGGTTTGAATCAGAGCGAAGGCAGATGGAGGGCGAAACCATCGGTGACTACATGGCCGCCCTAAGAAAAGCGTCAAGGACTGCGGATACGCGACCTAGACGAGGTGCTCTCGAGCAACTCATCCGAGCGTCAAAGACATCCGTTTGCGGCGACGGCTGCTAGCAAAGAGCAACCTATCGCACCGCTCTGGGCGAAGCCAGAGCACATGAAATGTCCACCCAAGCGGGCGGAGACACTGCAGAAGCCTGTCCCACCAAAGGCGCCGAAGGCAACCCCGTGCACCAGGAGGAGGTTCAGACCGAATCCGACGGTGAAGATGAGGAAGGGTCTGCCGAACCGAGAAACGCGACAAAGGGGACAGAGATGAATGCGGAGCTGCGGTGGTCAACACCAGCGCAACGCTGCAAGTTTAAGGACGCGACCTGCCGGCGGTGTGGAAGAAAGGGCACCTAGCTCAAGTTTGTCGAGCGCCCAACCTTCCGCCAAAATTCAAATCGCCAATCAGAGCGCGGAATCGGCAAGGCGACCCGCGATTGGCTCAAACAAAAAGGCGCGGATTCAACCAAACAACTGTGGTCATAGGCGCGCCGACCCGAGTGGAGAAGAAGATCTTCACCAAGCCAAAAATAGAGGGAGTACGGTGCGGCTTGATTGCTAAACCTTCATTTGTAGACCTTAGTTATAGGGCATGTAAAAACAAATATGCACAGTTCCGGTGCAAATCGAGACACAAAAATGTCAAAGTTCACAAATAAAAGTGTTTTTTATTCACCACATTTTATATCACATTGTTGAAGTAATCAAAAGAAGATAAAGCATAAAATTAAGGTTATTTGTATGAGTATTTCATAGAGTTCTTGGCTAAATTCAAGCATGCTATATTTTCCTTTTCATTTCAGTTGAAAGTCTTACCTATTTCCTCCATCAGGTAAATTATATTCACCATCTTCTGAACTCTATTTTTGGAAATGTTTTTAGCCAAATCAGTTCCAGTTGCTCTAATTAACTGAAATGAATATTTAAAGGTTATAATTGCTGGACTCTGGCATCCTGAGAAATAATCATTACCTGTCTGAAGTGTTGTTTTACATGCCTACAACTTTAAAAAAAGACTGCTGCTGCTTATATTCTTGTTCATTTGAACAATATTATTATGTTGTAAGTTGATTATATGGCGTGGCTTTTAGTCAATCAGTTTCTTAAAGCACCTAAAAATAATGTTTTGTTCTGCTGTTATAAAAAGCAAAGCATCTTACACTGAGAAATATGAGATAAATTTTAGAACTGAAGCAAAGACTCAACAAACTTATTCAGAAACTTCATTTCAAACAACCAAAACATTTTATACTGAGTTTTAATTTCTCTGATGGGTGACAAGATGACAGATGACAAGCATATATTTTCAAATAACATGATTTATTCTGAAAAGAATAAACACTAACCTATATTAAAAAATAAGAAACTATACTTTGAAGTCAGAACAAAATACAATAGGGAATGACTGTGTTCTGGTAGAACAGAACTCAAGTAAGGTCAAATAATACATTTTTTAAAAATGAAACAATAAATGTATTTTGTGACTATAAGAAATAATGAGAAATCCAAATGAATTTTTGTCCCTTGTATTTCACTCCAGTGTTACAGCAATAATCAGGTGGCAGTCGATACTAAGTATGGTAGTACCAGCTAAGCAACTGACTAGACTGAGTATTTGTATACCTTTGTATACATTTATATATATTATATGGAATTTATACTTTCTATACTAGTATATCTCCTTTTGTATTTGGAATGGGATAACTGAAATAAATGAGAAGAAGGAAAGAAGGAAAAAAGGAGGGAGGGAGGGAGAAAGGGAGGGAATCTAGTTTCTCAGTAATAATTCATGCAAGCAATTTCAAACAATAACATTCCAAATGCAAGACATACAGGAAGGTAACACATCAATCACATTGTCCAAACTAATTTGAAACATTCAAAACAGAACTACTCAACTGTTTTAAAAAATAGATTATGTTCCATCATTACAGTGCTGACTTTTAATAATCATTTCTTTAGATAGTCTCCAGGATGATTTGTTATCAAATTAGACCTTCAGGTCTTCAAATGATGTACCATATCACTGTAATCAAGTCCAACTTCCATGCTGTTCGTCATCCTCTGTTTTCCTGTCTTTCCACTTTACCCAGAATTATAAACTTCTCATGAGAATTTGGTCTTTGCACATTGAGCCAAAATTATATATAACAAATTGTGCTTCAAGTGAGAATTTTGATTGATTCGTTCTATGATCTTCATATCTTTTGTATGATATTCTCAGGGTTCTTGTCCAACACCAAAGTTTAAAAGGTTCAGCTTTCTTTCTATCTTATTTCTTCAAGTCCAATTTTTGCTTCAATAGAAAATTACAACTGCCTTCATGATTCTTATCTTCATCTTTACAAGTATAGAAATGTCCTGCCACGTTAATGTCTTTTTGAAGACCTTTTTTGCTACCTCACAGGGCAGCCTAAAATTATCTTTACTCAGGGAATCTTTGTCTGATCTCCAAGCTCTGACCATGGGACAAAAAAATATGGTAAATTCTACCAACAGTAAAAATTATGCTGAAAGAAGGAACATGCTACTATAAACAGGGATTGAGCTACATTAAATGTGGGCTAGATATGAAACAAAACAACTTCCCGAGGAAATAATAGTTTCCTAGGTATGAAAGAATGGTTTTATGTTCATGTTAATATTTCAAGGATGAGAGGCTTCTGGGTGGCGCCACCTTTCTCGCTGGGTGCTAATTTATGGCACTCCACATTGAATATGGTAAAAGCCGGACATAACAACTGATCCCGGCTTAATTTCTCTCTCTGGTTGAAAGAGAGAGAAAGAGCAAGGGGGGGGAACTGTGGTAGATTCCCCTAGGGGCTTTGTTTTTGTAATGCAAAGTCCTGAAAGGTCGAATCCCCTTGAACCCCTCCCCCAACCTCCAGTATTCACTGCGCTCCTGAAAAAGCAGGAAAAGAGGAAGGTGCCCACTTCTGCTAGCAATTGATTTCTTTTTGTGGTTACTAAAAGCAGGCGGAACAAGCGTGAGTGAACAATTATTGGTTTGCAAGTATTTTTGATTTTCTGACTTCTACCTTTTTTTTAAAAAAAAGAGAAATTTCTGCCCCCCCTTCAGTTTCGTTTTAGAGAAACTGAAAGAAGAGCGATACATCAAAGGGAGCTTTGCTGTTGAATCGAAACTGAATGGAGATTTTATCTTATTGTGTTTGACTGTGGACTGTTGGATTATATTACGTTGTTTAAGTACTTTACAAGGGGATTCTCAGCAGGAACTTTGTCATGGAGGTTCTTTCAGAAGAATGGATTTGTGACTTTATACAGGACTACACAGAAAGTATGTATTTAATTATTCAAAAATACGAATTGATAAAAAAATGGGGACGTTTTGGATGAGAGCTTGGAGCAAATTAACCAGTGCAACCATTCAGAAAATGGAATGCATGAGATACAAATAAAAGTGGATAAATATGAAGATTTGATCGTGAAGAAACAAGGTGATGTAAAGAAGTTTTCTTTAAATAGTTTGGATGAACTGCCTGAATTTGTGCTACAGGAGATTGTCCCTCAAATGGAAAAGACTCACAAGCTTAATGTTTCCCAAGAGTTCTCTTTTTGGACTGATGGAATATACGGCAGTAATTTTTGGATTCTTGGACATAAGGAATTACTAGGAAATATTGTGATTGACTTTTTAAAAGGAGTAACGAAGGAAAGACAGAGATTAATGCACCAAAAAAAATGGCAAGAGACAAAAGTATTATTCTTGAAACAAGGTTTTTTTAAAATATTAATAGACAAAAATATTAGTGTCCCGGAAAGACAATTTGTGAGGAATCTGGAAGAAATGGGTTGATTATATGTTTTATATCTATCATAAAAGACTAGATATTTGGATCTATACTGGATTTTGATGAGGAAGGACTAAAGTTGAATAGATATTGTAATTTTCTGTATTGAAATTTTATAAGGTGTTGCACTAAATTTTAAATAGAATATTTTAAAAGATCTTATGTAAGAAAGACATGGGGGAAATTATATGGTTATAGAAGTTATAAGGGATATATTTTTGAATTGGATTGGATTTTATGCTTTAGTTGGTTTTAAATACTTTAGGATTAATTTGTTCTATTGATTTATATATTTTACTATTGTTAATTGTTAATTTTTATTTTTATTTTTATTTTTTATTTTTTATTGAAGGATTTTGGTTATGTTAGGAGGAAGTCAGAGCTAGAGAAGGAAAATTGGTATAATAGTTTTCGGAGAAAATTTTCTTAGCATATGTTTGTCTTATTTTTAACTATACCTTGTGTTTGTTCCGGGAAGCCAGGGGGGAGGGGGGAGGGTATTAGTGAAGGGAGGGGGGTTGGGGGGAAAGGCGGGAAAAATTTTCTGTAAAACTTTTTGAATAAAAAAATAATAAAAAAAAATAATAAAAAATATTTCAAGGATGTGACAATCAGCCCTGGAATAACATGGATTCAAATAATGATTCATCCAGATGTTTGAACTTTTGCAATATACATTTTTCTCGCTTGAGAATTGACAAGAAGAAAAAGGAATGGTGCTTGCTTTTCTAAAGCTTTGAGGGGGAAAAACAGAATAGATATATCATCAACAACACTATACAAAAATCTAAAAAATAAATTTACTGATATGCAGTGCTAAATTTTAATATATAGTGTAGTGGTATGTACTAGTAAATTTTAATAGAATAGAATAGAATAGAATTGGCCACTGGAAAAGCCCAGCGAATTACTAATGGGACGGAAACTCCGTGCCCACTTGACCGCTTGAATCCCATTACACACCAGAGGGTTACAAGGGGAACTAGAAAAGACAAGGAAATGAGCATAGGCGACCGGTGTGGGCCCGAAACTATGGGGACGGCCCTAGTTGGTTCGCAGGACAAATAATAAAGATAACGGCCCAAAATCGTACGTGGTAGAGCTACCAGACAACCGAGTGTGAGGCGCACATAGATCAGTTAAGGAAACGAATAACTGATCAAACCAACCAAATGAAACAAATCATGACCAATACCAATTTGAATTCACAGCTGACAATGACCCGGGAGGCGCAAGACTTAGCTGAGGTCCCAGAGTTCCAGCGACGCCATCAGGTTCCCGAGGGAAACAGCTGGGAAAAAGTAATCCAAGGCCGGATGGCCAAGAAAAAGAGTCGCCAATAATCCAGAGCCCATGGCTCAGAGAAAGAGCTGGGAGGAGAAAACAGCCCCTCCGACCAGCTCAAAACACCACCCAGAACTGAACCGCGCAGGTCAGAAAGAACTAGGAGACGCCCAGGTTATTTGCGTGACTACGTCGAAAAATAACATGTAAATAAATATGTAAATAGAGGCAAAGTGTTTTCTGGGAGGGGAGGAGTGTTATGTATTCGTGTTTGTACCTTTAAATATTTGAGCGGGAAATCAGCACGTTGCTGATTGGACGAAGCCTCCAGTAGAACTGTATAAAAGGAGAGGTTTTTCCCCCAGCCTGTTGCTGGGTTCACCCTATATTAAAGAGCTGTTGTCACTACCCTGGTCTCCAGCCTCGTTACTTCCAGAACGTAACACTTCTCATGAGAATTTGGTCTTTGCACATTGAGCCAAAATTATATATAACAAATTGTGCTTCAAGTGAGAATTTTGATTGATTCGTTCTATGATCTTCATATCTTTTGTATGATATTCTCAGGGTTCTTGTCCAACACCAAAGTTTAAAAGGTTCAGCTTTTTTTCTATCTTATTTCTTCAAGTCCAATTTTTGCTTCAATAGAAAGTTACAACTGCCTTCATGATTCTTATCTTCGTCTTTACAAGTATAGAAATGTCCTGCCACGTTAATGTCTTTTTGAAGACCTTTTTTGCTACCTCACCAAATGCTACTTTTTGACTGCTGGTTCTTTTATTGTTGGTAGTACCAAAAGGCAGAAGCTATCCTCACTTCAGTATCTTCATTATCAGTTCTAAGGCAAGCTAAAGTAGGAATATTGGTCAGGCATTATCTTTACAGATACTTCTACAGAAATCAGATATTTTTTGCACCATAATCCAAAATGCCTGTAAAAGATTTTGTAGTACCTAGAAACTGGATCAAAAGAAGCCCACTCAGGGCAGCCTAAAATTGTCTTTACTCAGGGAATCTTTGTCTGATCTCAAGCTCTGACCATGGGACAAAAAAATATGGTAAATTCTACCAACAGTAAAAATTATGCTGAAAGAAGGAACATGCTACTATAAACAGGGATTGAGCTACATTAAATGTGGGCTAGATATGAAACAAAACAACTTCCCGAGGAAATAATAGTTTCCTAGGTATGAAAGAATGGCTTTATGTTCATGTTAATATTTCAAGGATGTGACAATCAGCCCTAGAATAACATGGATTCAAATAATGATTCATCCAGATGTTTGAACTTTTGCAATATACATTTTTCTCGCTTGAGAATTGACAAGAAGAAAAAGGAATGGTGCTTGGTTTTCTAAAGCTTTGAGGGGGAAAAACAGAATAGATATATCATCAACAACACTATACAAAAATCTAAAAAATAAATTTACTGATATGCAGTGCTAAATTTTAATATATAGTGTAGTGGTATGTACTAGTAAATTTGAATAGAATAGAATAGAATAGAATAGAATAGAATAGAATAGAATAGAATAGAATAGAATAGAATAGAATTTTTTATTGGCCAAGTGTGATTGGACACACAAGGAATTTGTCTTGGTGCATATGCTCTCAGTGTACATAAACGAAAAGATACATTCATCAAGATACAACACTTACAACATTTAATGATAGTCATAGGGTACAAATTTAACACTTAATGATACAACACTTAATGATAGTCATAGGGTACAAATAAACAATCAGGAAACAATCAAAATCAATATAAATCGTAAGGATACAAGCAACAAATTACAGTCATAAGTGGAAGGAGATGGGTGATGGTATATATATCATGGTGTGTGTGTGTGTGTGTGTGTGTGTGTGTGTGTGTGTGTGTGTGTGTGTGTGTGTGTATGTAGGTCTTTGGTTCTTTGGGTTTTCTCCCGTGTAAAATTGGAAGTGTCTTGGCGACGTTTCGACGAAGTCTCATTCGTCATCTTCAGGCTTCAGCTTCGTGCTTCTGGGAGCAAACACCCGCGAAAACCTCAGAAAACAAATATATATATATATATATATATATATATATATATATATATATATATATATATATATATATATATATATATATATAATATATAATCAAAGCAGATAAACTTATTGATTATGCTCTTATAGTCCAATTACAGCTGTATATAATTCTCTCTATCACTTCTTATGAATTATATTTTACAGAAGGAAAAAAACTGCAAAGGCTTTTTAACATATATCAGGAACTATTATTTGATTCATGTGAGATTTTTACATAGTCAATAATATAAATTAAGATTTTGACTTAATTATTGCCCTTTGAAATCATTTCCCTGTCTTGAAACTAACTGGTGAATGGATTTTAATTGTTCTAAAAGCAAGCACTACTTTGAGTAATTAACATGTCTCTATAATTATGGGTGCTTAGGGGTTTCAGTATTTAACTGTAAAGTGCAAATGTTGAAAGTCAAGAAACTGCAAAGGGAAAAAAGACATAAGATGTTGTAGTCTTAATAGAAAGTTTCATTCTTTTAATAAGAAAATGAGTATAATTTTATATTTATTTATTTATTTAGTCACAACAATGTAATGGTAGGCACATTTATGCTCTTAAAATAACATTAATCAATGTTATTTTTGTATATTGTATATGTGAAGTGACAAATAATTAATATATTAATATAAATAACAAGACAAATGATTTATTTTTAGATGAGTTTGTCACTATTATAAATTGTTACTATTTTTTCTAATAAAATATAGCTGTTCTATATACACTATCATTATACCCTAAATTGTTAATGCAGGTTATAATCTATATGTACATATATAGCACATGTTTATGCAATTGCAATTATAAAAATTCTGTTATATAAATATATTCAATCAAAATGAATTTTACTTCAATCTTTTTTTCCACAGAAATACTGAAAAATCCTAACCTCAAAAAATGCTAAAAGAAGTTATAACAGAGGGTATGCATTGGGCAAGAACATTAAAGTCAAAGATTCTTATTACAAATAGATAATGAAGAAAAACTTTGCTATCAGCATATCTGGAATGCTGATCAGAAATATATAAGGCTTCCTAAAGTCAAATTGGTCCACTGTTAACTTATTACATTGGATTGTTCCATCAACTTAAGGTGAGTGAGGAAGGAAGGAAGGAAGGAAGGAAGGAAGGAAGGAAGGAAGGAAGGAAGGAAGGAAGGAAGGAAGGAAGGAAGGAAAAAGTAATATCATGTATCAGATATAACAATTTTCCTATCAAAGTATCCCATGATTTTTATCCTTCAGTATTTGGTCAGATGAATTCTTGTGATTATAATACTTTAGAAACAAAAAACATTTCCATTTACTGACAGAATATGACAAACGGTGGAATATTGCATTGCATCTGACTCAAGACCACTTTTCTTAACAATTTTGTTCAAATAAAATTATACCTGACTTAGAGATTCCTGTATCATTTTTTCAATAAAGAGTTGTGATTTTTTTAAGTACCATTATTCCATAGCAGCAGTGTCAAATTGGCAGCCCGCGGGCCGGATGCACACCAACCCAGCTCCATGAAGTGGAAAAAAACCATTGTGATATGTCATATGACAGTAATGTGACATGGCAAGTTTAACACCTGTGTTCCACAGATTTGGTGTGGAACTTTAAAAAAATTATTCAGTTAAATAAACAGATTTTAATTATTTTCTGAACAAGTAAACAGAGAGAGATATGTGATTTTATTCTATAGTTGTCTTTTTAGTAATCTGTAACTTTCCTGATTTTCCATGTGGTCCACATTTCAATCTCTTTTTATAGAACTTTCTATAGAACTTTCAACTCAGAAAACATGGACAGTTAGGAAGTCTTATAAGTGAGGAAAAGATTTTGATGAGAAAGCAGTTCTCAGATTTACACAAATGACAAAATAATATTCCAAGTATTAAAAAAAAAACCAATATAGAAAAACAAAGTTCTCATAAAAGAAAATTTTGATAAATTATAGAATGGATTTTGACACGGTATACTACAAATGTTACTGTTCACTGGTATAGAACAATAATAATACTAAACTGTTAAATTTTCTTCTTTTTATTAATTGTCCAAATACCTTACGAAATCTCTTCCTTCCATGTTTCAAGCATTCCCTTCTACTACTCCTGCCAAACAGTGCACAAATTCATACAAGGGAACCTGTATTAAGTATGCTCATTTACCTTTAGAATGATACACAATATTTGTTACAACAAATTAATAATGTATTGATTAAATCTTAATTAATTTCAACTAGTTTGATCTAGTAGTTAAAGAGCCGAGCTAGAACCTGGGAAACAATGAATTCAGTCTTAGTCATGAAAGCTAGCTGGGTGAATTTAGACCAGTCATTCTCTCTCAGCCCAACTCAGCTCACAGGATTGTTGTTGCAGGCAAAATAGAAGTAGAGGGAGAATTAGATATGTTTATTTTCTTGAGTTGTTTATAAAAATAATAAAGGTGGGATATAAATTAAATTTTATGAATTTAAAATTTTTTGTTGATTAATATTAAAAAGTTGCATGCTCCACACTATTTATAAAATTATTTGTACCTTGTTTTCCCATTCTGATCAGAAATGCCCAAAGTGTTAACACAGAAGAAGTTAAGAAATAATATTAATTGAAACTTCTGGTTGACGTCATGGCTTTACAGACACAGGAAATGGGTCTTTGCTTTCCCTCTGCTGACTTCTCCCTGTTTGTGGGCTCCAAGAGGAGCCAAACCTGCCCTATAGGGGTGGTGAAGCAAAGAAGGGCACCCTGAGAGGTCAAGGAGAGTCGCAGCTCTCCTGTCTGACCTGGGGTTCTTTTTCCTTCTCAGCCATGGCAAGAAGAAGAGGCAGCCCAAAGATGACTGTTACAAAGCTTGGACAACCAAAGAACAACTAAGAGTGGTGCTGGAGTGAAGTAGGTGAACAGTGCTTGAACTGGGGGAGAGGATTTATTTTTGTTTTAAATTTAAGCCCAAAGGACAATTTAGAACTATCTGCTCAGAATTATCTATTAAAGTGGCATTTAAGCACTCTGAGAAAATACCAGACCAGAAGTGAAGGTGTCTGAGAGAAAAATAATAAATTTTGAAATATATAGAAAATTGGACTCTTAAACTGGGAAGATGTGGTACTGGAAAAGCATTTTAAAATGCTAGAATCATTTACTTATAAAATTTATTCTGCTTTTATAATTGCTTTACAACTGAAATGAAGATTGACTTGTAGCAATACAGAAACTTAACTTGAGAGTGCCACTTGCTGATGAAAGGAGCAAGAAAGAATTACAAGTCCAGGAACATCTACATGAAGGACTGTGAAAATACCTATTGGATTATTTTTAATTATCCCATGACTACTGGAGACCCAAATATGAAAATAAGGAAGCTACTTAATTAAAGGGACCCCTGAATGTTATGCTAGAAGATTGAACCTGTAAAGGGAATGCAAAGAGGCTTTTGATAACTTCTGGGACTATCTAAATGGAACTGACTGTTTACCAGGGGTGAAATGCTACCGGATCGGACCGGATCAGGCAAGTAGGTAGTGGGCTTTGGTTCTGGTTCGCCAATCTGGTAGCAATCGCTGGCTGGCCACGCCCCCAAACCAGTCCACGGCCCGCAGTCCAGCCTTCACAACACCGGAACACCGGGAAGGCAGCTCGCCACCTGCTTGCCCTCGGGTCAAGGGCCTGGGCCCATTCCCCGAGGCCATGGAGCCACCGCCTTCCCCAACCGGGTCAGAAAATGCACCATTCCCCGACTCTGGCCTTTCCCTGGAGCCACCGCCCTCTCTTCCTTCGCCCACTTGCTGCCCGCTCGCCGCCTGTTCCCCCTTCGCCTTTGGTCAGGGCCCAGGGATACCTTATTCCCGAGACCCCGGAACCACCGCCTGCTTACCGCCTGCCTCAACCGGGTCGTGGAATGCACCATTCCCCGACACCAGCCTTGTTGCAGAGCCGCTGCCCGCTCTTCCTTCGCCATGCAGCATATACTTACTTCTTCCAGCGGCTGGCTGCCAGGAAAGGCAAGAGTCCAAAAGTTAGAGTCCCTCTCCTTGAATCTGCTGCCGCCATTGCTGCGTTTTCCATGCACCGACTGCGCAAGTGCACACCCGTTTATTTCATTTATTTATCAACAGCAGGTTGGGTGTGCGCTTGCACAGCCAGCGCATAGAACAAGGCAGCATATTCAAGGACGTGGACAGGTTGCTGGGGAGGTTACATGCCACTACATGTTTACTGGACCCGTGTCCCTCCTGGCTGGTGCTGGCCACTCAGGAGGTGACACGAGGCTGGCTCCAGGGAATTATAAATGCTTCTTTGTTGGAAGGGGTTTTCCCCGCTGCCTTGAAAGAGGCGGTGGTGAGACCCCTCCTCAAGAAGCCTTCCCTGGACCCAGCTATTTTGGGTAATTACCGTCCAGTCTCCAACCTTCGCTTTGTGGCGAAGGTTGTAGAGAGTGTGGTGGCATGGCAGCTTCCCCAGTACCTGGATGAAGCCGTCTATCTAGACCTGTTCCAGTCCGGCTTCCGGTCCGAGTACAGCACGGAGACAGCTTTGGTCGCATTGGTGGATGACCTCTGGAGGGCCAGGGATAGGGGTTGTTCCTCTGCCCTGGTCCTGTTGGATCTTTCATCGGCTTTTGATACCATCGACCATGGTATCCTGCTGCGCCGGTTGGAGGGGTTGGGAGTGGGAGGCACCGTTTATCGGTGGTTCTCCTCCTATCTCTCTGACCGGTCGCAGACGGTGTTGACAGGGGGGCAGAGATCGACCGCGAGGCGCCTTACTTGTGGGGTGCCGCAGGGGTCGATTCTCTCGCCTCTCCTGTTCAACATCTACATGAAGCCAGCGAGGTCCTCAGTGGCTTCGGGGTGAGTTATCAGCTGTACGCTGATGACACTCAGCTGTACTTTTCCACCCCGGGCCACCCCAACGAAGCTGTCGAACTGCTGTCTCGTTGCCTGGAGGCCGTACGGGTCTGGATGGGGAGAAACAGACTCAGACTCAATCCATCCAAGACGGAGTGGCTGTGGATGCCGGCACCCCGGTACAGTCAGCTGCAACCGCGGCTGTCTGTTGGGGGCGAGTCACTGGCCCCAACAGAGAGGGTACGAACTTAGGCATTCTCCCGGTTGAGAAGTGGTGAGCAGGGGCGACTCGGGGCCTCAGGGAATGGGCGTCCCTGGGCCCGGCCTGACCAAAGGCGAGGCGGGCAGCGGCGTGGCGAGTGGGTGGCAGCTGGAGAAAGGCGGGTTGGGGAATGGTACATTGCCCAACCCCGTTGAGGCAGTGGCGGCTCCGGGGCCTAGGTGAAGGTGAAGGGAGAACAGGTGGCGAGGGAAAGGGAAAAGAATTTTTTTCCCTACTGGGTTCTGTGGGCGTGGCTTGGTGGGGGAGGTTGTGACTGAGTGGGCATGGCTGTGAGTGACATTGAGTTGGCCACACCCACTCAGTCACAGGACAGACCCACCCACCAAGCCACACCCACAGAGTAGGTAGCAAAAAATATTAGATTTCAACCCTGCTGTTTACCTATGGGATATAAAGAATTGGGACTAGTACACTCCTTGAAGGGCAACTTAAGGACTGACTAAATAAATAGATCTTGGACTGCTGGACAAAATTTGAATTTTTAAAAACAAAATAAAATGTTTATAAGGAAGAAATGGGTGGAATTTCTAAGGAGATGACATTACTTTTTCAAAACACAAAAGATATCATGAAGAAAGGATTTAAGGAGATTACAGAAAATACCATATAAGGGATGATAAGTAAAGACCATGATGCCCAGGAAAGGGAGGAGTCAACAGAAGAAATGAAGGAAGAAGAAGACAAAGAGGAGATAACAATGAAAATAACAGTGACTGATGAATTAAATCAGGGGGAAAATATATTAAGAGAGTTGGAAGATACTTTTGAAAGGGAGATAGGGACCTGGACAGAAATTTTGGAAACTAGGCAGTGGAAAAGGGTAGAGGTGGGAGAAATACCTAGATTGAATAGCCAGGAAGCAGGTGCAGACAGAGATAAAGATCCAAGAAAGGAATTTGGAAGATAAGTCAAAAAAGCATCTCAATTAAAATATTAAAGTGGGCAAGAGATGATGGATAGGTGTTTTCTTTCTTTCTTTCTTTCTTTTTTTGTCATTCTGATTTGCTGTTCCTTCTCTCTTTCTTTTCTTTTTGTTAGGTAGGTGACATGACTAGAAGTTAGGTAGGATAGAAAGAAAACATCTTTTAATAAAGGATGACATAATTAAAAGCTAGAATAAGTGATAGAAATAAGAAAAGGGGGAATATTAGTGTAGACACTTTTATATAATGAAATAAAAGTAATAACAAGAGAAAACATGGAATAATTGAATAATGACAGATTGCAGCTTAATATAAATGTGTACCATTAGTAGAAATATATGTGATGTGATGTCTTGAGCAGATGGCTTTGATGCAGCATCCCAGGCCCTGGTTTGGCTCCAAGACTGAGGTCCTGTCATGTGTTCCTTGTGTGTGTCAGCCTGCTTTGTGTGGGGATCGGAGTGGGACTCAGCAGCCAGTGATGTCAGCATGGTCTGGCTTCTGGATGGTGGTTGTGTTTCGTCTGTGGGATGGGTTTGGGTTTGAATCTGATAAGGATGATTGGTGGTGGTGTTGTGTGTTGTCCTGGGTCTGGGGTCAATTTTTGTGGCTGGGACTCATTTGTTGACCAAGGCTGGTTTCCAGATGTCTGGTAGGCGGGAGGTGGCGTCCTGTTTGTTCATATTGTGAGGGTGTTTCTCTATTTCAATGGCTTCCATAATTATTCTCTTGTTATAGTGTTCAGTTTTGGAGATTAATTTGGTTCCTTCAAAATCAATTTCATATCCTGTGGTTTTAAGGTGCTGGAAAATGCAGTCAGAAAAGGAGAAAAAACCTCCTCCCTTTTACAGTACCTTACACGACAGGACCTCGGACTCGGAGCCAAACCAGGGCCCGGGATGCTGCATCACAGCCATCTGCTCAAGACATCACATTACAGAACTTCAGAGGCCACAACACCAAAGCTCAGGAACAAAAGACCAGGACCACACCCACATAGGATGCTATGAAACAGCTGACCAATCTGCAAACACCCACTCCATCTACCAATCAAGATGCAACCACACAGCCAACCAACCCACTCACAGCAACACTCCCCACCTCCCAACCAGTATTTATAGAGAGATGGCAGCTCCAACCACTCTTTGCTCGAGAAGCACGAAGCCGAAGGCACCAGCCTGAAGATGATGAGTGAGACCTCGTCGAAATGTCACCAAGATACTCTCAACCTTACATGGGAAAAGACCCAAAAATGCCAAGACCTACACACACACACACACACAGAGATATATATATACATATACATATACATATACATATATATATATGCCTTATGCACGGTCACTCATGCTCTCGTCACTTCCGTCTGGATTATTGCAATGCTCTCTACATGGGGCTACCCTGAAGTGCACCAGGGACTCCAGTTAGTCCAGAATGCAGCTGCGGGTGATCGAGGAGCTCCTCGTTGCTCCCGGTAACACCGCTCCTCGCAGTCTGCACTGGCTACCTGTGGTCTTCGGTGCGCTTCAAGGTTTTGGTTACCACCTTTAAAGCGCTCCATGGCTTAGGGCCGGGTACTTACGGGACCGCCTGCTGTTACCGTATGCCTCCCATCGACCGTGCGCTCTCACAGAGAGGTCTCCTCAGGGTGCCGTCCGCCAAGCAATGTCGGCTGGCGGCCCCCAGGGAAGGGCCTTCTGTTGGAGCACCAACTCTCTGGAGCGACCTTCCCCGGTTTGCGTTTAATATCTGACCTTCGGACCTTCCGCGGGAATTAAAACTCATTTATTTGTTCAAGCGGACTGGACTGATTTTTAAATTTTAAATTTTAAATTTTAAATTTTAATCTTTGTAATTTTATATGGGGTATTTTAGGTTGGTCAATCTGACGGTTTTAATTCGGCCACTATTGAATAGGTATTTTAAATTGATATTTTTAACTTTGTATATTTACTGTTTTTTATCCTGGCTGTACACCGCCCTGAGTCCTTCGGGAGAAGGGCGGTATAAAAATTTAAATAAATAAATAAATAAATAAAATAAAAAGGAGAGGAACTCTGGTAACTTTTGTATACTTGCCTTTCCCGGCAGCAAGCCACTGGAAGAAAGTAAGTATATGCCGCGTGGCAAAGGAAGAGCGGGTGGCGGCTCCGGGACAAGGCTAGTGTCGGGGAATGGTGCATTCCCTGACCCGGTTGAGGAAGTGGTGAGCAGGGGGCAACTCTGGGGCCTCAGGGAATGGGGCGTCCCTGGGCCCTGGCCCCTGACCAAAGGCGAAGGGCGCGCAGGCGGCGAGCGGGCGGTGAGTGGGCGGCAGCTCTGGAGAAAGGCCGGAGTTGGGGAATGGTACATTCCCCAACCCCATTAAGGCAGTGGCGGCTCCGGGGCCTAGGTGAAGGGAGAACAGGTGGCGAGGGAAAGGGAAAAGAATTTTTTTCCCTACTGGGTTCTGTGGGCATGGCTTGGTGGGGGAGGTTGTGACTGAGTGGGCATGGCTGTGAATGACATTGAGTTGGCCACACCCACTCAGTCACAGGACAGACCCACCCACCAAGCCACACCCACAGAGTACGTAGCAAAAAAAAATAGATTTCAACCCTGCTGTTTACCTATGGGATATAAAGAATTGGGACTAGTACATTCCTTGAAGGGCAACTTAAGGACTGACTGAATAAATAGATCTTGGACTGCTGGACAAAATTTGAATTTTTAAAAACAAAATAAAATGTTTATAAGGAAGAAATGGGTGGAATTTCTAAGGAGATGACATTACTTTTTCAAAACACAAAAGATATCATGAAGAAAGGATTTAAGGAGATTACAGGAAAAATGGAAAATACCATATAAGGGATGATAAGTAAAGACCATGATGCCCAGGAAAGGGAGGAGTCAACAGAAGAAATGAAGGAAGAAGAAGACAAAGAGGAGATAACAATGAAAATAACAGTGACTGATGAATTAAATCAGGGGGAAAATATATTAAGAGAGTTGGAAGACACATTTGAAAGGGAGATAGGGACCTTGACAGAAATTTTGGAAACTAGGCAGTGGAAAAGGGTAAAGGTGGGAGAAATACCTAGATTGAATAGCCAGGAAGCAGGTGCAGACAGAGATAAAGATCCAAGAAAGGAATTTGGAAGATAAGTCAAAAAAGCATCTCAATTAAAATATTAAAGTGGGCAAGAGATGATGGATAGGTGTTTTCTTTCTTTCTTTCTTTCTTTCTTTCTTTCTTTCTTTCTTTCTTTCTTTCTTTCTTTCTTTCTTTGTCATTCTGATTTGCTGTTCCTTCTCTCTTTCTTTTCTTTTTGTTAGGTAGGTGACATGACTAGAAGTTAGGTAGGATAGAAAGAAAACATATTTTAATAAAGGATGACATAATTAAAAGCTAGAATAAGTGATAGAAATAAAAAAAGGGGGAATATTAGTGTAGACACTTTTATATAATGAAATAAAAGTAATAACAAGAGAAAACATGGAATAATTGAATAATGACAGATTGCAGCTTAATATAAATGTGTACCATTAGTAGAAATATATGTGATGTGATGTCTTGAGCAGATGGCTGTGATGCAGCATCCCAGGCCCTGGTTTGGCTCCAAGTCTGAGGTCCTGTTATGTGTTCCTGGTGTGTGTCAGCCTGCTTTGTGTGGGGATCGGAGTGGGACGCAGCAGCCAGTGATCTCAGCATGGTCTGGCTTCTTGATGGTGGTTGTGTTTCGTCTGTGGGATGGGTTTGGGTTTGAATCTGATGAGGATGATTGGTGGTGGTGTTGTGTGTTGTCCTGGGTCCGGGGTCAATTTTTGTGGCTGGGACTCATTTGTTGACCAAGGCTGGTTTCCAGATGTCTGGTAGGCGGGAGGTGGCATCCTGTTTGTTCATATTGTGAGGGTGTTTCTCTATTTCAATGGCTTCCATAATTATTCTCTTGTTATAGTGTTCAGTTTTGGAGATTAATTTGGTTCCTTCAAAATCAATTTCATATCCTGTGGTTTTAAGGTGCTGGAAAATGTAGTCAGAAAAGGAGAAAAAACCTCCTCCCTTTTACAGTACCTTACACGACAGGACCTCAGACTCGGAGCCAAACCAGGGCCCGGGATGCTGCATCACAGCCATCTGCTCAAGACATCACATCACAGAACTTCAGAGGCCACAACCAAAGCTCAGGAACAAAAGACCAGGACCACACCCACATAGGATGCTATGAAACAGCTGACCAATCTGCAAACACCCACTCCATCTACCAATCAAGATGCAACCACACAGCCAACCAACCCACTCACAGCAACACTCCCCACCTCCCAACCAATATTTATAGAGAGATGGCAGCTCCAACCACTCTTTGCTCGAGAAGCACAAAGCCGAAGGCACCAGCCTGAAGATGATGAGTGAGACCTCGTCAAAACGTCGCCAAGATACTCTCAACCTTACATGGAAAAAGACCCCAAAATGCCAAGACCTACACACACACACACACACAGAGATATATATACATACATATACATATACATATATACATATATACATATATACATATATATATATATATATATATATATATATATATATATATATATATATATATATATATATATATACATATACATATATATATATATATATATATATATATATATATATATATATATGTAGGTCTTTGGTTATTCGGTTTTCTCCGTAAAATTGGAAGTGTCTTGGCGGCGTTCCGAAGTCTCATTCGCCATCTTCAGGCTTCAGCTTCGTGCTTCTGGGAGCAATGTGATCGCAGCTGTTTCTTCCTTTTAACTGCTAGTGGGGTTTGAACTGATTGGGTGGGAGCTTGGCTGTGCTCTGATTGGCTGGGGTGTGTCCTCTTTTGGTGGGGGCTTGGTTGTGCTCAGATTAGTCTGAGCTGCAGGGGATTTGAGCTGGTGAGCTGCATTGCTGTTGTTTGGCTCGTGTTCGTGGTGGTGCCACACGAAGCCAAACAACAGCTATGCAGCTCACCAGCTCAAATCCTCTGCAGCTCAGACTAATCTGAGCAACCAAGCCCCACCCAAAGAGGACACCTCCAACCAATCAGAGCACAGCCAAGCTCCCAACCAATCAGAGCACAGCCAAGCTCCCAATCAGTTCAAACCCCTACTAGCAGTTAAAAGGAAGAAACAGCTGCAGTCACATTGCTCCCAGAAGAAGCTGAAGCCTGAAGATGCCGAATGAGACTGTCGAACGTCGCCAAGATACTCTCAACCTTACATGGAAAAAGACCCCAAAATGCCAAGACCTACACACACACACACACAGAGATATATATATATATATGTTTTCTGAGGTTTCGTGGTGTTTGTATGTAGGTCTTGGTTATTCGGGTTTTCTCCGTGTAAAATTGGAAGTGTCTTGGCGGCGTTTGGAAGTCTCATTAAATCATCTTCAGGCTTCAACCCGTGCTTCTGGGAGCAATGTGTGATAGCTGTTTCTTCCTTTTAACTGCTAGTGGGGTTTGAACTGATTGGGTGGGAGCTTGGCTGTGCTCTGATTGGGTGGGAGCTTGGCTGTGCTCTGATTGGCTGGGGTGTGTCCTGTGTTGGTGGGGGCTTGGTTGTGCTCAGGTTGGTCTGAGTTGCAGGGGATTTGAGCTGGTGAGCTGCATTGCTGTTGTTTGGCTTTGTGGTGGTGCTACATCTTCATAGTGGGTGTCAGTCTGCTGCATGTATGGATTGGAGGGTTTGAAATGGCTAATGTTGCAGCTGCGTCTGGCTTCTGGATGGTGGTTGTGTTTCATCTGTGGGATGGGTTTGGGTTTGAATCTGATGAGGATGATTGGTGGTGGTGTTGTGTGTTGTCCTGGGTCCGGGGTCAATTTTGTGGCTGGGACTCATTTGTTGACCAAGGCTGGTTTCAAATGGCTGGTAGGCGGGAGGTATCATCTCGTTTATTCATGCTGTGTTGGCGTTTTTCTATTTCGATGGCTTCTCTGATTATTCTGTTGTTAAAGTGTTCAGTTTTGGCGATAGTTCTGGTATTTTTAAAGTCAATTTTATGTCCTGTGGCTTTAAGTGTTGGACCAGGGAAGAAGTTGGTTCCTCTTTTTTGACTGAGTTCTTATGTTCTTCAGTGCATGCACTTATTCTTCTGTTGGTTTGTCCGATGTATGTGGTGCTGCAGGTGGTGCATGGGATTTCATATACTTCTTGATTTTCTAACTCAATTTTGTCTTTGGGGTTTCTTAGGATGGTGGATAATTTTCGGTTTGTGCAGAATGCTGTCTTGATGTTTTGTTTGTGGAGGATCTTGCTGAATCTGTCCATGGAGCCTTTTATATATGGGAGGAGGGCTTTGCCATTTTCTTGTTCTCTGTCTTGGATTTTAGTGGGGGTTTCTTTATTGATTATTATTATTATTATTATTTATTATATTTGTATACCGCCCATCTCCCGAAGGACTCAGGGCGGTTCACAGCCAATAAAACAACAGAAAACATATAATACATATAAAACAGCAAAAAGAATAGACAATTAAATTCAGTTGATGCCTTAAAACTTTTAAATACAAATTTAAAACCCCATTTAAACCCCTGATTTAAAAACCCCAATTTAAAACTACGTTCAAGCTAGTCCTGCTCTTCGAAATAGCAACGTCTTCAGCTCACGGCGGAAGGACCTGAGATCGGGGAGTTGACGAAGCCCCAGAGGGAGCTCGTTCCAGAGGGTAGGGGCCCCCACAGAGAAGGCCCTCCCCCTGGAGGTCGCCAGCCGACATTGTTTAGCTGACGGTATCCGGAGGAGGCCCTTTCTGTGAGAGCGCACTGGTCGGTGAGAGGCTAATGGTGGCAGTAGGCGGTCCCGTAAATATCCCGGCCCTAGGCCATGGAGCATTTTAAAGGTGATAACAAGTACCTTGTTTGATTAGTTTGATAATAAGTAAGATTAGTTTGGTAATCTTATTTCTTTGGAATCCATTGGATGTTAGTACGTTAGTGAGAGTGTGTAGTTCGGATTTTAGATGTTGTGAGATGAGTGTCTTGGCTACGGAGTTGATCTGTGCTGGGTGGTAATGTGAGAGTGCATGCATTTGGAAACCTGCCCTTATCGACAAACGAGTCCCTAACATGAAGAATGACGCAAGACCCACACTCACGAGTGCCACACAGCATGTCACCACCACACATCCACGCAGAAAGCAAACTCAAACCCACACCGATGATGAAGCACAACCATGGACCAGAAACCAGACTGTAGCTGCATCATTAGCCATTTCAAACTCCTCCAATCCATACATGCAGCAGACTGACACCCACCATGTAGATGTAGCACGACCACGAACGCGAAGCCAAACAACAGTAGTGCAGCTCACCAACTCAAATCCCCCTGCAACTCAGACCAACCTGAGCACAACCAAACTCCCCCAAACAGAACACACCCCCAACCAATCAGAGCACAGCCAACCCCACCATCCAATCGGAGGACAGCCAAACCCCCACTCAATCAGAACACACCTCCACCCAATCAGAACACAGCCAAGCTCCCAACCAATCAATTCAAACCCCCACTAGAAGTTAAAAGGAAGAAACAGTTGTGATCACATATGTCTCCTAGAAGCACGAAGCTGTAAACACCCAGCCTGAAGATGACGAATGAGACTTCGTTGAAACGTCGCCAAGACACTTCCAATTTTACACGGGAGAAAACCTGAACAACCAAAGACATATACATACAAATACATATACATATACATATACATATACATATACATATACATATACACACACACACACACACACACACACACACATATAACATTATATATATAGTATTAATTAAATAATATTAGCTTCAAACAAAGTAGGAAGACAAATGTATGCCCCACAGTCCTATCCACATCCATGATCAATCTATGTGCAGAAACTTTGATTAAGCAAAGAGTTTGTAACATCTGTTTATAAATGATATAACAAATGATCATTTTGAGCAATCCAAGCTGTTATTTTATATGACTAGTAACAACCAAAAATAATTCAAAGAAACTAGCTATGGTGGTTTTAGGTAAAACTGATAAAACACTGATAAAAACTCCACTAAGAACAATTTATAATAAACCATTATAGTTTGGTCCTAGTGGAATTTTTATCACAAAACTTTTTAATGTCACAAAAAGAGAGATTCCTATATTAATTTAATCTGCTAACAGAAGCAGAAACTATGTGTGATACTCTATGCTAATGAAATAAAAGGAACATATATTATAAAGAATACACTGCCATCTATTGGATGTCACTGTTTTATTTATTTAATTTTCTTTTTCTTTTTTAGAATTATCCAGGCCAAACAAAATAAATCCTACGTGTCATAAGATTTTCTTTCTTTCTCTCTTTTTTTAGAAGATTTACTGACAAATCTCAAAAAGGTATTCTTTGTTTTCACAATATATATTCTACACAGCAACAATTTTGCCTCTAAATTCTATCACCAACACACTACCACATTTTATTTATTTATATATTTATTTAGTAAATTTATAGACTGCCTATCTTACATTCTGTATATCCAAACTTTATGGCACCAGTTTTGTGGAAGACAATTTTTCCACATGGACTGGGAGTAGTGGGGGTGGGGAGAAGGACCATCATGCAACCTATATCTCCCAACGGTGCAGCAGGCTTCTATGAGAATCTAATGCCTGGTGATCTGAAGTGGTGCTAGTACTGGGGAGCAATTGCAAACGCAGATGACGCTTCACTCACCCACCTGCCACTCATCTCCAGCTATGAGTCCCAGTTCTAACAGGCCAATGTGAGTGGGGCAGTCATATTGCCAGCATTGGTCAAAAGGGCCCAGCAGCTATCTATCTATTTCATTCAATAATATAATCTTAATGCTGATTATAACTTCCCACTTTTAGCAGTGCTGTAAAGCTATTGTTTTTAAACTTTAAAAACTGTTTTACTAGGGCTGTTCTAAGAAAATGAGAATGTTTTTGAGATTTGGTGAATCATCAATTGCTACTTAACCAGTAGAGCAGGTTGTCAAACTCGATTGCATTGAGGACCGTATCAGGATTGTGTTTGATCTTGGGGGGCTGAGGGTGTGTGGGCAGGATGGGCGTGGCCATCTTGACATCACTTGTGTCGGGGGCACCTATGATGGCCCGAATGCTCTGCCAGAGAAAATAAGATCCCAATCTCCATTTTCAGCCTCCTGCAACCCTCTGCCAGAGAAAATGGAGCTTGGGAGGGCCACACATGGTCCTTGTAAGCTCCATTTTTGGCTGAGAATGCTTACTGCAACCCTCTGCCAAAGTGGTGGTATTCAGCCGGTTCTATCCAGTTCAGGTGAACTGTTAGGGATGGCTGCAGGAGGCTCCGCCCACCCATCCAGATTTATTTGTGTCATCACATCCCATTTTTGATGCTCTGCACATGTGGAGAGGGTCCTGCGCATGCACAGAGGTTTCACACGCAAGCAAAGCAAGTGTGCACCCGTGCTCCTATTTGCGAATGGTAGCAAAAGTAAGTGAATACCACCACTGCTCTGCCATTGAAAATGGAGCTCGGGGGGAAACACACGTGGCCTTCGCAAGGTTTGTTTTTGCTGGCAGAGGCACCATGAGCCTGTCCTTTGCTGTTTCCAGGGCTGCTCCATGAGCCAAATCTAAGCACTCTGTGGGCCAGATTCGGCTGGTGGGCCTTGAGTTTCACTCCCCTGCAGTAGAGAGAGAGAGGTTATGTATACATATACATAAAAAACAGAGCCAGTTTTGCACCAGGAAAATCAGAAACCATGAGTTCTAGTCCCATTTTAGTCATGAAAGCCAGCTGGGTGACGTTGTGTAGAAAAAGTATTATGCACATTAAACCTGCCTGCTAGAATCACATATATACAAAATAACTTTATTTTCACTCTAGCACATATTTTTTTTATCACCTGTCACTTCAGGGTTATCCCAAGCAATGCTTTTTATATTTGAAAGGAAATAAATCTGTTTCTCAAACATCTTTGCATAGAAGTGTCCTTTTAAAATAGTATTTTAGTACTGACTTAAGAAAAATAAAAAAATTATAAATATTAAGGCCTAAAGAAAAAGAGATATTCTATAAAAGTTAGAAAATCCTTAACAGCATTTATTTGTCGATATACAGTGTGGCATGTAACAGAATACTACAAAACTTTGCATCTTGTTTTATTCTGTCATGGATTGGAGGCATAGAACCATATATATTACACTGCTCTGAACATACAATCTTGTGGTTGTTCCAAGATGTTTATCAGTCTGAAGATGTATTTCAACTTTCAAGCTCAGCATTGCTCCTGAAGGCTTCTGAAAAATATAAGTCAACAGGCACTTAAATTCAGCAGGTATTTTTCATCACAGAAGTTTTGAATTTCAACCTTAGAAAGAGATGAGCTGAATTATATCCAGTTCTACTGTTCATTCAACTGCATATGAAATTACAAAATGTTTAACAAATCTTTTTAACTTCATAGAGGCAAACATTTAATAATGGAATTTTTGCTATTGATATTTGGCTAGAAATGATACCTAACAATGAACTTTCATGTCAGTTTCTATGAAAGAAAATAAAGAATATATGAACAGAAATGATAAGATTCAGGTAGTATGGGACACAGACATGTTAGTTGAAAGAAGAAAGCCTGAAAACCAGATGCAGTAAGATGAAATCACTAAGGTTATTGAAAGATGAGGAAAAGAAATTATTGACAAAATGGAATCTCCTTTGTATTCTTGGAGCCCATTTTATTTTTCTTTTACTGATTCAAGAACTGAAAGAATCATATACAAATGCAGCACATAAAACATTTGTTAGCACAATGGAAATTGTTAGTAATTTAGGGATTTTTTTAAAAAAACAATCTTCTCATCTAGAATAGATGTGCAGAACTGTTCACAACTAAGCTACATGCTCTAAGATTTTTTGGTTGGGGGAAGAGGTTACATGTAGTAGTTTGTAATAGATTTTATTGTCAATAAGGAAGAAACTCCCTTCTGAAATACACAAACCCATATAGTGTAATTATTTGTGGGTATTGTTTCTCACATCAAGTTGCAGGATGTCATTTTTTACTACCAGATTATTGTATGTTTTCATCTGCATTTTATGTAATGGGTAGCTTCCATGAATCTTCTTCACCACTCTTCAGATATTTCAGCTTCAGTTCTCTGTTTGGTTTCTTCTCAACAGCATCTGCATCACCCAACTTTCACACCATCCTTCTCCAAGATCCATGCTTCTGCTGGTCTACACTGCTGTCCAGTTGTCAGAAAGCAACAGAGCACAAACTTCCACCCCTTAAGCAGAAGTAAACCCTGTCCTATTCCTATGCCTAACAATGAACAATGAATACCTAACTTTGGCAAATATCCATACTCCTGCTGGCTAGAAGACAGGGGAATTCAAGTGTGAAACAAAACAAGCTGGTCCAGACTGTACTGACATGCATAAAAGACAGAATCTGAATCTTGCAGATCTTAGCCTGTATGCAAACAATTTATGCTGAAATTGATTGTTCTTGAAATATAATGTTATATAGCTTGTTTTGAAGTCAGGATGACTTACAGTGAAACTTCAAATATATTATGATATGTTGAAAGCAAAAGTATGTGCATGGACCATAAAATAAAAAAATAAAATATGTGCTGAAAAAATGTCTGGAAGCTGAGTCATGGCAACAGGATTTCTTTTCTTTTCCTGTTGATTCAAACTTTTGCTAATTGTTCTTCAGCGAGTTGTCCTGTGGCAAGTTGGCAATGGTGAGTTGGCTGAAGCAAATTAGCTGGGCAAGTTGGCTAGACTGAGATGACTGGGATGGGTTGACCACGGTGAGACAGCCATGACAAGTTGGCCACAGCAAGTTGTCCCTTTCCATTTGCTAGATCAGTCTCAACTCCTTGAAGTATGTTGTTGAACTGCTAGGCAATGAGTGGATGTAGATCACTTAGATAGCTCAACTAAAAACCAGAACCTGCAGCTGACCAATACTTGATCTTCCTGTCTGTTTTCACCACCATTTCTGCTGTTATTACAAGTTTTATCAATTCAGCTTCTTTTTTATTCTTATCCAAATCCTTTATGTCAGCTGCATTCTTGTTGTATTTCTTTGGGTTGTCCCAAAATCTATGCTCAGAACTGCACTCTTTCTTACTTGACAGTTGCTGATTGGTTCAGTACCATCTATTCATTCATAAATTGGCAAAATCATTTCTGATTTGACTGCAATTTGAGATTCTGCCTATAATATGCAATTTGAACAATGTATTTGTTAAACTTCTTGGCTTTAGTTATTATTTGCTGCTTTATTATTTCTAATTTTTTTGATCTTCCTTGTTTTTAGTGATATTTCTTGATTAGGTATTCTTTGGTTTTCTTGTTCTTTTATCTATTTTAGTTTGCTTGCATCTGATCTTAACATACTTATTTTATTTTCCAGCCTGACATTCCATTTTAGTGCTGCATTATTTGGCTTTAACTTGTTTGTTGATTTTGCAACCAAGATCGTAACCCTTAACCACAGACATTACTATTTTGGCTAAGCTATTACAGACATGAGGTCATAATGAACTCAGTAGCAAAATGACATTCAATGTTTTCATGGTTGGATCTAAAAATTGATCTTTAGTGCAATAAACCAAAAATGTATTGATCTCTATCAAATCCACATCACACAGGTCACTTTTTGTTTCTCAATCCTTGAACTTCAATCTTTCTTCTGTAATTTTTACATTGGTCCACTGAATGATGGCACTAATAATTTCTTTAGAAAATAATAATTTCCAAATCTCTAGGGGAATAGGTGAATTTCCAAGATTTCTAGCTGCTGGCCGTAGTCCAGCTAATTGCACACCAATATTGTGACTAGAGATTCTGGATCTATTGCTTCCAAAAGGTGCAGAAGACCCTTTGAATTTGTTCTTGCCATATAAATTATTCCATGACGTAGATTGTACCTGGTCATCAATTTCATTGGGAGCTTCATCATCACTATTGTCAGAATCAGCGGTGGCAGGGGCTCCTGATCGTCCATTACAAAATTTTCATCACAATCTTATTCCACTTCACTCAGATCACTGTCTGCTTCTCCGTACCATTTTAGAACAGTTTCTTTGAAGTTTGGATCACCAAATCACACTCTTTTTTGTGGAAAACGTGGCCCTGGCATTATAAAAAAAAAAATGTTAACAAAGATCTGCAGTCAAAATGACTGAAACTCAAATTCAAATACTGCTACAGAGAAGACCAAATAACTGATGCAAGCCCGATGCTGCATATACTCTTATTGGTGGGAAAACAAAAGCTATTCGCAACCAGAATGGTCCATTTCTAAAAATAGACATGTTCTGAATATTTTGGAAAATTGTTGCAGTCACTATGACTGCAGGTCTGTGGTTATGGGTTAAGTTATATTTGTAGCCATTCTGTGCATTAGTTTGTTTATTGCAGTAAACTGGTACTTATTTTTGATATTTGAAATATTGGCATCTTATAGTATTTGCACTAGCTGTTTCTTTGAAAGAAGATTCAGTGCAGGTCTCCTTATTCTGTTATTTTTGTGCTGTTCTAAATGCTCAGTTAGAAGGCTTTGTTCTTTCTGAAGAACAAAGACAAAGGAGAGGAGGCCTGGTTTGGGAATGAAAATAATTCAATAGCTATGCTGGCTTCTTCTATGGCTGACTCTTTCTGATTTATCTCTATAATCCGAGTTATTTCTGGCAAGGCTTTTATTGCCCTGGATAAACCTTTGCAGTTATTTAAATACTGCTTCTGTGAATACTTCATTTCATAGTGTAAATTGAAATTGATCTGCTAACCTCTATTTTGTTATTTCTGATTCTGGATGTTGATCTTTCCAGAACTGAGTCCAGGGGTCTCCAACTTTGACCATTTTAAGTCTGGAGAAGTTCAACTCCTAGAATTCCGAAAGCAGCAAACTGGCTGGGGAATTCTGGGAGTTGGTCCTCCAGGCTTAAAGTGGCCAAGGTTGAAGACCCCTGCTATAATTCATTTGTCGCCAGATGTCCAAAATCTTCAACACCTAGTATAGTCCTTATTGACCTGGGTGATGATTAGTAGTAAAGATTTGTATAAATTACATTGTTTATGGGAGGAACATTCTTCATATGGATCTGAGACATGTCCAGTATGGTTGAACCTCTGATATAATTCTCCCTGAGCATGCAAGCTTCACATCCAGCTCAAATAAATGCATCAGTGGGGCATCATTATCACTATTCATATTTAAGACCATCCAACTCCAGAAAACTGTAAAGGACTTAAACAAAGAGAATACAAAAAAAGAGAAAAACTATGCACCATAAAAACTATGTACCATAAAACTCAACTAACATCAGTTCTGTAGCCATCCTATCCCAAAGGTTTCTTAGCATCCCATTTTTAAAAAACTTCTGGAACATCATCAATATGTTAGCCAAATGCATCTTTCTGCTGCTATCTGGTGCTAGAGAACAGGTGCCACAGCAGAAAATCCATCTTCCTGAATCCTGATGGATTGTTTGATTGTGGGCTCCTGAATCAAACCAAAAATTCATAATTTTATTTTCCAAGTAAAATGTATGTGCTAATTGTATTTGTTCCCCCATCCTTCAGACAGTTGACCTCTACATATTGATATGCCTCCATGTGGCAAAGTACCTCATGGTGGCAGTGGTTCTGCAATCCATGCACCCATTTTTGTTAACTTTTAAGTATCTGGCTATAAAATAGGCACTGTAATCTGACTAATTATGCATAGCTGTAGATTGTTGACAACTCACTGCTCTCTCTATCTTCATTGACATGCCTATTATTTCCTGTACTTCAAAATGGTTTTGGGAAGGATGGTTGTGTGCTGACTAAAAGCTGGTGGAATCAGTTAATGGACTTGCCATTTCATGGGGACATACTCCCCATCCGACCTTTAATATTAGTATCACAATGAATATGGGGTTTAGCATTATGCTTAAAATGCAAACACCTTTGTATTGCAAAATTTAGTATTCAGCCATGTTGGCTGTTATAACCTATCAGTCATAAAAAGTGTTGCCATTTAAAGTGTTTCTTTCTGATGCCTTTTTATTCAGAGGTTGTTGCACCAAATTGGCAGTACACAGTATTGCTTGATTAAAATAATTTGGGTTCCAAACAGATATGACATGAACAGTAAATGGGAAGGGAAAGTGTCAGAACCCCCATTGCTACATTCTATTTTCAGCATTGTAATAATATGAGATAATATAGCATAATTTATTTCACGAGTTGCAGTCAAGGAACATTTTTACACATTATGCATAATTTCCTTCTCTTATTACTTACAAATTGCTTATTCAGAAATGTGATTTTATATTGGATTGTTTGAGCTATAATAAGTGATTAAAACATGTTGATATTTTAATTATTTGTGTACAGCTCAGAAAAAAACAGAGTTGTTACTATGAAATATCTTCTTTTCTTTTAACCACATAAAAGCAAAAAGAAACAGGTAAAAGAATGATTGGACAATCAATCAATTTAATTTAATAAAAAAATAAAAACAGAACAGAATTGTATGCATAATTACATTGAATCAAGTCCTCCTGGGCATGAAGAGACTTACTCCCAAGTAAATGTTCCCAAGTAAATGTTCAAAGGATTTGAATCAGAATAAAAAGTTTCCTTCTGAACACAGGACAAGCTAGGAAAATGAATCCCAAGAGTCTAATCATCTGGTGAAAGACAACTTTTATGAACATTTAAAAAGACAAAAGTAGATAACACATCTTCCGTAGCATATCTTCTGCTTAATAGATTAAGTTTTCTAAATAAAAGAGATCTGCCAAGAAACTATAAGGCCTAGTCCATGTAGTTGCCAGGAATCCAAAACTGATTTGAAGGCACACATACAATTTTAACATGTGAAATAAAGAAGAAATGAATGAATGAATGAATGAATGAATGAATGAATGAATGAATGAATGAATGAATAAATAAATAAATAAATAAATAAATAAATAAATAAATAAATAAATAAATAAATAGCACTTCGATGCTATTCTATATTTCATGTCAGGGGTCTCCAACTTCGGTCCCTTTAAGACTTGTGGACTTCAACTCCCAGAGTATGTATTAACAGGCCTATACCCTATTTACTTTATTAGAAAAGGAGTTTTGTTTTGTTTTTGTTTTCAGAGATAGAAAAATTTATAGAATTTATGCCAGTTGATAGTTCTGCAAAAATTCTGTACCCACAGCAAGTTATCCTTTTTGAAATAAGAAGAGGAACAGCAAGAACCAACTTGAGTTTCTTAGTATTTATTATAATTCAGTGTATATAGGTAATTCTTATTCAAGCAAATGACAATGTTATATATACCTTTAGTATTTCTTTAGGACTGAAACTCCTTGGACATAGGCTAACCTTAATAATGTTTGTTTTTACTATATTTATCTTACTTTTCACTATTATTTTCAATATTAATATTAATAGTAGTATTTTATAAAATGAAAACATTTCATTTATTAATATTTGGCCCCACAAGATTTTACGGTAGCAGTACAGAGTTTTGAAACAAGAAAAAAAACAGAAATGTTGCTACTTCATGGTTCTTCAAGCATTCTGTCTTAACATATCTAATCCTTTAAATTTATTCACTTTCTTCAACTGTTATTCATTAGGGATATGACTGATTGGGCGTAGATTATATCTGAATGGCATAGGGCAGGTCTGTCAAACTGGCGGCCGGCGGGCCAGATATGTCACATGCAGGCCACGCCCACCCTAGCTCCACAAAGACAAAAAACATTGTGATACATCATGATCCAGCCTGTGATGCGATTGAGTTTGACATCCGTGGCCTAGGGGTTTTCCCTACTTTATTCAATTTAAGTCTGAATTTTCAATAAGAAGCTCATGATCTTAGCCATAGTCAGCTCCTTTTACTAATCGTATAGAGCTTCTCCATCTTTGGCTGCAAAGTATATAATCAGTCTGATTTCAATGGTGATGTCCATAGTAGAATCACATCTTAGGGTGTTATAAAACAGTATATACCACTTATTTGACAACAATGTTGAAATTTCAGAAAATACATTTTGGAATATATGTATATATGATTGCAGAATTAAGCAAAATAGTCTGAGGTTGAGAGCCTTCATTTCAATTTTATTTCAATTGCTTATTCAAGCAATTTTATTTCAATTGCTTATTCAAGCAATTTGATACATTTATGTATGGAGAATACATAAACTTTGTTTTATTCCTCTGAGACTAAATCAAGGTGTTGTTGTTTTTTTGTTATTGGTTTTTAGTCTCTTGCTTTACCTATATTGCAGAAGATAGAAGGTTGGCTAAATCCAGTCCAGGTAGCAGTGAAAAGAGCAGGAGCAAAGAGAAAGAAGAGCAAAACAGAAATATTAATGACTACTTCCTAAATTTTTTGTCAGTCTCTTTTTAAGGTTTTATTTTGCAGCCTGAAGATTAGACTCATCTTGACATTCCCCTTCAAGTGTTAAAATGATAAGTACTGATGAAGGTAAAGCTGATCAGCTTAGAATTCTTACAGCTGAACAGTATAATGTTTCTGTTGTTCAAAAAGCTCAGCTAATTATCAAAATATGAAAGACACCAAGAAGAGACCTGCTGAGGTTTACAGCTGACTTTCTGGGAATTATCCATAATATAGTCCTAATAAGAAAATTATGAGAGCTGTGGTGTCCAGGGGCCTCTTCTTAGTCTCTGTGAGGATTTAAGTGGGACCTTATAATCAATCAGAGCTAAGACATATATCAGAATTAAAAGGAAATTATTCTAAGGTAGTAGAGGAACCCAATCAGCTTCACAGCACTTAGTCACACGAACCCAGAGAGAATTCTGGAGTCACATATGTTAATTGCCTGCTGCAGAAAGATAACTGGTGCTTCTTCTGCTCTAATGACAATTTCTCAACATCTTAATTCTCCCATGAACTATTGTAATCTGTTTAAAGTAGTTACCAACATGCCTGATCCTTTCGTTGGAATTTTTGACTTTCTTTCTTTCTTTCTTTCTTTCTTTCTTTCTTTCTTTCTCTTTTCCTTCTCTTTGTATAATGAGAAGTTGTACAAATGTCTATCAATAAAAACCGCATGTCTTAAAAGATCCATTCATATAATGTATTTTTCGGAGTATAAGACGCACCAGAGTAAAAGACACAGCTTAGTTTTGGGGGAGAAAAATAGGGAAAAAAATCTGCCTACCAGGTATTCATCTGGCTAGTGACCTTAGTCTGGTCAGCTTCAGCACATTAGTTTGCTGGTTTTGAGTGTTCATGGGCACTCTTAATCCCCTGCTTGGGTTAGAAAAACAGTTTCTAAAGCACAGCTGAGAGGGAGCACTCACTAGCACCTTGTTAGGGCTGAAAAAAAGTTTCTAAAACATAGCTAAGAGTCAAAGGGAGCAGGCAAAGTACATGGAAGATCGCTTCACTCACTAACGCCCCCCTCGTTAGAGCAGAAAAAAAGCTTTGAAAAAGCTACATTCAGAGTATAAGACACGCCCAAATTTTCGGTCTCTTTTGGTGAGGGAAGTGTGTCTTATACTCCGAAAAATACAGTAAATAAAAGCTGTTAGCACTTGGTTTCTAGAACAAGTGAAAAAAGCAGTGAAAGCAGTACTTGAGGGCTGTGTTAACTACTCTTTACATAGAAGAATCTGATCTGTATGTTTGTGACGTTCAATAATAAGTTAAAACCAGGACAGACGTTCACAAGCTGGTCTAAAATCTAGACAATTTCAACACCTGAGACAAGTAACAGAATGCTTCAGAAGAACTCAGAGACAGCAGAAAATTTAAATAACAGTATAGTAACCTCCAAATGTCAACAAGAGGATTACAACAAATATCCTGGTGCAGAGATTAAATTCTTCCAGCTTCAAAATAAAAATATTCAAAAACTCTTTACAAAGCGAACGCTTACTAAAGATCTAAAAGTCCATTGCCCTATGACCACTCGCTTTTCTGGGCATTTTCGTCATGCTTTTATTTTCTCAACAAATGTTAGTGGTCCATCTACCTGCCAAGAAAAGTACATATATAGAGAAGGGTCTTAGTGTTATAAGATGTGCTGGGGGGATATTTCAAAACTATATTATAAAATATTTGGCTGATGTTTTATGTTTCTGTCATCTACAAGAACATTATTTCTCCAGTGTCCATATCATTCTGCTAACAATGAAGCGGTTACACATATGTAGATCAGTGGTGGGATTCAAGTAATTTAACAACCGGTTCTATGCCCTAATGATTTCTTCCAACAACCAGTTTGCGAAACTGCTCAGAAAGTTAACAACCAGTTCTCCCGAAGTGGTGTGAACTGGCTGAATCCCACCACTGATGTAGATGCATCTTCACTAAAAAACATGGAATGTTTATTGACTTGAGTTGAATTGTATTATCCTTGAATCACAAGCTTCAATTAAACAATGTCTTATATTACAAAACTGGATTTAAATTGGATCTTGGTTGATTGACGCAGTCCTATTTGCTAAAGTACTATTTAATGCACCAAAATCATAAAGTGGGTTTTGAACCTGACTTATTTGAATACGTTATTCTTATGCATTTTTTTTTTTAAAAATCAAGCTTTCTGTTGAAAATAGGAGCAGATGTTCAGAGATGTCATTTGCTCACAGCTACACCACAGGAGGAGAGTGGGAATCAGAGTGTGTGAATCCATATGACATTCATTTAGCACTAAACCATGACTTAATCTATCTTTTATGTTCTTATAAACTCTGGCATCTTCCCAATAATGACAAATGTTGCTTTCTATGGATATACTGTAGTCAATACATAAAGAACTACTATCATATTTAAACAAACTATTATATAGGAAGGTTTTTTTACAATTAACTAATTCTTTTATTAAACACAGTTATCTTTTCCCTTCTTGATACTATGTTTAAAATAAGGATATTTTACTAGAAGAGTATTCAAATCTTCTGCTGGAAATAAAATTTCCTACACCACAAGGCTTGAAATTTTAGGTCTAGATAGCCTCGAACTACATTGTCTACATTCCGACCCATGCTTAGTTCATAAGATTATTTACCAAAATGTTCTACCGATAAATGAGTACTTTAATTTCAGCCATAATAACATAAGGGCTATCAATAGATTTAAACTCAGTGTAATTCACTTTAATCTTTATTGTAAGAAATATGACTTCTGCAATAAGAGTAGTAAATGTCTGGAACACTCTACCTGATCCTGTTGATAGTCTCTCTAATCCCCATACTGTTCACCGTAAACTGTCTACTGTGGACCTTTCATGTTTCTTAAAAGGTCCCTAAGGGGCCATGCATAAGCGCACTAGCATGCCTACCATCCCTGTCTTACTGTTCCCAATTATATGTAATCATTCTATGTGGTTTATGGCTATGTTTTGCCTACTTATATCCTTTCTTTATGTGACAATTTTTTTCATGTGCCCATATCTATGTCTATACTGTTACTTCTTTTCTTGTTCTTGTTGACAACTAAATTATTATTATTATTATTATTATTATTATTATTATTATTATTATTATTATTATTATTATTATTATTATTATTATTATATTTACATAAAATGACAGTATACACAGAAAACGAGATAACTATGCTGGATTTCGTATCACAGATCACTAGTCAAACATTCCCAAGTGTTTAGGACTGCATGATGTATCGGCGAATTATGCGAGCAGATCCCAGTAAGGTGGCCTTCTGTAGCTGACCAATGGTGATCTTGTCAGCGCCAATTGCTTTTAAGTGCTTGCCTAGGTCTTTAGGCACAGTTCCCAGTGTGCCAAGTATCACTGGAACCACCTGCACTGGTTTATGCCAGAGTCTCTGCAATTCGATTCTCAAATTGCAGAGCCTTCTCTGTGGGGGCACCTGCCCTCTGGAATGAGCTTCCCCCAGGACTTCGTCAACTTCCTGACCTCCAGACCTTCTGCCGCGAGCTGAAGACGTATTTATTCTTCTGCGCAGGACTGGCATAAAATGGGTTTTACTAGGATTTTAATGGGGTTTTTATGTAGCTATGTATTTTATATTTGAATTATCAGCCAAATTGAATAAGTTTTTTATAATTCTGATTTTATTGTATTGTATTTATGATTGTTATTTTTATCTGGCTTTAAACCACCCTGAATCCTTCGGGAGAAGGGCGGGATAGAAATTAAATTATTATTATTATTATTATTATTATTATTATTATTATTATTATTATTATTATTATTATTATTATTATTATTATTATTATTATTATTATTATTATTATTATTATTATTATTATTATAAATCTTGATATCTGGTGACTTTTTCAAGTAGTTTCTCATCAATTCTGCTGTCACCAGGTATAGCAATGTCGACTATCCACACTTTTTTCTTTTCCACTATCATGATATCCGGGGTATTGTGTTCCAAAACTTTATCAGTCTGTATTCGGAAATTCCACAGTAGTTTTGCATGCTCATTTTCAATCACTTTTTCAGGCTTATGATCCCACCAGTTCTTTGCTACAGGCTGATGGTAGTTGTGACACAAGTTCCAGTGGACCATCTGAGCGACTGTGTTGTGACGTTGTTTGTAGTCGGTCTGAGCTATTGCCTTACAACAGCTCAATATGTGATCAATGGTTTCATCCGCTTCTTTGCATTTGGGATCATCAGTAGATTTTTCTATTCTGGCTTTGATTACATTTGTTCTAATGGCTTGTTCTTGGGCCTCAAGAATCAGGCCCTCTGTTTCTTTCTTCAATGTTCCGTTGGTCAGCCATAACCAGGCCTTTCCCTCATCTACTTTTCCTTGGATCTTTTCAAAGAACTGTCCATGCAGTGCTTTGATACACCAGCTGTCAGCTCAAGCTTGCATCGCTGTTTTCCTATATTGATACTTCGTTTGCTGTACTTTTAGCAGCTTCCTCTTGTTGACCTCCATCAAAGCTGGTTCAACACTGTCTTTCACATAATCTGCCAGAGCATGTTTCTCTTCTTCAACTGTCTGCTTCACTTGCAAAAGTCCTCTGCCGCCTACCTTTCTGGGCAAATATAGCCTGTCAACGTCACTACGTGGATGCAGTGCATCATCATCATCATCATCATTATTTGAACCTAGGAATCAGTTCTTCTACTGTTGAAGGCTTGCTGAACATCATTACAGGGACAGGATTCAAGTATCCATTTTTGTTGCCAGACTGTAAATAGCTAACCATTACTAAATTTTATTTAAAGAAATGATAATGCCCAAACTATTCATCTTTTCTTTACAATTTCATTTTTAGGCAGCTAACTTAAATCCCTAAACCTTGAGCCTTAAGCTAGATGCACTGAATAAAAATTTAGTTGTTACTGAAGGGCTCTTGGGCAATTATATTAGTACAGTGAACAGTTCTGTTGACAGAATTCTATATTAAATCTAACCACTGCCTTTTACTGTAATGTGAATGCTCATCCCTGCAGGTTTTAGAATTTGTTCCTTCAACAATCATGTTTTTATTTTGCTCACAGCAATGCATTAAGCTGGGGAAAAGCACAACATCTTCAGACTCTTTTGTTTCTTAAATTATATATAGATTTATGTACATTCTTTTTTTAAAAAAATTATTATTCTCAGTCAATCTGAGCTGCAAAGGCAAAGAGATACATAAATATCAGCAAAGAATTAGCATTTCTTGTATGCCTTTGCTGCTATCTAGTGATTAGCCTGATGTTTGCAGCCCAAATTTGATAATTTTGTTGTCGTCAAAGATAGCCATCAGATAATAAATTTTATTTATTACTTATTTAAGATTAATATCATTAATATTAAGAATGAAAAGCTACTTTTATCAAATGTATCTCAAAGACTCATTTTATAGCATGTAATCCTTTATAACAGGAAAACAATTCAACAGCATAATAATCTCAAAGTAAATATATGCAGAATAAAACAAGTTTTACTTTTAAGCTACCGAAAGCAGCTATACAGAGGATTACAAGAGGATAACTTCCATTAGCTTGCCCAAGCTAGGTTCAAGAGCCTGCTGGCTTCTGAATGTTCTAATGCATCCATGATGGATTACCACAGCTGGCAACCTATTGATAAGCCCAGGTTAGTCTAAATTGCTTGGAGTTTTGCTGATTTTCAGTAACAGTCAATTGGGAATTTGCCATTTAGCTGATAAGAATCTGGCAACTGGGAAAAAAATGCTTTCTTAATAATAGGCTTTAGCAGTGTAATAAACTTATAAAACATGATAAATAAGATTGCTTTTCCTCACTGTGTAAATAAATTATGTGTGCTCAAAATCTGCACTTATGCCTTTTTATACACATGGTTACTTTAAAAAAAAAAAAGGAAACCTGTCATGGAATGAATGGATTCATATTCCCTTACTATTGCAGTTATTATTGTTACTGTTCTTATTGGTACAGACTGTGCTAAATGTTTTAATTCAAAGCATCTGAATGTTGAAATATCCCTTCTGAGTTTGAAATAGCCCATTTTGGCGGTGAATCACTTGTTTCAAGCATAAGGCATTCTGTTTTCAACATTTTGGAAAGCTTTCAAACTCAAAATAATGCATTGTACTGTATACTCAGCTCTGTTTTAGATTGAAATGTTTCCAATATACTTTAAGAAGCTGCAAGTGCCAAAGCCTCGCCATTTCAAATTCAGAATAGGTGCTTTGCATTTGAAGAGGTTTGCTTTCTCCAACAGATACTTCCCATGCATTAACTTATTTGGTAGTGTTTGGTAAAAAAAAAATACCTGGGTCCTTTGCTCCATTCTGAGTAAATATAAGTTTATATAACACTTTAATACAAATCCCAAAACATCTTATTTTATTTATTTATTTATTAATCATATTTATATACCGCCCTATCTCCCGAAGGACTCAGGGCGGTTTACAGGCAGTTAAAAAACACATAGACACATAAATACACTATAAAAACAATTAAAAAACTTATTCTATAAGCCCGTATTTTAAAATATAAAAAATAAAACCCAGTTAAAACCCATAAATTTAAAATCTAGCTCAGTCCTGCACAATTAAATAGGTATGTTTTGAGCCCGCGGCGGAAGGTCCGAAGGTCCGAAAGCTGACGAAGGCCGGGGGGTAGTTCGTTCCAGAGGGTGGGAGCCCCCACAGAGAAGGCCCTTCCCCTGGGCGTCGCCAGGCGACATTGCCTCGCTGACGGCACCCTGAGGAGACCCTCTCTATGAGAGCGCACGGGTCGGTGGGAGGCATTCGGTAGCAGTAGGCGGTCCCGTAAATAACCCGGCCCAATGCCATGGAGCGCTTTAAAGGTGGTCACCAAAACCTTGAAGCGCACCCGGAAGGCCACAGGTAGCCAGTGCAGTCTGCGCAGGATGGGTGTCATGCGGGAGCCACGAGGGGCTCCATCTATCACCCGCGCAGCCGCATTCTGGACTAACTGCAGCCTCCGGATGCCCTTCAAGGGGAGCCCCATGTAGAGAGCATTGCAGTAATCCAGGCGAGACGTCACGAATGCGTGGGTGACCGTGCATAGGGCATCCCGGTCCAGAAATCTCATTATCTACATGAGCGACTTATATTCAGGAAGTTCTTAGTACAATGAGAATGAGTAAAACAGTCCTCTTGCAAGTTGCTAAAGGAGTGTGAGAAGGACACATACTCTCCCCTTATTTATTTGAACTATGTGGTGAATATAACCTAAGGGAAACTGGATTGGAAGAAGATGTGCATGGTTTTAAAACTGGGAGGGGGGCATCAATAGCCTGTACTATGCTGATTACTACTCTGATACTGATAGCTGAAAATGCAAATGATCTCCAAGCAAATGTCATGAAAGTCAAGGAGCAGAGTGAAACAAATGAGAGTAAAACTAAATATAAAGAAAACCAAACAAATGTGTCCAGCAGAAGGAATGTATTGCAAGTCATGTCAGGAAAGGAAGTTTGTTAGATCGAGGAAAGAATAGAATAGAATAGAATTTTATTGGCCAAGTGTGATTGGACACACAAGGAATTTGTCTTGGTGCATATGCTCTCAGTGTACATAAAAGAAAAGATACGTTCATCAAGGTACAACATTTACAACACAATTGATGATCAATATAGCAATATAAATCATAAGGATTGCCAGCAACAAGTTATAGTCATACAGTCATAAGTGGAAAGAGATTGGTGATGGGAACTATGAAACGATTAATAGTAGTGCAGATTCAGTAAATAGTCTGACAGTGTTGAGGGAATTATTTGTTTAGCAGAGTGATGGCCTTCGGGAAAAAACTGTTCTTGTGTCTAGTTGTTCTGTGTGCAGTGCTCTATAGCTGCTTTGAGGGTAGGAGTTGAAACAGTTTATGTCCAGGATGCGAGGGATCTGCAAATATTTTCACGGCCCTCTTCTTGATTCGTGCAGTATACAGGTCCTCAATGGAAGGCAAGTTGGTAGCAATTATTTTTCTGCAGTTCTAATTATCCTCTGAAGTCTGTGTTTTTCTTGTTGGGTGGCAGAACCGAACCAGACAGTTATAGAGGTGCAAATGACAGACTCAATAATTCCTCTGTAGAATTGGATCAGCAGCTCCTTGGGCAGTTTGAGCTAACTGAGTTGGCGCAGAAAGAACATTCTTTGTTGTCCTTTTTTAATGATGTTTTGATGTTAGCTGTCCATTTGAGATCTTGCGGTATGATAGAACGCAGAAATTTGAAGGTTTCTACTGTTGATACTGTGTTGTCAAGTATTGTGAGAGGTGGAAGTATGGAAGGGTTTTTCCTAAAGTCTACCACCATTTCTACGGTTTTGAGTGTGTTCAGTTCCAGATTGTTTTGGTTGCACCACAAGGCTAGTCGCTCGACCTCTCGCCTATATGCGGATTCGTCATTGTCTCGAATGAGACCAATCACTGTTGTGTCATCTGCGAACTTCAGTAGCTTAACAAATGGATCATTGGAGATGCAGTCATTGGTATACAGAGAGAAGAGAAGTGGGAGAGCACACAGCCTTGGGGGCCCCTGTGCTAATTGTACAGGTATTTGATGTGATCTTGCTTAGCTTCACCTGCTGCTTCCTGTTTGTTAGGAAGCTTGTGATCCACTTACAAGTCTGTTCCGGTACCTGTAGCTGGTTTAGCTTAGTTAGAAGAATGTCTGGAATGATGGTATTGAATGCTGAACTAAAGTCTACAAAAAGCACCCTTGCATAGGTCTTTGGAGACTCAAGATGTTGTAGGATGTAGTGCAGAGCCATATTAACAGCATCATCTGTTGATCTATTTGCTCGGTATGCAAATTGCAAGGAGTCTAAGAGCGGATTCGTGATGGTTTTCAGGTAGGAAAGCACTAGCCTTTCAAAGGTTTTCATGACTACAGATGTTAGAGCAACTGGTCTGTAGTCATTCAGTTCCTTGATGGTGGGCTTCTTCGGCACTGGGATGATGGTAGAGCGTTTGAAGCAAGAAGGAACATAGCACATCTCTAGTGATTTATTGAAAATATTGGTGAAGATGGGGGCCAATTGGTCAGCACAGACTTTTAAGCAAGAAGGAGTTATCTTGTCTGGGCCTGGAGCTTTTCCTGGCTTTTGTCTGTGAAATAGGTCCTGCACTTCCTTTTCTGTGATCACTAGGGGTTGTGAACCCAATGAAATGGGGTCAGTTGTAGGAGGCTTGGCTGTTGTTGGTGTGTCTGAGATGGGGGTTGTGGAGATAGGTGGCTGTAGTTTCCTTTCAAACCTGCAGTAAAACTCATTCAGGTCATCTGCCAGTTGTTGATTACCTTCAGCCTGGGAAGGAGGTTTGCCATAGCCGGTGATATTTTTAAGAGTTTTCCACATGTTTGCTGGTTCATTAGCTGAAAACTGATTCTTTAGCTTTTCAGAGTAGCTTCTTTTGCTGCTCTTATCTCCTTGTTAGTGCATTTCTGGCCTGATTGTACAGCATTTTATCACCTTTTCTGTAGGCTTCCTCTTTGGAATGTCGTAGCTGCTTAAGTTTAGGTGTAAACCAAGGTTTGTTATTACTGTGTATTCGCAAGTTCCTTGTAGGTACACATAGGTCTTCACAGAAGCTGACATATGATGTTACAGTATCTGTGAGTTCATCCAGGTCTGCAGAGGTATCTTTAAAAATATTCCAATCAGTGCAGTCAAAACATGCCTGTAGCTTTAATTCTGATTCCTCCGTCCAGGTTTTCACTGATTTAATTATTGGTTTTATGGCTTTAAGTCTTTGCCTGTAAGCAGGTACAAGGTGAATCATGCAATGATCAGAGTGTCCTACAGCTGCACGTGGTAAAGACCGATAGGCATCTTTTAGTGTTGTGTAGCAGTGGTCTAGAGTATTCTTGCCTCTGGTGGGACAATTGACATGCTGAAAGTATTTTGGTAGTTCTTTCCTTAAGTTTGCCTTGTTTAGATCTCCCAAAACAATGGCCAGTGAATCAGGGTGTTTGGCTTCAGCCTCCATGATTTGGTCAGCTAGAGTTCGTAATGCCTCGTTTACACAGGCTTGTGGTGGGACATAAACAGCAATTAGAAGAAATGAGGAAAATTCACGAGGCGAATAGTAAGGTTTGCAGTTGATAATTAGAGTCTCTAAATTGTTGTCACAGAATTTGTAAATTATGTTAAAATCTTGACACCAGGTTGAATTAATATATAGGCATAAGCCTCCTCCTTTCTTTTTACCAGATGTTTCTGGAATCCTGTCTGACCGTTCAATTTGAAATCCTGGAATGTTCAGGCTGCTATTTTCAATTGATTCATTTAACCAGGTTTCAGAGAAGCATAGGACTGCTGAATTGCGAAAATCAGAATAGTATTTGTTTAAGAGGAGTATTTCATCCATCTTATTTGCAAGTGAGCGTATATTTGTTAGGAAAATTGAAGGCAGAGGAGTTTTAGTGCAAGTTCTAGGAAGAAGGAAGAGATGAGTGGTAGCTTTCAGCACTTTATTCATCAGCAGCAGAATACGAATGGCTCAGCAGCTCCCGAGCCTTGCTCTTTATAGAGTGCCGGCATGCAAGCCAGCCACTGACAGCACTTTAATTTTCCCGCCACTGAAACAAACAATCAGCGGTGGACATGCAAATAACATCATGTATTCCATACAGAACACCCCTCTCCTCCTAGAATGAAGATTAACCAATCAGCTTTTCACACTGTTCACATAATCACACAAGTAGGCGGGGCATCTAATAGTCCTACTCATCTGAGGGAGAGGTTGGACCTGTTGCGTCTCCTGCCGCAGCAATCGAAATACCTGGAACTCCGCCCCCCGCATTGCAGTTCCAGGCCCAGCATCGAGAGGGCTTTCATCCCGGCTGCTCCGAGGGACCTTGTCAGACTCAGATAAGTCTCTGCGAACTCTCCTCGGCTTGTAGTGTAGGTCATTGTCATCGCAGTCAGTCACGGCTGGTTCTCTGTGAGTGGTTTCTTTTCAACTGTATGGTCCTCGGGGCAGAGACCTGTCCTCATTGGAGTGGTTTTCTCGGGTTTCTCTCTTGGACTTTCTTAGTTGGGACTCTCATATGTGGGCCCTCAGCTGGTCGATGTGTCACCTCCACACTCAGCCATCGTCCATCTCTACCTTGTAGGACTTGGGTCCTGTAACGGTGGTGACTGTGGTCGGAACCCAGGTGGGAGGCCCAGCATAGTTTTGGGTAAAGACTGGATCCCCTGCCTCGAACTCTCTGCTGATTTTGGGTTGTTGTCTAGTTGTGTCAGGGTGATAGTTCAGGTGCAGTCGGTCTAATTGAGACCTCAGTTTCTGCCCCATCAGCAGTTCGGTGGGGCTGTGACCGGTGACAGTGCTGGGAGTGATGTGTTGTGCCAGGAGGAACTGGTCGATTTTCTCCTGCCAGTTCCCTGGCCCCATGCGGGTGAGGGTCTCCTTGGTCAGTCGGACCATTCGTTCTGCTTGACCATTATTGGCCATCTTGAACGGGGCTACCAAGACGTGTCTGATCCCCAGTCGCAAGAAGGCTTCTATAGTCTTAGCGGTCAGCTGCAGTCCGTTTTCTGACACCAGAGTGTCTGGCAGACCTTGGCAAACAGTCTTCTCAGTGCCCGTATGGTGGTCTCAGTCGTGTAGGTGGGCATGATGATGACTTCCAGCCACTTTGAATAGGCGTCCACCACTATCACAAATGTTTGTCCCCCATAAGTCCAGCAAAGTTTATGTGCACCCTTGACCAGGGTCCCTTGGGTACCTCCCATTCTCTGGGGGTCATGTGGGGTGATGCTGACCACGTTTCTTGGCAAGGCATCCAAGTTGCCACTCACTCTGTAATGTCCCGGGCCACCAGGCTGCAGCTCCATTGTCCTGGGCCACCAGGCTGCAGCTCCGTTGAGCCACCAGATGCAGCTCCAAGCCAGTGCTTTCATTCGCATGATGCCCGGGTGCCCGGTATGTAGTGTCTTGAGCACTTGCCTTCGTAAGCTCTGAGGAACTATTACTCTTTCTCCCCATAGCAGGCACACCTTCCAATTGTCTTTTTTCAAAGATTATAAGTTCTTCTCCCACTTTTCACTCCCTCAACACCCATGTCAAGACCTTGGATAGTACCTTGTCTCTTTTGATGTGGTCTGCGATCTCTGTGGATGTGATAAGGCTGGTTTCATCTGCATTGATCAGCAGGATGTGGGTGTTGAGTGTGGGGTCCTGCACTAGTTCTGGCATGGGGCATTGGCTGAGGCATCTGCATTGGTGATGCTCTTGCCTGGCCAGTGTATTAATTTGTAATTGTAGCCCATCAAGAACATGGACCATCTCATCAGCCTGTGCAACATAAATGCTGGGGTTTGCTGGTCTCCCACGATGAGACCCAGTAGAGGTTTGTGGTTGGTGATGAGTTTGAATCTCCAGCCATAGAGATACTCATGAAAACATTTTATTCCTACCACGGCAGCTAAGGCATCTTTGTCTAGCTGGCTGTAATTTCGTTCTGCAGGAGAGTGTGTCTTTGAATAGAATGCTATTGGGGCTTCTGATCCACCTGGAAGTCTGTGACTCAGAAGGGCTCTAACTCTGAAAGAGGACACGTCACAGGTCAGCAGCAGTGGCAGGGTCTCAGTATATTGGAGGAGGATGCTGTCCGATGATAGGAGGTTTTTTTACTGCAGTGAAGGCATCATTTTCTTTTTGTCCCCATATCCACGCCGCTGTCTTCCCCAGGAGCCAGTGGAGTGGTTCAACAATGGTAGCCTTTTGTTTTAAGAAAATAGCATAAAAGTTCAGCAGTCCCAAAAAGGCTTGTAATTCTGCCTTATTCCTGGGGGTTGGGGCTTCTTTGATGGCTTTTATCTTTGAGTGGGTAGGGTGGATTCCTGATCCATCGATGAGGTACCCCAAAAATTCCACTTGTGTGACCCCGATTTGGCATTTTTTCTGGCCTCCAGAGAGCTTCCAGGGGGATGGGGAAGGCTGTTTTTATCTCCTCCCAGGCTCCTAGAAAGCATCTGGAGCCTAGGAAAGGCAAAAAATAGGCTTTCCGGTCCCACCAGAAGTCAGGAAACAGGGTGATTCTGGCCTCCTGAGGGCCTCCAGGAGGTGGGGAAGAAAGCTTCTGGAGCCTGGGGAAAGTGAAAAAAGGGCCATCGCTTGCCAAAAGCAGGGGAAGTGAGGGAAGTCACTGCATGGGTGGGCCACATTGAATTATGGGTTTTGGTACACATGCACATGACCCCCCATGTCCCCCTGCTTTTGGCATGCGATAGCAAAAAGGATAACCATCACTGCCCTATAACAACAGCAACAAGAAATATATGTAGTACTCCAAATTGGATCTGCATAAGGCACTATGCTGTATATATAAAGCCTTAAAATGTCTTCCATATTCCAAAGTACTCTTTGAGATGAAACGTAACAATTCAGAACTTTACCAAGAAATATTAATTGTATTAATCAGCAATTTTTATTGTTATTTAGCACTAAAACCATCAGATTGTCTCTAATTTGATTGGTGATTTCTTATTTGTAGGCTTTAAAAAATGTTGCTGCATATATTTTCAGGAATGTATATAATATTTTTTATATCCTCTGATACAAATATGTGTTTGGTTCAGATCTTTATGCACTGTCACTCATGCCCTCGTTACCTCCTGCCTGGATTACTGCAATGCTCTCTACATGGGGCTCCCCTTGAAGAGCACTAGGAGGCTCCAACTGGTGCAAAATGTGGCTGCGCGGGGGATAGAGGGAGCATCTCGTAGCTCCCATATAACACCTCTCCTGCGCAGACTGCATTGGTTGCTGGTGGTCTTCTGGGTACGCTTCAAGGTGTTGGTCATCACCTTTAAAGCGCTCCATGGCATGGGACCGGGATATTTATGGGACCGCCTGCTGCCAGCAGTATCCTCCCATTGACCTGTGCACTCTCACAGGGAGGGCCTCCTTAGGGTGCCGTCGGCCAAACAATGTCGGCTGGTGGCCCCCAGGGGAAGAGCGTTCTCTGTGGGGGCTCCTGCCCTGTGGAATGAACTACCTGTGGGGCTACGCTTACTCCCCGATCTCCAGATCTGTAAGTGCGAGCTTAAGACTTTTTTCTTTCATCAAGCAGGGCTGGCCTAATGATAAATTTTAATTGAGGGTTTTTAATGGGGTTTTAGTGGGGTTTTAGTGGGGCTATTTTATTTTATAATTTTACTTTCCTATTTTAAATTTCGGCTCATGGAATTAGATTTTTAAATATATATTGTATTTTAATTCTTTTGTACATTTGTTTTATCTATGCTGTACACCGCCCTGAGTCTTCGGAGAAGGGCAGTCTATAAATTTAAACAATAAATAAATAAATAAATAAATAAATCACATTGATCTTAAGAATTACAATATAGGGTTTGCCAGTTCTCCAATATTAATCAAATGAACTTAATGACCTAACTCTAAAATTGCTCAGAGTAGCAAATATCAGTAGAAAATGCTATGCTTTCTGTTATGCTATGCTGTTGAGAAAGGCAGCTTAAGAAGAGATAGCTTGTTGAATATTCAAAAATCTGGATAAAATTTGATTTTAATACTATAGCTACTGGATGGAGGTCATAAGGACATGTCCTCCTTTTGCCAGACTTTTGGTAACCCTAAACAAGCTAAGAATTGTGCTACAAAGCCAGTTCTTAGCAGTCATATTATTCAGCAGACCTCAAACCATTCAAGAGAAACTCAAAAAACCCAAGAGAAAAAACAGAGTATCCAGAAAAGAAATAAAATATATTAACATACATTATATGTAACTATCCTGTTATTTTATCTTCTAAAAGGCACTTGCCATATTCCTTGCAGATGGATAATATCTAAACCTCAAAATACTTTGTTTCTTGATATTATTTCATCTGAGTAGCTTTTCTGATTGTTGCTAAAAGTATTTATATCTAAGCTTTTATTCATAATTCATCGTTCTGCCACTACTAAAATATTTTAGCATTATATTGTACTAAAACCTTAAGTACATTATCTGCAATCTTATACATGTCTACTCAGGAGAAAAGCCATTTATCTAAACTTTATATTGGACTGAATAAAAACAATCCATCTCTTGTATTGCATGAAAAGTGTTAAGGGTGGGTCAGAGAGTTTTTTACTTGACAAACAGTTCTGATGGTGATATACTGTATCACCAAAAATGTATTCCATTTTCCTATTCTTATGAGTTAAAAGTTCCTTAGTTTATGGAGGGAAGCTTATACAGAAGAATTTGTAACATGCAAGCTCTTACTTTCTATATATGTAAAGAGAAACACAGTTGTAATTAACTGGAATAATGTACCTTATTTTTTCATTTAGTGTTTTACAAAGAAACTATGCTTCTGAAAAATACAAGTTAGTCTTTTTTTAAAAGAAAAAAACATTAATTTATTTTTATTTCAACAGACAGTTTTCAAGCAAGAAAAAAGAGGAAAAGAGGAAGGAACAAAACCGAAAATATTTACAGATTTATAAAACTGAATAAGAATTGTCATGATAATATTACAGTGGGACTGCATAGAAGAATGAGTTTTATATCAATTTATCACTTTTAAACCAATGTCAAAATCAAACTAATAATTAGCAAAAGGGTAATTAATAATAATAACAATAACAACAACAACAACAACAACAACAACAACAATAATAATAATAATAGGAACCATCAAGAAAGAAACGGAAGGTTTAATACTAGCTGCTCAAGAACAGGCGCTACAAACTAATGCCATGAAAGCCAAGATACAAAAATCCACCAACAATCCAAACTGCTGACTTTGCAACAACAAAGTCAAAACTATTTCACATTTAATATGTGAATGCAGCAAAATCACACATTATAAAGCTAGACATGACCAAGTTGCTAAATTAATCCACTGGTCATTTTGTAAAAAATACGACTACCTATATCCAAAAAGTCATGGGAACATAAAGTGGAAAAAGTTATAGAAAATGAGAAAGTGAAGATCTTGTGGGACTTTCAAATACAGATGGTTCGTAATTTGGAACACAACATGCCAGATATCACAGTTGTCAAAAATCAAAACGTACAATTTATTGACATTGCGGTACCAGGAGATTCCAGAGTCAAAGAGAAAGAACTGGAAAAAACTCACAAAATATCGTGACCTGGCCATTGAAACTATGTAATTATGGATGAAACATGTAACATGTTGTCATCAGGGCATTTGGTACCATGTCCAAGAATTATTAAAAGATACATCAAGAAATTGCAGCTTCCTGCAATAACACCAGTGGAACTGCAAAAAATTACTGCTCAGAACATCATATATTTTAAGCAGATATTTGGTTGATACCGAGGATGCTGACAGCACCAGTCAATGGTATTTGTGATACATTTTAAATGTCCAATTGATTGAATTTCATAATTAATGGATATAAGAGAGAAGGAGGAGGAGGAGGAGGAGGAGGAGGAGGAGAAGGAGGAGGAGGAGGAGGAGGAGGAGGAGGAGGAGGAGGAGGAGGAGGAGGAAGAAGAAGAAGAAGAAGAAGAAGAAGAAGAAGAAGAAGAAGAAGAAGAAGAAGAAGAAGAACAACAACAACAACAACAACAACAACAACAACAACAACAACAACTTAAGAGGAGATCCTATCAAATATAAAGCCTTATATTAAGAGAAGTCACACTTTAGATGTGCTACAGGTTTAAGTGTAGAAACTATAACTGATTCCCAATTTAAAATCAAGATTGGACTTCAATTTCTTAAATACAATGATATTTTTGACATATAGTTTATTTCTAATTACAACTTAGTCTGCCTTTTTTCCAATGCGGGTCTTCTCCGTTGAATAAATTACAACTGTTCCAGAAGAAACAGTTTATCTTGCGTTTTCTGAGTCCTGATAGATAGAAATCAGAAGCAAGGGTGGCTGGAGGCAAGATTACTGATCTTTTAAATGGCTGGTGGTGTTAGGGTTTGGACTCTGATCAGAGAAGGAAAAGGTTTATTCGAGCCTAAAGCATGTAAGTTTGTCTAAAAATGACAGAAGACAGAAATTCAGGAAGAAATCATATAAGACAGGTATTAGAAATTCATCAGAAAAATGGTGTAACTGAAAGCTACATGCTAGCAAAGGAGAACAATTTACAGTTTGAGAACAAAAAAGATAAGGTATGTTTTCATGTGACTCACCTATCTGAAATCATTGAGAGAAAAACATACAGCATTAATTAGTAGGTTAAAATTACTATGTTAAGACACTAAAAATGTGGGAAAAGACCCACAAAGAAAAAACTCAAATAAAAGTAGAGGCTGTATGTGGGAAGTAATCAGTTTCCCAAGCTAAGAGGAAACACTAAAAAGTATGTAATTTAGTAAGTCCATAATTGTCTAACACACAAAGAGACACAGAGAAAGAGGGATAGATCAACAGCAATAGCACTTAGACTTATATATCATTTCATGATGCTTTACAGCCTTCTCTAAGCGGTTTACAGAGTCAGCATATGGCCCCCAACAGTCTGGGCCCTCATTTTACCAACCTTGAGCTGATGAGGCTCAAACTACTGGCAGCGTGTGAAATTAGCCTGCAATACTGCATTTTGTATAATACTGCATAAACACACACACATACACATGCATATGCAAACACATATATATCAGAGAGAACGAGAGAGTATGATTAACATTTTAACTTATACTTTTAGGTTTTGTTATATTCATGGATCTGACAATTCATATCATCCAGTGCTTTTTAGCTAAAAGTAAAATTCTATTGTGAAGAGAATTATATGTTGGTTTGGATTATTCAGATTTTCTCTTATATTAATTACTAGATTCATATTCTGCTTTCTTCTTACATTGGTATTCCAACAACAAGCTTGTGACACAGGTCAAATTGAGGAAGAATAACTAGTCTAAAATCACCAGCAATTTTCATGGATATGAATGGGCTTGTACTTGACTCTCTCCAGACTTTATCCATTGTCTGTGAAAGGAGAAAGGGAGAGAAAGAATGAGAATGATGAAGAGAAAAACTGAATTAATGTCAACAATTGTGGCTTAGTATTTGACCTGAACCTATCACTACTGTTTTACTGTAATCCCCTGCATTTCATTTTCTTTTCTATATAATCTATGTATTCTAAACTTATCTAAACTCATCTATTTGTATATTAGAGGACCCATAAATACAATAAGTATTAATCCAAATTGGTGGCATTAAAAACGTGAAACAACAGCTCAGCACATTGCTGAGACAGTAAGCTTTAATCCTTATACTCAGTGAAATTCCTGTGATAATATTAGAGGTTTCTGACTTCCAACTTTGTTATAGCAGAGAACAAAAACTTTGCTATTGACATTATTTAAACCTTTTAAGAGTCAATTTACAATCCTGCATTAAGTCATATTTAAAGTACTGTTAATATTGTTTAGAAGTATTTATACTGCCAGTCATTTCTCAATTATATTTTCCAAATTGGCAGTAACATTATATTTCTACCTTTTTTAATTGGTTAAGTATTTTTCTCTCTCTCCCTGTATATTTGTTTACTTAAAGTGGAAAAATAGTAAGATAATTACAGATATAGATAATAGATACACCTGGGTGCCTGTATAAGTTCTTCATTTTCACTAATTTTAACATCTTACTATGAAATTATTTCACAGTAGTATACTTAGTCAACAGTAAAAGAATAAGCAGTCAAGAAATATGCTGTGGACTAATACTTGGTAGAGCAAGCTTTTTGCCTTTATATTTCTTTAGGTGTGTTTGAACAATATCAAATCAATATCAACAATTTTTAACAATACTACACTATAGTATTCACGAGAGAATTCTAAAAGTAGACATAATCTATAAACTATTGTTGAACTGTCAAGTGCCACAATAATCCAAGTGAACGTCCTGTAAAATGACAATATTTCCATTGTAATGTTGTCCATTTGTCATAATCTTTATCAAGAAAATTCCACCATCATTTCTGATTTTTAAAAGTAGCAATCATTCTTTATATGCATTCACATACATTAAATATTATTTTACATATACTTCACTTGTAATACTGTTAACAGTGGTCAAAATTCAGGAAATAGTTTCAGTGTGTTTAAATGTTAGTGTCTCTTTCTTTAAATGATCACCAGTTTTATCCATATCTAATTATTAATGCTAAAGTTTACAAAGTTAAACACAAAATGGAAGGCCAAATCTATTTAAAATAAAATATTTTTCAATTAAAAAGAAATTCTAATATTTAAAATATATAATATATGGATGCTTCTATTTATTAATTATTCTTTGTTTGTTTGTTTTATATTTTCTCCATAACTCATGTATCTTGTTCCTCAGTTTTATTCCAGTAATAATCCTGTCATTGGGATGTGAGATAGTTCAAGGCCCAAATAGCTAATAAGTTTCCATGTCTGGAAAACTGAATTCATGTCACTTGGGGCTTGTTTAAATGTTTTAAATGATTGTTTCTAGAATTATAATAATCTCTTATTGTGCAAAATCCAATAAATTATATGTTTGAATGACAACTCTTCTAGATAATTGTTCCTTAAATGTTCTTCCAGTATATCCGTCTGCTTATCAAGTTACTGATACAAAAAGGAGGTAAGCTATAGTAGCTTCCATGCTATTAAATTAGCATGACAATAAATATTCCTACAGCATCATAATTAACTGTTGTGCAGATTATGACAGAGGTCTCTTCAGAATATCTGCTCTGAGTGTTCAAGACCAAAATGCCATGAAAAGCAAACTATTGATTTTTTTAAAAGAAATGGCTGAATAAAATTCTGTGCACACTATCACTGTTTATGAAAATATAAGTATCAGGAACTTTCTGTGAGACCAAGTTCTTGTTTCTATGGAGATATAATGAAGCACATTTATAATGGGTACTTCCTCACCCCCAAAGTGTTCTGCAATTACCCCATCAAACTGTGACTATATATTGTTTGGTTAATAGGAAAAGAATTATCCTTTCTCTTTAAGTTCCATGCATAATACAAAAAAGAATTGTGATATTAATTTTTCTAGTAGAGGAACTGAATTAAAATAACCAATAGAATTAATTCTAAGAATTACATTTCCTAAGTAGTCTTGTGTCAGCAAGGATACTGGACCATAGAAAAACATTTATTTGGTTGCACAAGTGAGTAATGTAAAAATTGTTACACTTTATAAGTCAGTACACTTTTCATATTTTACTTTTGAATAGGTCAATGGAACTGATTAGCTAGAGATGCAACATAGATCTAATCTCCACCCCATTCTTCTTTCAGATAAGAATGAGAAGAGAGGAGGCTCCAGTGACGTCACCCTCCTGCTGGGTGCTCAAACAGAGCACTCCGTGTTAGAAGATTGTAAAAGTCAGTGAAACAGAAAATAAATCACTGTTCACTGAGCTTAGCATAATCTCTGGGTGAAAGAGGTTATCAGAATTGTGGAAGAGTGGCAGGTCTGACAGGGGGTTTGCTCTCAAGAGCGAATTTTCCTGGATTTATGACCCCACCGAATTCCACTCCTTCCAACTTCAGCACGCCCCTGTTTTTATCAGGGAAAAGGAGAGGAATGTCGCTTCTGCTCCAGAGGACTTATTAAATTGATTGATATTCCAAGCAGACGGGAATTTCACAAGCGTTCAATCTTTGATGTAGAATCAGCACGGCAAGTACCGACTCCCTTTTTGAAATTTGAAACCTTTCTTTGTCTTTGATTAATTGACTTTTAAAATGGCGTCTAAAAGTGAAAGTAAAAATTTTTTAGTACGATGAAGCAGCGTTACTTGTGGATTGTTACAAACGGAGTTTTTTTATACTGAAAGGAGGGAAGGAGAGTTATTAAGTTTGAATTCCTGATTCTTTTGAAGACAGAATGGCAGCTAAACCTTTAAAGCCTTCTGGAAGAAGGGGATCTGAACCAAGTCTTGAGGAAATATTGAAAGAACAATTAAAACTTTCTGAAGATAGGCAAAAAGAGATGATGGAGAATTTTAATGCAAAAATAAGAGAAGATATTCTTATGGCAGTTCAAGGACTGAGTAAAAAATTGAGGGAGTGGAAGTGGAAATGGAACAGATCTCTCAGTCAAATAAGCATTTAGAGGACAAATGAAAGGTGTTCAGAAAAAAGTGGATCAAAATGAAGATCAGGTTGTGATATTACAATATAAACTTATGGAAGGAGCTCTTAGAATTCGTGGTATGCGAAGAGCGTGAGAAGACTTAAGAAAAATTATATCAGAAGCATTGGCTGAATTTATTGAAGTGGACCCCAAGAGGTAGCTTACCAAATTGATAAAATATATAGAGTTAATTCTTGGATTGCAAGACAGAGAAAGCTTCCTCGACATTGTGGTTTATTTTGTGAAAAGGACTATGAGAAATCAAATTCTGCAAGTTTCATATCAGACAACTTTAAAAATTGGAGAACAGGAGTTGAAGGTGTTGAAAGAGATTCCTTCAAAGATGTTAAGAGACAGGAAGGAATTTGCTTTTTTTACACAAGAACTTAAAAAACATCAGATTCAATTCAGATGGGAGGTGCCAGTTGGACTGACACTATTCTATCAAGGAAGGAGATATAGAATTGACACTGTTTTAAAGGCAAAGGATTTTCTTTCTACAGTTTTGAAAGTCGAAATAGAAGTGATAGAAAAACTTAAAGAGACTCAAGAAGGCGTGGTGACCCAAGAGCCTTTATTGCTGCCAGTATTAGAGGAACCACAAGAGCAAAGGGTGACAAGAGGAGCCCTTAAGCGTAAAGAAGAGCAACAGTCTCAAAGTAAAAGTCAGGATCCCATTATGGAAGCTGTGGGAGGAGCTAGACGGAAGATACCGGAGGAGGAGCTTCCGTTGTCTGCTTCAAAGCTTCAGGAGGCCAGTAATGACAAATAGAATCTTGTCATGGAATGTTAATGGCTTGAATTCAGCTCAGAAAAGAAGGAAAATATTTCCTTTTGGGAATTATAATGGATTGTACAGGGATTGAGACTAAATTGATTTTGAACTTAATAACAGCAGCAAGACTGTTGATTGGACAATACTGGAAGAAAGAAGAGATACCTACAATAGAAGAATGGATATTGAAAGTTATTAATTTGGCTGAGATGGCTAAAATCTCAGCGTTTTTAAAAGACAATACGCAGGAAAGATATTTAATTGAATGGAAAAAATGGATTGATTATCTACAAAACAGATATCAGATTAAGAAATATCAGATTGCCTTTGAATAATTAGAAAGTTATTTTATGTAATGGGGAGGGGGTTGGGAGACGAAAAGCTTTGGATGTGGTTATTTGGATTGGACTTTACCTTGTGATTGACCCGGGAAGCCGGGGGGTGGGGGAGGGAGGGGGTGGTTTTTTTTTTTTTGGGAGGGAGGGGGAAAAAAGGGGGAAAAATGTTTTTGTTTTTTTAAAACTCTTTCAATAAAAAAAAAAGAATGAGAAGAGAGTAATAAATCATAAAAAATGTTGCAGTGTGAGTTGATCTTAGTTTATTGGTTGCAATTTACAAAATAGACCATCCCCCAAAAAGAGTGAAGTATTTTTTATTCATTTATTTATTAAAATAATCTAATTTAGATAGACAAAGTCAGTTAAGCTAGTGCTACAAAATTTAACTTGCCCACCATTAGCTACAGTCTAAACTTTAATAACCCACGAGGCATAGAACTGCCTGTTGGAAAATTCAAGTTACAACACAAATAATGAAAGAGATTAAGAGATTCAGATTAAGATTTCTGTTGTGAAGCAGAAGTATCCCAATCATAATGTAAATAAAAGACAATTTCATTATTTAATTTAATTGTTTTTTTATTATTTGGTTAGGTATGTTATAATTTTAAAATCATAAATTATATAAAATATAAATAGTAATGACACTTAGAGTTATATACTGAACCATAGGGCTTTACAGCTCTATATAAATGAGTCAGCGTATTGGCCCCAACATTCTGGGTTCTTGTTTTACCAATCTTGGAAGGATTAAAGGCTGAGTCAACTTTGACCTGGGCAGAATTGAACTGCTGGCAGCCGGCAGAATTAGCCTGCAATACTGCATTCTAACCACTGCACTCTACAGCTCTTTTAAAATTATAACTAATGTAATAAAATAACCAAACAAATAATCAAAATATTTCTAATATAAGGAATATCATTAGAAAATCAGAATGAGATTTAATATGTTTGCAAAAATGTTAGAACTTGCATCCGCTGAAAAGCTAGGTAAAGCAGTTGCTAATAGCAACATTGTAAACAAAGTACCTTAGAATTCACAGTCACAGTTGCTGTGGCTAATGTACGTGATATGGTGAGCAATTCCTGATGGGTTTTGCATATTTACAGTAGCATAAGCTTAGACACTAGCTAGATGCTGACAATTTAATCATGTGAGAAGCCTAGTTGGAAGTCAGATTGATTGATCTCAACTGTACACTGTACTTGTACTTCCAAATGCTTTTGAGATATCAAAAAATATAATTAAACACAAATAGTGAGCTATTCTGCTACAAAGTAAAGCAAATGACATTGCTGCCTATGTTGTTATTATTCATAAGATGCATGTCGTGTCAGAGAGAGACAGTCAGGGAAAGAATGTAAATCTAAGAAAAATGTACTTGAAAGACTGATCAAATTTATTAAGACAGAAATCCTATATCTATTTCCTTGAGAGGATGAGCCATTTAGCCCATTGGGATTACTTCTGAGTAGACACATAGAAAATTAATCTACATAAATTGTCATTTTATAGCAATTTATCTTCTTGAACATTCAGAAAAAATAATGATCAGCTGAATATCTCTATTAACATATCCTTTCTTGTCATGGCCTTTTAGCCAAATTTTGAAATGTTTTACTTGTACTTCCAAATGCTTTTGAGATATCAAAAAATATAATTAAACACAAATAGTGAGCTATTCTGCTACAAAGTAAAGCAAATGACATTGCTGCCTATGTTGTTATTATTCATAAGATGCATGTCGTGTCAGAGAGAGACAGTCAGGGAAAGAATGTAAATCTAAGAAAAATGTACTTGAAAGACTGATCAAATTTATTAAGACAGAAATCCTATATCTATTTCCTTGAGAGGATGAGCCATTTAGCCCATTGGGATTACTTCTGAGTAGACACATAGAAAATTAATCTACATAAATTGTCATTTTATAGCAATTTATCTTCTTGAACATTCAGAAAAAATAATGATCAGCTGAATATCTCTATTAACATATCCTTTCTTGTCATGGCCTTTTAGCCAAATTTTGAAATGTTTTACTTGTACTTCCAAATGCTTTTGAGATATCAAAAAATATAATTAAACACAAATAGTGAGCTATTCTGCTACAAAGTAAAGCAAATGACATTGCTGCCTATGTTGTTATTATTCATAAGATGCATGTCGTGTCAGAGAGAGACAGTCAGGGAAAGAATGTAAATCTAAGAAAAATGTACTTGAAAGACTGATCAAATTTATTAAGACAGAAATCCTATATCTATTTCCTTGAGAGGATGAGCCATTTAGCCCATTGGGATTACTTCTGAGTAGACACATAGAAAATTAATCTACATAAATTGTCATTTTATAGCAATTTATCTTCTTGAACATTCAGAAAAAATAATGATCAGCTGAATATCTCTATTAACATATCCTTTCTTGTCATGGCCTTTTAGCCAAATTTTGAAATGTTTTACTTGTACTTCCAAATGCTTTTGAGATATCAAAAAATATAATTAAACACAAATAGTGAGCTATTCTGCTACAAAGTAAAGCAAATGACATTGCTGCCTATGTTGTTATTATTCATAAGATGCATGTCGTGTCAGAGAGAGACAGTCAGGGAAAGAATGTAAATCTAAGAAAAATGTACTTGAAAGACTGATCAAATTTATTAAGACAGAAATCCTATATCTATTTCCTTGAGAGGATGAGCCATTTAGCCCATTGGGATTACTTCTGAGTAGACACATAGAAAATTAATCTACATAAATTGTCATTTTATAGCAATTTATCTTCTTGAACATTCAGAAAAAATAATGATCAGCTGAATATCTCTATTAACATATCCTTTCTTGTCATGGCCTTTTAGCCAAATTTTGAAATGTTTTACTTGTACTTCCAAATGCTTTTGAGATATCAAAAATATAATTAAACACAAATAGTGAGCTATTCTGCTACAAAGTAAAGCAAATGACATTGCTGCCTATGTTGTTATTATTCATAAGATGCATGTCGTGTCAGAGAGAGACAGTCAGGAAAGAATGTATTTAATTATTCAAAAATACGAATTGATAAAAATGGGGACATTTTGGATGAGAGCTTGGAGGAAATTAACCACTGTAATCAGTACTTGGAAAATGGACTTCCAGTGGCTCCGCTCTTTCCGAAGGATGCCCTAAGGGCGCCCGCACTGGGATTCTGTAAAAAGCCAGCGAAAACAGCGAATATCAGCTGTTCACCAGCTGAAAGTACTTTTCCCGGGTAAAGGGGAAAGGAAAGAGCAGAGGAGGGATAGGTAGAACTTTCTAGAGGCCCCGCTTTCTTGATTTGAAAGTGGGGAACTCAAAGGGGAAAGTTCCCTGGAAATCCTTCTGCAGCAGCTCCAGACCCAGCGTGTCTCTGCTTCGGCAGAAAGAGAAGAGAGCGACCACTTCTGCTTCAAATGATTGTTATGGATTTTTATAAGCAGACAGAACAAACACAGGAGATCAGTCATTTAAATTGCAAGTATTAAATCTGACTTCTATTTTTTAAAAAACTTTTTTTTTCTTTCATCTACAATCAACATAATGAAACAAAATGGTGTTTACTTGCTGAGAAACTGAAAGTGAATGGAGACTTTATCTTATTGTGCTGGACTGTAAGTAGAACAGAGACTTTTTTAGGTTGGATTTTATAAGCAGACAGAACAAACACAGGAGATCAGTCATTTAAATTGCAAGTATTAAATCTGACTTCTATTTTTTAAAAAACTTTTTTTTTCTTTCATCTACAATCAACATAATGAAACAAAATGGTGTTTACTTGCTGAGAAACTGAAAGTGAATGGAGACTTTATCTTATTGTGCTGGACTGTAAGTAGAACAGAGACTTTTTAGGTTGGATTTTATAAGCAGACAGAACAAACACAGGAGATCAGTCATTTAAATTGCAAGTATTAAATCTGACTTCTATTTTTTAAAAAACTTTTTTTTTCTTTCATCTACAATCAACATAATGAAACAAAATGGTGTTTACTTGCTGAGAAACTGAAAGTGAATGGAGACTTTATCTTATTGTGCTGGACTGTAAGTAGAACAGAGACTTTTTTAGGTTGGATTTTATAAGCAGACAGAACAAACACAGGAGATCAGTCATTTAAATTGCAAGTATTAAATCTGACTTCTATTTTTAAAAACTTTTTTCTTTCATCTACAATCAACATAATGAAACAAAATGGTGTTTACTTGCTGAGAAACTGAAAGTGAATGGAGACTTTATCTTATTGTGCTGGACTGTAAGTAGAACAGAGACTTTTTAGGTTGGATTTTTATAAGCAGACAGAACAAACACAGGAGATCAGTCATTTAAATTGCAAGTATTAAATCTGACTTCTATTTTTTTAAAAACTTTTTTTTCTTTCATCTACAATCAACATAATGAAACAAAATGGCGTTTACTTGCTGACAAACTGAAAGTGAATGGAGACTTTATCTTATTGTGCTGGACTGTAAGTAGAACAGAGGCTTTTTTAGGTTGGATTTTTACTTATTTTTAATTTTTTTTCTCACCTGGATTTAGGTGGACTGTTAGATTATTTTAGTTTGTTTAAGTATTTCATGAGGGGACTCTCAGCAAGAACTTTGCCATGAAGGTTCTTTCAGAAGAATGGATTCATGACTTTATACAGGATTATACAGAAAGAATGTAAATCTAAGAAAAATGTACTTGAAAGACTGATCAAATTTATTAAGACAGAAATCCTATATCTATTTCCTTGAGAGGATGAGCCATTTAGCCCATTGGGATTACTTCTGAGTAGACACATAGAAAATTAATCTACATAAATTGTCATTTTATAGCAATTTATCTTCTTGAACATTCAGAAAAAATAATGATCAGCTGAATATCTCTATTAACATATCCTTTCTTGTCATGGCCTTTTAGCCAAATTTTGAAATGTTTTACTTGTACTTCCAAATGCTTTTGAGATATCAAAAATAGTTCTAATATAAGGAATATCATTAGAAAATCAGAATGAGATTTAATATGTTTGCAAAAATGTTAGAACTTGCATCCGCTGAAAAGCTAGGTAAAGCAATTGCTAATAGCAACATTGTAAACAAAGTACCTTAGAATTCACAGTCACAGTTGCTGTGGCTAATGTACGGTGATATGGTGAGCAATTCCTGATGGGTTTTGCATATTTACAGTAGCATAAGCTTAGACACTAGCTAGATGCTGACAATTTAATCATGTGAGAAGCCTAGTTGGAAGTCAGATTGATTGATCTCAACTGTACACTGTACTTGTACTTCCAAATGCTTTTGAGATATCAAAAAATATAATTAAACACAAATAGTGAGCTATTCTGCTACAAAGTAAAGCAAATGACATTGCTGCCTATGTTGTTATTATTCATAAGATGCATGTCGTGTCAGAGAGAGACAGTCAGGAAAGAATGTAAATCTAAGAAAATGTATTGATTTTTCCATATGCTTCCCAATAATTCAGTCTGATAATTTTTTCTCAAATTTTGCAACCATTTTATTTCAATAGCAATTTATAAATACACTAACAGATTGACTTGATTTTATATTGGATTTTGACGAGGAAGGACTAAAGTTGAATAGATATTGTAATTTCCTGTATTGAAATTATATAATGTGTTGTACTGAATTGTAAATAGAATATTCTCGAAAGATCTTATGTAAGAAAGACTTGGGGAAATTTTTAGCATATGTTTGTTTTAATTTTTAATTTTTTTTCTCACCTGGATTTAGGTGGACTGTTGATTATTTTAGTTTGTTTAAGTATTTCATGAGGGGACTCTCAGCAAGAACTTTGCCATGAAGGTTCTTTCAGAAGAATGGATTTGTGACTTTATACAGGATTATACAGAAAGAATGTATTTAATTATTCAAAAATACGAATTGATAAAAAATGGGGACATTTTGGATGAGAGCTTGGAGGAAATTAACCACTGTAATCAGTACTTGGAAAATGGAATGGAGGAGATGCAAGCAAAAGTGGATAAAAATGAAGATATGATCATGAATAAACAAGATGATGTAAAGAGGCTCTTTTTAAAAAGTTTGGATGAAATGCCTGAATCTGTGTTACAAGAAGCTACCTCCCGAACCGAAAAAATTCACAGGGTTAATGCTTTACAAGAGCTCTCTTCCTGGACTGATGGAATATATGGCAGTAACTTGTGGATTGTTGGACATAAGGAACTATTAGGAAATATTGTGATTGACTTTTCAAAAGGAGTAATGAAGAAAAGACAGAGACTAATGCATCAAAAAAAATGCAAGAGACAAAAGTATTATCCTTGAAAGAAGCTTTATTTGAAATATTAACAGATAAAAATATTAGCGTTCCTGAAAGACTATATGTGAGAAAGATCTGGAAGAAATGGGTTGATTATATGTTCCATATATATCATAAAAGACTTGGTATTTGGATTTATATTGGATTTTGATGAGGAAGGACTAAAGTTGAATAGATATTTTAATTTCCTGTATTGAAATTATATAATGTGTTGTACTGAATTGTAAATAGAATATTCTCGAAAGATCTTATGTAAGAAAGACTTGGGGGGGGAAATGGGGTGATTATATGGTTTATAGAAGCTATAAGGGAGATATTATCTGGATTGCTTTTTTATGCATTAGCTGGTTTTAAATACTTTAGGATTAATCTGTTCTATTGACTTATATATTTTATTACTGTTAATTGTTAATTTTTTTGAAGGATTTTGGTTATGTAAGGAGGAAGTCAGAGCTAGAGAGGGAAAATTGGTATAATAGTTTTGGGGGAAAATTTTTTTAGCATATGTTTGTTTTATTTTTAATTATACCTTGTGTTTGTTCCGGGAAGTCAGGGGGGGGGACGGGGGAGGGGGGGTTATGAAGGGAGGGGGGAGGGGGACTGGGGGGAAAGGGGGGGGATATTTTTGTAAAACTTTTTGAATAAAAAAAAAAGATATTGGAAAAACAATCAGTTTGATAGCATGTCCAAAGTCTGTTTTTGTGATTAGGATTCCAATACATTAAAAACCTCAAATTCTAGTTTCTATAATGCTACCACACTGAATATTCTGAAGTGTTCTCATTTCCTAATCCCAAAGTAAATCATTTTAAAGAACAACTGAGTTGCTGAGGTGAAAAAATATAATGGAGCTACTGTATATTTTCAAAAGGACTGATAATAACCATGTTTTGATCTTCTACAACTACTAACATAGTTATGTATTATTTATAAAACATCTTCTGTCAATTTCCCCTTAAACTGTAGTAAAAAAGAAAAATGTATTGATTTTTCCATACGCTTCCCAATAATTCAGTCTGATAATTTTTCTCAAATTTTGCAACCATTTTATTTCAATAGCAATTTATAAATACACTAACAGATTGACTTGATTTTATATAAGCATTTTAAATTCTGTCTTCTTTTTCAGGCCTCCTGCTCAGAGTTTTTTTTAAATTTAAATACAATACATTAATAATACATTAATAATGGTAGATTCTTTCCTTTGTTGACTAGTTCAGGTTTTATATTCAATATTTTTTTTAATCCTGATATATCATGTTGTCATATATAATCGTATATTTTACTATCTTATCTTTAGAGTATTTGATTGTGGTGCTACTAGTAAAGTAGATTGGACATCTTTGCTTTTAGAAGACACTAATTTTTTAACAAGTATCATCTCAGATCATGTACTTTCAGATGATTTTTATCTTTTGTTTCTATTACAATAGCTATTGTAGGTCCATTGGCTAGTCCTTCTCCAGGAGTGGGTTCTACTTACCTTTACTACCAGTTCACAATGGGACCACACGCACATCTGTGCATGCACAGATCATCAATTATGACATCCGGGCGGGTGTGCAGAGCCTCCTGACACTTTTACCATTGATTCTAAAGAACTGGACAGAACCAGGAAAAATCACCACTGCCCTTTTCCATCTATTTTTGATGTTATATTATTTGGAGATATTATCTATTCTATTTTCCACAGTGTATAATACAATCTAACATTGGAAAATGCTAAACTGCATGTTTCTTTTGAAACTTACACTTTTTTGTTTTCTATATTGTATAAATCTGTTAATTGTTCTTTCAGTTATTTAATACCATTTGGAATAGAACATTAATCTTGAATTATATATTAATTTCCATTATCACAATATATTAATTACAAAAGTTTTAAAAAATTTTATCTTTCAAGGTCTTGTTTGAATTCTTTTTAATTATTTCTAAGAAAATCTTATTTTTCTCCACAGACCCTAAATAATAATGAAGAATTTAAGTTTACAGAAAATATATCTTTGATGAAGTGGGTAAAAAAAACATTGTGATAACTGTTTCACCCTCTACCAGTCTGATTATTATTATTTGTTTAAATATAGCATAATAACTGTGTTGTGTAGTTTTTGGACATTTTGGATATTTTGGAGGATTCATGAATAATGTACACTCATGCCAGGACAAAAAAGATTAAACAGTAATGATGAGACTAGTCCTGGTTACTCTGAAAATAATTGCAATATTTGACAGTTAAAGATCATGGCTTGCAACGTTCAGGGTCATGTGGAAAATAACTCAAAGGAAGAAATTCTGATCTCTAGGCCCAATCTATTTCATAACAACTCATTGACTTCAAGTAGTATATTCCCTTTCCTCAAAGTTGATGGAGAAGGCAGAATGTGAGTGAAACAACTGGTAAAAGATGAGGAAAAAACAAATGGTAACTCTACCTCACTATAATGGTGAAAACAAAGGGCATTGGGAGATGGGCCTAGCATAGAGGTTCTTTTCTTCACAACCCTTCCCTTGCCATCTTGCAGCATGACAATTAATATCAGATAAAATCAAGACTTCATCAGTATTAAGCATAATATAGCAGGTTCTGTGACATAGTTATCTCAGTTAGTTTGCTACTTTGCTTTACTATGTATTATTGTGCAAGAGCTTTAAGACATAAGAGAATTGTGACACCTCTGTCAGTGTTCAAAACTGGCTGTTTCCAGCTCTAAAATGGATATAGAACAACTTTTAGAGGAATCAAAAACTTATTCATTAGAAAACATTCTATTCCTAAATTCAAGCATGGCAATCGCTAAATTTGTGAAAGGTTAGCTTTCATAAATCATTAAAAATTTTAATTAATATCTTTTGCTAGTCAGATTTCACTGGAATTTTTTTCTCATTGCCAATTGCAAAATCATTCTTTATTAAGAATCAATTAACAATTATTAAGCTTAAATTTCATATTGAAATTCCTATGTTACACAGCTATGTCTTATGCATTATTTTCAAATTATAAGATTATCACCAATACACTTCCTTTAATTAAACATTGTATCATGTTAGTTCTGCTCTCTTAGAATAATTAGCTACAGATATAATCACTGATTAATTGAACTTGCAATCCCTGAAGATGGGGGAGCAAAGAGATTATATTTTTAAAATAATACATTTGACTAATACTTTTCTTAACAAATCAACATTTCTTATATAATAATTGAATCTCAAAATTGTTAATATAAGTGATAAGAATTAGCATTATAAGTGCATCACTTGTTTTCATGAGAAAAGTGTTTCGTGAAGCATAGAAAGGGAATCATCTTACACAAAGCAGTTTATTCATTACATGTTTTCTATGATTAAATAAAAATTTTATTTTATTTATTTATTTATTTTTGTCACACAGTATATATAAGCATAAGCATGTAATAACTATACAATATAAAAGCATATATATAAGTATGAGTATGTAATAACTATATTAATTGGATATAACAAAAGGAAACAATAGGACAGGAATGGTAGGCATGCTTGTGCTCTTATGCACGCCCCTTACAGACCTCTTAGGAATGGGGTGAGGTCAATAGTACACAGTTTTTGGTTGAAGCTTTGGGGATTTTGGGAAGAGACCACAGAGTCAGGTAGTGTTGTGACCCAGGTTCCTGGACCCGGACTCCTGGACTCGGATGATTCAGAAAGTGAGGGAGAAGACCTGGCAAGCCCTGCTTCTCTTGAGCCCTTTCCCTCCCTGGCACCCACTCAAAGGGAGGAGGAGGGGCCGGCAAGACCTGATTCCCTGGAGCCTTCTTCTGATTTGGCAACGCCCCAAGAACAGTTTTGGAGTGATGCAAGGCTGTGCAGCAGAAGCAGTGTTGGGGGAAAGCCAAGTCATAATTGTCATGCAGTGACATCTGCAGAGACTATAAATAGGAGGCGAGACTTCCTGGTTTTTTGTCTTGGACAAAGCAATGAATTGGCGTGGGCAAACTGTCTCAATGGAGGGAAGAATATATTCGTGAGTAATTCTGGCCTTATCTATAATTTCCTCGTTATCTCCAGAAACTTGGCAGGCCCGTGGGAGGACGTGGCCAGGACATATATCTATGTAAATAAAAGGAGAAAAGAAGGCCTCTGACTGACTCTTTGCTGGGAGTATTGGGGGAAGGGAAACAGAACAGGTAGTTTATTCCAAGCATTAACAACTCTGTTACTGAAGTCATATTTTCTGCAGTCAAGATTGGAGCGGTTAACATTAAGCTTAAATCTATTGTGTGCTCATGTATTGTTGCAATTGAAGCTGAAGTAGTCTTCAACAGGAAGGATATTGTAATAGATGATTTTATGAGTTAAACTCAGGTCATGTCAAAGGCGGCATAGTTCTAAATTTTCTAAACCCAGGATTTCAAGTCAAAGGCGGCATAGTTCTAAATTTTCTAAACCCAGGATTTCAAAATATAAGATATTTTGTTGTATTCAGAGGAGTGGAGAACTCTTCTTGCACCAGTACCGTATATGTGGTACCTTGCTCAATAGTAGTACCTGTGAGAGGGATCTTGGAGTCCTAGTGGATAACCATCTAGATATGAGCCAGCAGTGTGCAGCAGCTGTTAAAAAAGCCAACACAGTTCTGGGCTGCATAAACAGAGGGATAGAATCAAGATCACGTGAAGTGCTAGTACCACTTTATAATGCCTTGGTAAGGCCACACTTGGAATATTGCATCCAGTTTTGGTCGCCACGATGTAAAAAAGATGTTGAGACTCTAGAAAGAGTGCAGAGAAGAGCAACAAAGATGATTAGGGGACTGGAGGATAAAACATATGAAGAACGGTTGCAGGAACTGGGTATGTCTAGTTTAACAAAAAGAAGGACTAGGGGAGACATGATAGCAGTGTTCCAATATCTCAGGGGCTGCCACAGAGAAGTGGGAGTTGGGCTGTTCTCCAGAGCACCTGAGGGTAGAACAAGAAGCAATGGGTGGAAACTGATCAAGGAAAGAAGCAACTTAGAACTAAGGAGAAATTTCCTGACAGTTAGAACAATTAATAAGTGGAACGACTTGCCTTCAGAAGTTGTGAATGCTCCAACACTGGAAATTTTTAAGAAAATGTTGGATAACCATCTGACTGAGATGGTGTAGGGTTTCCTGCCTGGGCAGGGGGTTGGACTAGAAGGCCTCCAAGGTCCCTTCCAACTCTGATGTTATATATGTTATATATATCAACACCTAAAGCCAAATATTTCTGGACCCGTTCAATTGTATTGATGTCAGAAATGTGGTATGGGTTCCAGACAGGCGAGCTGTATTCAAGAATTGGTCTAGCAAATGTTTTATATGCTCTGGTTAGTAGTGTAGTGTTTTTGGAAAAGAAGCTACGCAAGATTAGGTTTACAACTCTTAAAGCCTTTTTTGCTATGTAGTTGCAGTGGGCTTTGGCACTTAGATCATTTGATGTGAACACTCCAAGGTCTTTAACAGGGTGGGGGTCATCTGTAAGGTAATGTCCATCAAGCTTGTACTTAGTGTTAGGTTCTTTTTTCCAATATGTAAGACTGAGCATTTGCTGGTTGAGATTTGGAGTTGCCAAGTTTTAGACCATTCAGATACAAAGTCAAGGTCTTTTTGAAGCGTAGTTGTATTGTTGGTGGTGTTAAATAGCTTGACATCGTCAGCAAAAAGAACACAATTACTTGTAATATGGTCACAGAGATCATTAATGTATAATATGAAGAGTGTTGGTCCAAGAACACTGCCTTGGGGAACGCCACTTTTGACAGGAACAGGATTTGATAGAGCATTGCCAATTTTGACCACTTGTAGTCTGTTTGACAGGAAAGCTGTTATCCAATTGTGGAGGGGTCCTGAAATGCTGTAGGATTTTAGTTTTATGAGAAGTTTATCATGTACTACTGAGTCAAAAGCTTTACAGAAGTCTATGTAGATTGCATCTGTTGCTTTGCCCTGATGTATGGCAGCAGATGCAATAAAAAATACAATTTCTGAACTTCAACAATATATATGAAATTTGGGGTATCCAACATTTAATTATACATAGACTAGAAGACAGACTATTTTGAATTCCCACGTCTGTGGGCCAGAAGTTGTTTATTCTTTCTACAAAGCCTTGAGTTGTATATAGAAGAATAGGGCAGATTTTCTATTGGTGATAGAAGAAAAGAATGACAAAAGTCTTTAAGCCGCCTTTTCTCATAATTAAAAACTCAGATTTATCAGGTTTCTGAGACAGTCTAACAAAAAAGAATAATCCATAATGGCAGTAAAGAATATGCATTGTTTCCCTAGCCCAGTATTAATGTACATATAGTGGAGTTCTATTTAAAAGTTTAATTCTTACATATAAGTCAGGGGTCTCCAACCTTGGCAACTTTAAGACTTGTGGACTTCAACTCCCAGAGTTCCTCAGCCAGCAAAGCTGAGGAACTCTGGGAATTGAAGTCCACAAGTCTTAAAGTTGCCACGGTTGGAGACCCCTGTATTAAGTAGAAAATTTAAAAATAGGTGTAAGGAAAGGCTCCATGGTACAGAACATACTCGTTTTTGTAGAGCATGTCAGGTTGAACTATTCATATTTATCTTATTTATTTTTGAAGATAATATATTTTACCTCAGGTAATAATTTTTATTATTTTCAGATAAATATTGTTTTCTAAACTGTCACCATCAATAAGAAAGGGAGAGAAATAAACTGTTTCTCTCCATCTTACCAAATGAAGATATGTGAAAGATAACAGGAAAGATATCAAGAAAGGAGATAGATCAGTTTGACATGACCTTAAAAAAACGTATTGAAAGCCAGCACTGATTTTTTTCCCCTTCATTGTGATCTTGCTGAACTAAAACTGTCCTATCTGCCTTTCTTTCTTTGGTATTGAAAAATGGTATTCCATCAGCTGCAACTACCAGATTTCCTTAGAGTAAAGAAACTAGAGAAACTTAATTATTCTGTCATTGGCAGAGTTTCCTTTTGCTCTACTGTCCCAAGACAACCTCTGTTAAAAGGTTCAGTGATGAACAAATGTGAAAGGAGCACATAGTATTTGCAGGAGCACTGGATACCGAAATATAAAGCAAACTCTTACATTAATTTCTTTTATGATTTGTATTAAAGTGACATAGTTATAACCGTGAAAGTACTTTGCAGGATGTATATTTAACCATATTATTGTTCACATAATGGCGGAAACTCAACTTAGGAGCAGTGATAATGAAGCTCCAAGTATATGATGTTGACTAATGAGCTGGAGCTGCTCAACTCTCTGAAATGTTAATTGTCATGGTCAAAAGACATTGTGGAAAACCATCTGTCATTCTGCCTGATGATTTGAAGGATTTTTTTTTCCCCTAGTAAAAGACAATATTGCTGCTGCAATAGGATTCAATTAAACATAGTATATAGTGGGGTTTTATTTTATTTATCTTTGAAGAAAAATAATTTAATTGTTTCCTTTTTTTAAAAAAAAAAGTTCCAAAAACAGTGTTACTAAGACAAACTCAGAAAAGTTACAGTTCTTGTTATAGCAACTGTAAAGTAAAGGAAGAAATATGTTCTATATTTACCTATGCTTTATTAGTGCTGCATAATGGGCTGAGCTCCTGTTACTTGCCCCAGCTTCTGCCAACCTAGCAGTTCGAAAGCATGTAAAAATGCAAGTAGAAAAATAGGGATCACCTTGGTAGGAAGTTAACAGTGTTCCTTGAGCCTTTGGCATTTAGTCATGCCAGCCACATGACCACGGAATTGTCATCAGACAGGCTCTTTGGCTTAGAAACAGAGATGAGCACCACCCCCTAGAGTCGGGAACGATTAGCACAAATGTGTGAGGGGAACCTTTACCTTTATATTGCAATATTTATGCCAAGATATCTGGCAATATTATATTTCATGAATTTATTTATTACTTATTAATGTCTATAAAATCCAAGCACAAGACAGCAAAATGCAATCAATCATTTTAATGTAAAGCTAATGAAAATAAATAAAAAGTGGTCATCCTTCCCTACTGTACCTTAATAGTACCTAAGGCCTATTTTAAAAGGAAAGGTTTAAGAAGATTCCTGAAAGCCAAAGTGAAGGAAACAAACGTATTTCCACAGGAAAGATTCTAGTCTTCAGGAGAGCAGAAATGTTGGAGGCCTTCAACAATGGAGGATAGCTTCACCCTCTATGCTACTTCATCAACTTATTTCAACAAAAGACCTCCCCAAAAGAGTTAGGAAGGTCAGTTCCCCAGAATTCTAAGGTTTTTTTCTCCATTTCTAAACACTTCACTTTGTGTTTTAGGCATTGAAGTTATAGGATACTTGAAACTGTTAAGCTTTTCTCAACGAGCATAATAAAAAGAAGAGATGTTGTGTGTCTTTCCCTTTCCACACACCCCAGGAATTAACAGAGCTTTAGGTATGACATTGTGTTCCAGCCAGTAGCATCAAAGGATTGGTCTGTAACACATTGTTTGAGAGGTAACTCCAGAAATCAGATGTATGGTTTAAAGATACTTTCTATTAAACTTTTTTGAATACTATATTTTAAACTTCAAATATATATACAATGTAATTCAGCTGTTCCCTTGTCACATTTAATGGTATAGGTATTCTATGTAGTGTATTGTGCCAGGAATGGGCTGAATGACTTTCCATATCCATTAGCAAAGCAAGGTGTTTTCTTTTTTCAATTGTAGGAAGAAGTATATTTCCCAAATGTGCTTAAAGCTTCATGTTGATCAAGACAACAAAGAGACACATATATTTAGAAGAGGGAAAGTTTTGTCCAAAACTGTTGCAAGAAGGGCTCTGGTGTGTGTGTGAGGGGGTTGTGCACCGGTGAATACATACATGCACACACACACACACACACACACACACACACACACATAGTTATACAAAAAGTGTTAAAATGGAGTAATACCAGAGGTGGGTTTCAGCAGGTTCTGATCAGTTCTGGAGAACTGGTAGTGGAAATTTTGAGTAGTTTGGAGAAGAGAACTGGTAATAAAAATTTCAACTGGCCCCGCCCCCATCTATTCTCTGCCTCCCCAGCTGATCAGGAAGAAATGGTAATTTTGCAGTAACCTTCTGCTGGACTGGGGTGGGAATGGAGATTTTACAGTATCCTTGCCCATGGGATACCAAGCCATCCCACGCCCACCAAGCCATACCCACAGAACTCATAGTAAAAAAAATTGAAACCCACCACTGAGTAATACATTTAAAATTGCAATATTGATAGTAGTTGGACTTTAGATCTAAATGCATATTGTTTATACAGCCAGTATTTAATCGCATCAGGTAGCACAAATGTCACCGTAGGATTCAAACTGTACATTCTCCATTTTCCACTGTTGTATTCAAATATTACATCACAACAAGGGATACACTTACAGTAAACGTGTTCAAAATTATCATTTTTTAACAGTAATGTTCCAACTATTACTGTAATTTTTGGATAATCTTATAAAGTTAACTGTACTTTTCGTAGAATTATCTCAAAAGTATTACAAAGAAACTCTTCCATCTGTACTAGTATGGGGTGACTACTTAATAAGCTGGAAAGAATAATATTAATTCTTCAGATTTTATCAAAAAATAAAAATTCCTTGAGAAGCAGCAAACTGAAGAAATGTCATTTGCTTTTAGAAGTGAGACTTTTTTTTTTTTACTTTGGAGACATAAATGTTAAATGTAAAACTTTAGTTGGGATGCAGACAATCAATGAGAAGAAAATGTCAAAAAGCTCCTCAGTGAGAGAAAACTGCATGAAAGTTCACAGTAATTTCAGAATAAATTTCTAAAAAGGAGAAGAGCTTTGTGTCTCAGAGTCGTCAATTTGTCATTTCTACTGTATTGTTCATCTATGACACTTTTCTTAGAACTACTATTTTCTTTTTTTCCCCCTTTTTGTTCCCTTAAAGGTCCCAGACAAAGATAGGGAAGTAAAAAAAGATAAGCGTTCAGATATTTTCTTTATTTTCAACCTGTTTCTTCTTACATACTAGGACATTGGTACCTCAAAGAATTGCATCAGTTTCCTTGCAGTTTTTAGCCATATAGAATAATGCACTCTGAATTACCATTTTCTGCAGAATATATAGAAGGACTAGAGGACTCATAGAAATTCATTGTAATAAAAAATTACCTACCATATTGGTAAAATCCTTGTTTAAAATGGATCAGAGATCACTATAACACTTCTAAGAATAAAAACTGAAAAAATATAGATTACTGAATAGTTGAATATATTATTGTATATAGCAGGGGTCTCCAGCCTTGGTCCCTTTAAGACGTGTGGATTTCAAGCTGGCTGAGGGACTCTGGGAGTTGAAGTCCACAAGTCTTAAAGAGACCAAGGTTGGAGACCCCTGCGATATAGTATGTAACAGAAGTTTAACTGTCTTTCATATGAAGAATATATGCAAGGTAATTTATAAGATTCTAACATACAGTATAAAAATCCAGTCACAAATTCAGCTTTTAAATTACAAAAATGATTAGGAAAACAAAGCAAAAATAGGAACAAGTACCACCATATATATTTTTAAAAATGCAGACATTGCATGGTCATAGATTTCACTTATAATACAGTCTCCAATGAAAGATGGAACAGATGGAAAGATAGGTCTCCACATTTTTCTAAATCTCAAGAGGGATGAACTTATCTGTTTCCCAGAAATGAGTTCCAAAATGTGGAAAGCTTCCTGAAAATATCCTGAGACCCTATCAGATGACATTTCATAGGGTTAATATGCGCAGCTAGTTGATCATAAAATTTGAGTTGGTGGGGACAGCAGGTGAGTAGGGTAGAAAAACAAGGACTGGATCTATGTAGGACCTTAAAGATGACAACTACTATCTTAAATTACAGCCTTGAGCCAAATGGCAAAGGGTAATTCAAGTACCGTAAATGTTTAATTTAGCAGCTTAGTCAAGAACCAGTCATTTATCTAAAGGATGTCCAGGGCATTTTTCTGGATTGCAACTGAATGATCTCTTCTTGTTGTCTCTTGATTTACTGAGGACTTCAAGGAGATGAAGCAACAGAATGTCTTAAGAAGAATAGATATCCTGAATCTGAAAGGATACTTTCAAGTCTACATAGTGCCAATTTGAGCAGCAATATTTTGTTGCCATTATACTGTCAGCTAAATGTCAGCATGTCTAAATGTTCTTACATTGTCACAGTGAAGCTTCTTTAAAGATGTTATTATTTTATGCTTCATGTCCTAACTTTCTTAGCGACCCTCTTGAGCCTGAGCTTATATAGTGTTAAAAGGTAGAGTTGTTTCTGCAAGTTCTGATAGCAGGCAGCAATAGTTGGCAATGTAAAAGGCAAAAAGTAAGGAAGTAGCAAATAATCACAGATGAGAACTTTTATTTATTTATTTATTTACTTACTTATCAAATTTATTTGCCACCCATCTCAAAACCAAGAAAAAAAAGTCATGATAGCCCCCAGATAAAATCATTCATAAATATAATCCATTAAAACCAGATAGTAAAGATGAGAGTTGGACACACAGGAGATGTAAAGGGTGGGATTAGGTTTTAATTGACCAATCACCACCAATATGCGCTCCCTTGTTGGATTCCCAAAGCATCTGTCAGTCAGGTCTTGAGATTCTGTCAGAATGGGACTGCTAACCATGACTGCAAATTGCTTTTTGAGCAGGAGTCATGAGTCCAGGAGAATCCTCTAGTTGTGGACTGGGCCTAACCCCATCCATAACTACAGATGTTAAAGTTCCAGATTTATAGTTTAGTCTCTGGCAGCCAACTATAAAACAGAGGACTTGTTTTATTGTATATTGTTTCATAGTAAATAAATACAAATTTAAAAATAAGCAGGTTTCCAGGGAACTCTACTTTTGATGTAAGAAGCAATCTGTTTAACCAGGAATCTATATCATGATATTATTTTATTTTATTTATTTTACTATATGCCATATGAGAGAACAGTGGTTTACATAGTTAGGATGCTAAGTTGACAATCAGCAAGCCCATGCTTGAGGCACGAGTACTACCGCAAGATGGGGAGCGGTCCCATCATTCACTCTAGTTCCTGACAATCTGGCATTCTAAAGCAAGTAATTTGAGTAGATAAATAGGTACCACTAATGTGGTGGCCACATTAACTGGGACATGAAAGGAGCTCCCAACCAAGTGTCCTTGTGATGTCCTTTCAATCCAGAAGTGTCTCAGTGTCTCCGACAGTGATGTTCCAACCCAAAAGCAGCAGCACTGTATGGCATTAAATCTCTGATTCTATGTAAATGAATTGGGTATTTTAAGCTCAGTCTTTATCCTTTTTTTTCAAATTGAGTATTATTATACTCAACCTGAAGATAAATTTATTTTATAATCTAATGATTTCATCAACTTTTTGCAATCTCTTATTAATAACATTTCTGACAAAGAAAACAAACTTCTTACAGTGGATCATCACAAAACATTTGCCCGTTCTTTCTTTTTTCTTCTGTTTAAAGAAAAGATTTGTAAACTGGATTATCAAAATCTGAACAGCACTGTCATTAACTCTTCATTGAAATGTTTTCCATGTTAAGATTTTAAAGAGAAAAAAAAGTGAATTTATATTCTTTTTTTTAATAAAGTATTTAAAGAACACTCTATGTTCCAAAAGGTGACTAGATGCTAGTCATCCAGAAGCTGTCACAATTTTTCTGCCTCTAAGCTACATATATGGCCAAGTAATTCTGTATGGAAATTATTTTTTCCTCATTTTTTTTTTCATTTCTAGATCGAGCATCTCTACAAAGCATCTCTACAAAGGTCTGCACATTCCTTGCTATCCACACAGCCGAATTTATCATAAAATAAGTTCTAAAATGCCTGCACGGGCATGATTATTGCCCCTCCCCCTTCCTTCCTTCCTCCCTCCATGGCCCGGAACATCGTCCTTCCCCCCCACTGCTGACTTTCTGCCATGGCCTGCCAAAAATGCCGTAATTTCACCAACGGCTTACATCTTTTTGGGTTGCCTTTCCATCGGCGACTGAGAGGTGGCTTGGCTTGGACACTTACAACAGTGGCACAGCGGCGCGCTGGAGCCATATTGGGCCCAGCAGTAAAATCTGGCGGCTGGTTGGTGGTGGTATGGACGGCGGTATGGACGGCACTGACGGCACTGGCGGCATAATGTCGTCCCGATTATCGTACCACACGGGTTTCTGTCCCGTGCTGTTCAACATCTACATGAAGCCGTTGGGTGAGATCATCAGTGGTTTCGGGGTGAGATACCAGCAGTACGCTGATGACACCCAGCTGTACTTTTCCACCCCGGGCCACCCCAATGAAGTTGTTGAAGTGCTGTCCCGGTGTTTGGAAGCCGTACGGGTCTGGATGGGGAGAAACAGGCTCAAGCTTAATCCCTCCAAGACGGAGTGGCTGTGGATGCCGGCATCCCGATTCAGTCAGCTGCAGCCGCAGCTGGCTGTCGGAGGCGAGTTATTGGCCCCAAAGGATAGGGTGCGCAACTTAGGTGTCCTCCTGGATGATCGGCTGTCATTTGAAAATCATTTGACGGCCGCTCCAGGAGGGCCTTCCACCAGGTTCGCCTGGTTAGCAGTTGCGCCTTCCTTGATCGGGATGCCTTATGCACAGTCACTCATGCGCGCCATTACCTCTCGCTTGGATTACTGTAATGCTCTCTACATGGGCTCTTGAAGTGCACTCGGAGGCTTCAGTTAGTCCAGAATGCAGCTGCGGGTGATAGAGGGAGCTACGCGTAGCTCCCATGTAACACCGCTCCCGCGCAGACTGCACTGGCTGCCTGTGGCCTTCGAGTGCACTTTAAGGTGTTGGTTACGACCTTTAAAGCGCTCCATGGCTTAGGACCTGGGTACTTACGGGACCGCCTTCTGTTACCACATGCCTCCCACCGACCCGTACGCTCCCATAGAGAGGGACTTCTCAGGGTGCCGTCCGCCAGACAATGCAGGCTGGCGGCCCCCAGGGCAAGGGCCTTCTCTGTGGGGGCTCCCACACTCTGGAACGAGCTTCCCCCGGGTTTACGTCAAATACCTGACCTTCGGACATTCCGTCGCGAACTGAAGACACATCTCTTTATCCACGCGGGGCTGGCTTAAATTGGATTTTTAATGTGAAATTTTATGAATTTTAAACGGGGTTTTTAGTTTATGGTAATTTTAATTTCAGGCTAATTTTAAATAAATTTTTTAAATGGTATTTTAACCTGTATATTGTATTGTTGGTTTTATCTTGCCTGTACACCGTCCTGAGTCCTTCGGGAGAAGGGCAGTATAAAAATCAAATAAATAAATAAATAAAATAAAATAGACGAGGTTTGGAAGAGGCAAGGGGAAGCCCCGTTCTCACAGATAATAAATTTTGGGGAAATTAAATCACATTTTTCCAGATTTTTAATTTTAGAATTTCTGCCTTGCTTTTGAAGTGAATGTCCTAAAATATTTGGAGGTGTGAAACAAACTGATTAGGATTGGGACAACATCACTGGAAGACTTCTTGCTAACTGTAAAAAAAAAAGTATCTATTACTATAATGACATGCATAGTACTGCATTTTTACCATTTATGATAACACATGTTCTGACAACTGAATGGCTTACTACAAAAAGAGGAAATAATATTGCCACAGGAGTATATTTTTAAGATAAATTATAAATTGAAATTACAATAATTTTTAAAGATATCAGTATATTTGAAGTGGAAATGATATGTTCATTTTAGGGAAAAGGCTGGACAAACTTTCCTGACACAAAACAATAGCAACTGCAACAAATCAATTGTGTGTAATATTTTCATCAAACAGGCAGTGGATGATAAAACTGTTCCTCCCGTCTTCTTTTCCCTGTTCATTCTTGGCATATTCACTGATATATGCTACAGTGTGACATCTATTTTCTAAGCACATGCGCTCCAGCTCTGCATTATTGATGAGTTTTGGCTGCATATTTCCGCTCTGTTATTAAGAGACAAAGCTATTCTTGGAATCACATAATATGATGCTGGAGAGGTTGACACAAACAAATCTTATACCACTTGTCCTTGCCTGGCTTTTCAGAATTACATCTAGTATTGATATAATAGCATACAAGAGTGGCACAGTGGCCTAGAAGTGAAGATGGTCTCCTCCCACTCAGGAAGTTTAGAGTTCAATCCTAGGCAGTGATAGAGTATTAGAGTATTAGAGTATTAGTATTAGAGTGCAAAGAGAAAATATCTGCTGCAAACTCTGCATAGGCGCCAGGAAAAGCATGTAGCCAGTAAATGCTCAGCTTGCCCCAATTCCATCCCGATAAATAGGATTACAGTGTCAGAAAAAGAAAAAATATGATATTATAATGGTCACAAAGGCTTCATTAAGCTTCACATTTTTTCTTGTTTCAACCCATGACTAGAAAAAAAAAGTTAATTAATTAAAGTGAAGGAAAGAGAAATGATTATACAGTGATAGGTTTCACTTCTGGTTCATCAAAAGTTGCTGAACTCCCAGGGTTTTGCATTAATCTAACCTGATTTCCTGTTGGTTATTAGACAATAAAGAAACAACAACAACCCATTATTGTCAATTAGCTTTCAGCTTCTAAATTGGCTTCTTCATTTGTATATCTTCTACAACAAGTAATAAATAAATGGAAGAAGACTGGTCAGTGTATCATGTTATAGCCTCAGATTAATACAATTTGCCTATATAAATATTTGGATTAAATAATATTATATGACATGTATAACAGTTTCCTTTCATCGATCAAGTATTCTTGTTCTTTTTTCCATCATCCATGTTCACTCTTCCTCTTTTTTTCTCTTTTTTCCCCTCTGTCATCACAGTCATTTTAAAACTGGACATAATCAGTTTAATAAACATAACATTAACAATTGTACAGCCTGACATTTTCAGAATGAATTTGCAGTGATTCCTTCCTTTTAAATGGGAACCACCATATGCACTGGGTTCACATTCCTGCTCAATGCTGTGTTGTTTTTCAGCTTGTCAGCTCTCTACCAATGTCTTAAAGCAAGTTATATTATTGAGGTTTAGGCTTTAGGGTTGATGAAGAAGAATTATGAAAAGGTCACAAATCACGCAACCATGAATATGGTCAATTCATTCAGTAATGGAGTTCACTGTAATGTTCATTGAAGGTTGTCATTCCATTTCTGCTTTAATACTTTAAGTAAACGTGTATAATTTATGGCGTCCTAAGTCATTTATCAGCTTGATTGTGTTGTTGTAGATGTTTCATTACCAAAACAGGTAACATTACATAATTAGGAATTATCTTGCTAATAAAATGAGGAAGCAAATTGTTTTCTTTAATGATCCCATCACTGAATCTTCAATGTCTATGAAGATTCTAAAACATCCAGATCATGCTTGTCTCAAAGGTACTTTTTAAAAGGCAACCGCACTTTCAAAAACAGTTTTGAAAAGCACTTTTGAAACTGAATGTTCAGCATCACTCATCAGATGTTTACATTGAGAAATGTGGTTTTGGTGATTTCTTTTTTTAATCTTTTTTAATCATCCTTTTTTACATGTTCACAAAACTCATATTTTTATTATCCCATAAGTTATTTATACTGTACATCTGAACAATTTTACAGCAGTTGATCAAACTCAGATACTTTAGGTAGGACTTATATGACACTTAAGTAGTTATGAATAAAATGGAAATCATCCATCTTAATTGCAATGTGTGTGTGTATATATATATATATATATATATATATATATATATATATATATATATATATATATATATATATATATATATATATATATATATATACAAGCTATATATATATATATATATATATATATATATATATATATATATACACAATATATATACACTTCCTGAATAATTATTCATTTTTAATTAAAATGTTCAAAATAATCTATGACTATCCCAAGTATTTCTGCACATGCTCAATGTTTCTTAATTTCCTTTTTCTACTGCAGCTTTTCAGATTATATTAGAATAAATTCTGGAAGATAACTGTTACATTTAAAATGTTGTGCTGTTTGTGATTAGTCCAGTGTTAGCTATTTTTCTTTCTCCAAATTGTATGGGCTACAACTGTAATAATTCTTGATCATCAGTCAGGCTGTATGTAATTTATGGGAATAATAGTTTTAATGTTAGGAAGTTACTCAATTGCCTAGCAGCAAGCAACAGTGATAGCCTCTAATCAAGAAAACATTGATTCAAATTTCTGATCAACCATAATGCTAATCTGATGCCTTTTGGCCAGTCAACCTTTCTCTAATCTTAATCTATTCCATGGGACTGGTTTAAAGATAATATGTGAAGGGAACTTATGGCTCTTTTGGAAGAAATGTTGAATAAAACTTTTGAACAAAGTTGAATGTCAGCCATGGCAATTTAAACCTACCCCTCAGATGTCATTCATAAACACCAGGTGGCAGTGGAGATACAATGGAGGAGACGACTTCCGGTATCCAGCGGCAACGGACGTCTGGAAGGCTTCTCCTGCCTCCAGCGCCTGAATCCGGCCGCCGCCGAGGCCCCCAGGGGCCAGGTGTTCCGAAAAGGACACCTGCCGCACGGACGGCTCGCCAGGGGTCTCCCAGCCGACATACAGGACTGTGGGGACCGATGCTGGCGCGTCCTAGGCTCGGCGGGGTTCGGAGGCCACAGGCCGCGGCCATTATTTTGGTCGTCGCCTGGGCCGCTGTGCCCGGTGACACCGGGGCATTGGATTTATAACTGCAGCAGCCTGGTGGTGAACAGGGAACGGAGAAGAATTGAGGAGGAGAAGGGAAGGGAATATCGGTAAACGTGAGTGGACTGCTCCGGAGTGCGGGGGGGTTTTTTCTCCCCTGCGGTCGGAAGGAGCACGAGTTATTCTGGAGAGAGGAGAACTTAAAATAAGAAGATTACCGGTTTTGTGGAGCTCTGGAGAGAAGAGGTGATGGAGAAATTTAGGAGGGAAGGTTTGAGGCCCCCCCTCCTTCTGGGGAACAGTGGTGGCGCCAGCTTCCGCCTTCACTATGAGAATTTTGATGACATCACTTCCCTTGACTTCCTGGTTGACTAACTGTACTCTGGACTCGTTGTTCCTGTGAGTGCCCCTGGTGGATCCGGAGGAAATTACAAGGATACTGTGCTTGCCTGAGGATTTTGATTTTTTTTTCAAATGGCAAAAGGTCAGAGACCAACTGCTGGAGAGATGGAGAGAATTTGGAAAATTTCTGATCAACCATAATGCTAATCTGATGCCTTTTGGCCAGTCAACCTTTCTCTAATCTTAATCTATTCATTTATTTTATTTATTTATTTATTTATTTATTTATTTATTTATTTATTTATTTATTTATTTATTTATTTATTTATTTATTTATTTATTTATTTATTTATTTATTTATTTATTTATTTATTTATTTATTTATTTATTTATTTATTTATTTATTTATTTATTTATTTATTTATTTATTTATTTATTTATTTATTTATTTATTTATTTATTTATTTATTTATTTATTTATTTATTTATTTATTTATTTATTTATTTATTTATTTATTTATTTATTTATTTAT